>NC_140366.1:14960000-15212500 GCF_054491055.1 Hypomesus nipponensis | reverse complement strand
TTATCTCCTCCGTCTGTCTCTCCACCCTCCCATGTAAATCCAAAAAGGGGCATAGTAGAACCCTTCACACCACCAAGCTATTTTAAGCCATGGCCCTTGTCATTCTAAGCGTCAGCCAGACAGAACCCTACCCCCCCCCTCCACCCCTCATCCTCTCCTTCTTCCCTGATCTCCCAGCCCCCTCCTCCTTCTCCCCCACCCCCTATCTGAACCGGAGCTCATTCACAGCTGAAGAAGCTTGTCTTTTGACAAGTGACAGTGGGGACCCAGCTGTCACCACATAGTAACTCCTGTGTGTGGCCATGGAGCATATGCTGCAATCCTTCCCGTCTTCCTCGACTCTCTGGCCCTTCTTGAGCCTTTCTCAGCACATTCAGCTTCTGTGGCTTGTCTCTGCTGTAGACAACTGTCCTCCCTCCTGATTCTCTAGCTGTCCAGTCTCTCCAGCCTCACCCTTCCGCATCTGTAGTCTCTCCAGGCTCCTCGGCTCACCAGCCCTCCTATTTCCCCAAGCCCCTACAGCATCTCCAGCTGTAGGGGCTTGGGGAAGCCAAGCCCCTACAGCGTAGCCCCTTCCAGATTCCTTCAGCCCTCCCTGAACCCTCCTACCTCCAAGGCTAAGGCTGCCCTGTGCTGGGATGATGAAAACTGCAGGCCTGGAGCTCCTGAGCACCTGCCCTGCTCCTACCTCCTATCCTCAGACAGCAGGTGACTTTCATACATGTACAGCCAAGAAGAGTTCAGTCACAAACAACAAGCCCACTCTGTCCTCCACAAACCATTCGCTCTATCCTCCTCTGGCCTGACCTCTCTCCCATCCCTCAATGATTCCCTACCTGGCCTAACTACAACACTGAAAGAGTAAGCATCCATGGCAAGTTTCAAGACTAGCTTCTTGTTTAAAAATAAATAAACGTATCAAACACGCTACTGTAGGATAAATCTGTCGTTTCGCTTGTAAAATGTTAACACTATGACAAAATAGTTGCTGAGTAGCTGACAAAGTTTGGATAATAACATCCTGTCAGTCTCCTGTCTGTCGTAGTCCAAAGAGAAAACAAGTGGCAATCAGCTGCTGTGACAGAGGCATAGACACTCACCAAGTTGTACTGCAAGACTGGAGTTTCCACTGGGACAAAGGGCGAGGGTGAGGGGTGCTCCTTAAATATGCCCCTCCGTTCCAGGGCCGGGGGGCCGGGGGCCGGGGGGCGGTCTCAGAAGATCACACAAGCCCAAATAAGAGCTGCTAAAAAATGGTTCATGTAGAAGTGTATCCTGTGTCAGGTCCGCTGTGAGGGGACACTATGCCGCTAAAATGGGGCGATGTTTCCTTGGAGACGGCAGTCCCGCCCCAGGACAAAAATAAAGGGTTGGCAGTAGAGCAGAGGTTTGATTATTGGGGAGGGAGGGTGGCGTAAAATATGGATAAGCGGACTGAAATATGATGTGAAAAAAATACCCTGCCGTCTTGACATTAGTTTTCATGATCAAGGAACTCCAGTCGGTGCCTGGGAGAGATCTGTCTTCGGTGTGAGCTCAGTCTTTCCTATAGGCTCTGACCACATTCAATCTTTCATGGAACCTGTCTCGGGCATTGTGAAGATGTGATACAATTAGTAGGAAGCTGATGACAGAAAGGGTTTCATGTGTTCCATGTGTAAAATGAGGGAGTGACTAACAGAAATGATCTGCTTCCATTTGTCTTGTTTGTTTACATTTTGGTAACTGCATGAACTGGGGTCAGATGGCTGAGCGCTTAGCGAGTCCGGCTATTAATCAGAAGGTTGCTGGTTCGATTCCCGGCCGTGCAAAATTGCGTTGTGTCCTTGGGCAAGGCACTTCACCCTACTTGCCTTAAGGGGAAGGTCCCTGTACTGACTGTAAGTCGCTCTGGATAAGAGTGTCTGCTAAATGTCTAAATGTAATGTAAATGTAACGGTATGAACTCCTTTACCTTCAATACCATCATCAAACAACAATAAAGACTGTATGCATAGTGATCAGAATTCATGGATACTAATCATCTCTCTTCAATTTAGTCTAACTGTCCTCACGTGCTAATGTGACCAAGTTGTGTTATGGGGGTTGGCATTGGGGACCAGAGGATTGTATCTGTAACTTTAGAACCCTTATGGTGGGGCTTGTTAAGGAGTAGTACGTGGGACACTCTCCATAGCTTATGGAAAAGTGCCTATGTTGGTCTGCCAGCTCTGTGGCATGTCGGAGCGGAAGAGAGTCCGAAACATGCCAGACAGCTGAGAGTCCAACAGGGGAAGATGAGGTGTGTGGTGGGGGGAGAGAAAGAGAGTGCCAGACTGGGAGAGGAGTGGAAGAAGGGAGGAGTGGGGGAGAAGGAGATTGGTAGATTGGAGGAGGGTAGGAAGAAAGAAGGGGTGGGGTGGTGAGAAGTAGGGTGGTAGATTGGAGGAGGGCTGGAAGGTGGGGAGGGGGTGGAGGGGGCAAGTGTCGGTGTCGAGACCCTCCCCCACTCGACAGACCTCAGGGACAGCCTGTGGCTGTCCTGGCAGGAGCTGGGTTCTGATTGGCTCCGCTCTCTCCTTTTAGGGTCATGGTGGGTGACAGGTGTCACTGACTGTACAGCGCTGCAGAGCCAGGGTGGAGAGTCCGCTGCCCTAACTCCTTATTCGCCACCTTGCTCCCTGCACCCCCGGCTTCTGTATTGTACCCTATCAGGAAACAGAAGCCTTTTTTCTATATTGAGTCTGAGCCTTCAAGACCCCACCACCACCCCCACACAGCCACCCTCAACAATCAAGATAGTGAAATACTCCATGTGAAGCTTTACCTCAAAGGGAGTTGCCAACCTTACTTTCCATTAAATGTTCATTCTCAGAAACAGATTTCTGACAATCCTGAGAACATTCAGTTATTACGATTTGAGATCAACAAGGAATTTCTTCAAAATGGTATCATGGAACAAACTCAGTATCAGTCTGGTCAGCTCATGTTTAACATTCTAGGGCTGCCATTGTGTGTGTATGTGTGCATGTGTCATTTTGGGAGAATGACTTCAAGCAAAAAGGTATTAGAGGCACTCACTGAACCTGTGTTCCACTAAGAGGTGCCACACTCGGATTATGTGTGAGCATTTTTGAACTCGGTGTAGTCCTGCTGGCTGCTGGGATGCCTCTATATTTAGAGTTTATTTCACAGCAGCAAAGATGGCTGGTGGAATCGGCCCTTCAGGATTCCCCTGGATACAACCCCAGTCAATCAGACATAGCAGAATGGAGGTGGGAGGAATTCAGCTCTTTTCTAGAGTATCCAGCTCTTGGCCGGGTTTCCCAGATTCGTTAAGAAGCTCTTAACACTAAGATCTTAGCGTTCAGAGCTTCTTAACAAATCTGGGAAACCCAGCCCTTATCTGTATGTGCCATGTACACATTTGTTTTACTCACTAGGCCTGTTTTATTATACAGAGAGTTGTAATATGTGAAAGGGTACCTCTTGGTAACCCCAAATCTTCATCTCCAGGTCTTTATCAGGATAAGGGGTATCTGTCTGAAAAGGTTTGTGTATTTTGAATGGCCCTCATCCTTATAAGGCTATGTGAGACAGACAGGCCTTGTATGTTGGTGTATGACAGCTGCCCACCTCCGTGGCATGTCCTGGTCAACTGAACCATCAGCTCTAATGGACAGCAAAACAGCTGCTAACCACAAATGCTTTCTCTTCATTTACTCTACCTTCGGACACTAGTGATTCTTTTCTCACTTGGTTTCTCTATTACAGAAAATCTGAGGATCTGCAAATTTTCGATGAAAGCCAAAATTCAAGCCTTTACGGCGTGTTTTAGAGTGACTACTTTTGCTGACTAATACCTGTACATTTGTTCAAT
Organism: Hypomesus nipponensis; assembly: GCF_054491055.1. Taxonomy (NCBI): domain Eukaryota; kingdom Metazoa; phylum Chordata; class Actinopteri; order Osmeriformes; family Osmeridae; genus Hypomesus; species Hypomesus nipponensis. The sequence goes on along the minus strand of NC_140366.1, from coordinate 15,208,641 downwards.
TTTCAAGACAAGCAACAGTTGCTTCCTGCGGGATATGTTCACACCTGTTGTTGTCAAGAGGCCCCTCTAAATGCATGTCTTAAACCTTCTAATATGTCACTACTCTTAACTCCATACCTGCTACATATTACCTAAGTGACTGGCGCAGAGGGGAAATCAGGACTTGACTGTGGGGTAATTGTATTGTCTGTCTTCCTCTTCTCACTATGTAATACGTGGTGGTGTGCCACATGCCTGAAGAAACAGCTGCTGACAGAGAACAGACAGCATGTTAATCATGAATTTCGATAGGAATATTCTTGATATTGAAGAGCATTTCTCACTATAAATCATGATAAAGACTAATAGCTGTCTGGCAAAGACTGCAGGTGTTATATCTGCTGTTGTGTATTCTTCAAACATGATTGTGTAAAATCCTTCAATATAAACCCAGTGCTGTAATTCGTATTAAACAACAAGCAATAGTGTATCTGTCTTGGTTTCTTGAATTTTCTTCAGGATTAAAAGTGAATTGAATGCAAGGCTGTAGCCATGGAGTCAACATTGGGAGGGACTAAATTATTTTATTTGGTTGCCTGTCGGAGCGTAGCACATTTATATTTTTGTATCAATATATTTGGGGGGGGGACATTTTGACCAGATTTGAATATTGGGGGGGATGTATCCCCCCCAATATATATTATGATTACAGCCGTGATTGAATGTAATATTTATCAATTACAGTTTGTGGGGGTTTACAAGTATTTGTAATACATGACAATTAATCCACAGGTTACTGTTTCTATGCTCTACCCGGGGCTGCCAGTGTATGTCAGAATGTGTGTGTGAGTGTTTTACAATGTGCTGAAGAACCTGTGTCTAGTTAGGCCACAGGGCACTGCCAGCCGTTTTTCAGATACTGTCAGCTCTATAAATATGTGGAGTGCTTTAGAAGTTTCCATGTCAGCACTCCATTGTCTACTGAGCCACAGGTGTGTATGTGGGGGAAGGGGGGCTCTGCATTCAGAGCCATTGTGAACTGTACTTTGTAGACAACTACAGCAAGTTTGGCCTAAAGTAAATATGTAATATTCTTACACAGCAACAGTAGTACAGGTTAAACTTGGAGGAATCTGATAAGGGTTCCCTTGGCTGGAAATGTGACAAAAGCTGAACTGATGTCACTAACCATGTTACAAATCCTGTGTTTCGGAAAGAATGCAAAGGAGAACATTGTGTTCTGCGGACATTTAGTGAAAATTATTGCAGGACTAATTATTTGTATGATATACGAGGCAGTTCGCAAACTGAACAAATGTTTAGCTATACAATGTGACTATGCCATTTAAATCAAGTATTAGGGCCTAGATGTAGACTTTTAACGATCACAATGTATTGCACAGCGATCAGCTCCTCCACTTACAATGTGGAGCGTACTTCCATCTACTGCCCCCAAATACATCCCATATTAAATCAAGGCTAATCCTATCCATTAAACCCAAGGACACAAAAATTAGACAAGCATAAGCTTTTATCACAATTTATTAACCTTGGTATTTAAATAAGTCTGTTTTTTTTATTTTATTAGAATTAAAATTCAATCCATCTGATTCATTCACAGTCGTATTTACTCAACAAAAAAAAAATCTTAATAGTTTATATAAGCTCTCATTCAAGTAGTGGAAGTAGACTTGACATATGATTCTGAGATACAGCAGCAGTTAGTAAGAGTACACACCAGAGAGTTAGCGACAGTAAGTTGGGCGATAAAGTACCTGAATGAGAGGTATGAGAACAACCAAGCAGGCATAACAGAATGACAGTTACAAACATCAAAAGAAAGTGTAAAATCTTTCAGGTCGAATCGAAAGGTTATAATAGTGCAGTGCAAAAAAGAAAGAAGAAAAAAAAAAAAAACAGCTTTCCTTCCCATGTTATTTTGCAAGACTTCCGGGAAAAAAAGGGACTCTCAAAGAAGGTGGGAGAAAACTGTACAACAGACAACTCTTAAAAATCTTGCTTTCATGGCGGGATACCGCAGCTCTTCAGACCAGGTCTGAGTGGGTGTCACTACCTTCTTTTCACTGCAGGTCTGCTGCTGCCCTTGCTGCCCCCCCCTGGTTTCCCAGAGCCCTTGGAGCCCGAGAACAGCTTGGTCATGAACTCAGAGACATCTGGCAGCTCAGGGTTGGGGTTCAGCATGTTCATGGATTGCTCCATTTCCTGAAAGATAAAGGGCAATGAGGTCAAACTATGAGTGGCCAAGCATGCCACAACACTGTGGTCAAAGGACCTCTATCAGAAGGGATACCTCTCGCTTGGAGATATGCTGTCAAATAGAAGGAACCCTGAAATATACTCGGCATGCCTCGTTATAGGGACAGTGATCAGGACGTTTTTTCTTTTACCTTTCTCATCTCAGGGTCGTTGGTGTTCACAACCTTGGGCAGTAGGACAATAATCAGCAGAGGAAGGACCATCATCATTACCTGAGGGGGGACATGGACAAACAAACAGCATTCATGAGTCTTCTCCTGACCTTTATCATCCCCCTCGTCATCACGTTGTGCCCGCCCATCTTACTACGCATCTAAGCAACAAAAAGCAGGGGAGGATTGCAGGTTTGTGGTCATCACAATCTCACCATGGGGTTCATGAGGAAGTCAGTCCACCCCCAGGTCTCCCTCTTCATGAAGTACGTATGAGGGCCTGGAGACCTGATCTGAAGAGGATACGGCTGGCGGATCACCTCTGAAGTCTTGATGTAGTTCACAAGACGTGCCCTATGAAGAGATTTAAAAGGATGGGATGAAGGAGAAAAACAGGTGTACCTGTTACCTGTAATTTTTATTTCAGGGTGAATGTCCCTTACACCAACAAACATCTATCATGAAAACCTCATTAAGTTGAATACCTCATTTTGCCTTTAGATGTTATGTCTACTCGGACTGGCTCAAATTTATATCCGGGTGAGATGACTTCCACGACATATGATCCCGAAGGCACATCGTTTACAACGAAGCCTCCATCACTTCTGTAAAAAACAAACAAACAGGGACGTACACAGACTGATGAGGAGGGAAGGGCTGCATTCAAATTCCAGATACATTCTTCCGAACATTTCTGTGTGACATGTGAATGTTTGTTGTAGGTACTGGTCATAGTTTGAAGGGTGTGGAAAATGTCAGATGTATCCACTTATTACCAATTTAAAACCTTGACGCAGGCGACCTCTATAGTTCTTCAGGGTTTTTACAAGCGGTGTCAATGTGACAGGCTAGCTTAAGTATATGTTTACAACAATATTACATACATACGCCCGCTAGCTAGAAACATTTGTGAATTATAAACATTGCAAAGTAAAAGCAGTTAATGTACAAGAAACAATCAGCTTACTCGTTTTTGGGTAGAATTGACAGATAGGGAAGAAGTGACCGGGATAATTAATAGGCCTGCTAGCCTACTGTAGTTGGCAAAACGTCAAGCAGCACGTAGCTTGCCATTACTGCAAACAATACAAATACGCGTATTACAGACGTTATATTACCTCAAAAAGCCCACATACTCCTCGCCTTCCACAAGAACTCGAGCCGTCGAAATCCAGTCTTGAGTTTTTACTCCAGGAACTATTGCCCGACCCTCGATTTTGAAGCGATCCCCATTCGCCTGAACAGCTAGCCCCGCAGGCCCCGTTTCCATGTCATTGAAACACCACGCAAAAACCAACATGGTATGCAAGAGAAAACATAATTCAGCTATTCTTATATGCATTATTGCGTGTAACTAGTATATTACTACGAGTAAATATTTACTATTTCGACGATTTAGTAATGTATCTAGCAAGCAGCTGAGCGTTTGCATCAGCTGTCTCCACTAGGAAATGCCGTAACACACGTTTAAAAAAAAACTTTATTGTTCCAGTCCGGAAGTTGTGATGAAAAATAATTTCCCCAGAAGTTCTGGTTTCTTGGAGACATTTATCTAAAACTTCCAAAACCGGAATGTTTTGGGAGTGGAGCTCTAAGAAAATGTATTTCAATTATATCAATTAATTTTTTTGTCGACCTATTGTGATAGTAATGACATGAGGAGTTAAGAATAATCCGGTAGTCCTCTTGACTCAATTGTCTTGTAGTTTTTTGGGCAAAACAATATAAATGAGTAACTGTCGTCTGTGCTGTACTGTAAACTACATATCCCAGCACGCATATCACATCCATTTCAGAGGTGTTGGTGTAAATATGGCTGTGTCAATCAAACAAAGGCAAAATAGTTGTCCTCTGATTCAAATCAAGTAGCCTGTAAGCTAGCAGGGCTGGGCGTGCTCTTTTCGTCGATCGATGTTTATTGTTGAACATTGACATTGTCCACAAAATTATTGTGGTGCTGTAATATTTAATGTCAGGAGAACAGCGGAGACGTCGAGATTCATAAGGTAAGAAAGTCTGATATTTTGGTTGGCTAAGGTTAGCTAGATATATAGGTGAATTTGTCAACATTTTGGGGACTCGGGTTATTTTCTTGGAAGTGGCCTTTTCTATAGAACATTTGCAGAAAACCAGATAGACGTGTGTTTCAAATGAAAATATATATGAATAAGTCTTAAAGCTTGGTTAGTGATTCACGCGCAGCCTAGCCTACAGTACATTTGAGTTTTGGCAGCTACACTGTATTTCCGATATTGTTCTGGGTTGCTCCGTTTCAGAATAGTGACCCACTCAAAGCCTACGGACTGTAGAGCAATGTGCTAGATAACTGACTGGACATCAGACATGTTAAATTGTAATTTGAACTAACCAAGTTATGTATGGGTGAGACAATTGCTAACAAGTTAGTACAAAGTGTTCGCCGATTATACGTGTTTGAATTGTAACTAGCACAGGCTAATAGAACGTTAGGATAAAAGAGAATGTGGCAATCCTCATGCATGTTGGACTCATATTGGGAATTCAATGTGTTTTGTATCATCAGGACAATGCAAAATGATAGTCAGTTAGCAGACGATATTGTACCATTAGCTATATGACTCCCAGTGACAATATTTAGGTAAAAAAGCAGAAAAGCTTGCTACTTTACGCCTGTAGGGCCGCAGAAAGGGCGTTCCGCAGATGTAAAACTATGCTGCTGCATTGATGCACGCGTTAACGCAGCCGTAGATATGTCAAACGATCAAAATGAGTACCAGAGACAGTTCTGAGAAGGGAGATGGCTATTTAGGTCTCAACAAAGATGAGAAATAACCTACATCACGTTGACTTTGTTAAACTGGAGTTACTTGTGAATAATGTCCAAGAGGAATATGCAAATATAATTCATCCATTTACGATGGTTTCATGTCGTTCAGGTGTTACACAAATCTTTTTTGACGCGGGCAGATGTAGTAAAGAGAAACCTCATTGGGGATGTAAATCAGCGTGTGTCATCTGGTTTGGACAGCGCTGCTCTGAAGTATTGGATCTGTGGCCCAGATTTCAGAAGAAGGATGTGATCATCCCTTTCGTGGGTTTGCTGCCCATCTATCGTCAGTGCTCCGACACAGACATGCTTTACATCGGGTGTGGGTGTATGCTTGTGTGTAAGTGTATGTCTGCATAGGTCTTCTCGTACTAAAGTGTCGCGACACTTGCTTTCTAAAGTTTCATAGCCACGCTGGGACAGATGAGTACAGTGTGACTAGGAAAGTGGCACATGCATGGATCTTACTGTGGTTACTCATACTAGACCTCTCAATAGGCTATATAGTTAGAATCATTGGCCCCTGCCTTGAAATGCACCCCCTGAAATTTCTGTTTTGAGCATCAAATTATTTTCACAGTACATTGAGGGGACTAGTATGAGTAACCAGAGAAGGTTTCATACATGGGACCCTTTCCTAGTCAAAGTGGGGGTGCCTCTGGGGGCACAACACTGGGACTTTTCTCTTGCTACCGGGCTTCCCCTGGTAACCCTTGTGTTTCACGTCACAATGCTGTGAATTGTGGGAAATTTCAAATAAATCAATGTATGGGAAACACTGGAAGAGTATTGAAACTAAACACAACATATATGCTGTACCTATATTCAGGTTTACCCACCTTTACTAGCTAACCCAAGTTTATGGTTGATGTGAAGTGTCTGGACAATTGGCCTCGGGGTTAACGATGATGGGTAATAATTACAATAGTCCTGTGAAAAACTCAGCACCAACCACAGCAGACAAACGGTTAGCAGGGAGACTGTACTATTTTAACTTGACCCAACCTAAACCGAGCCTGTTACTCAGTAACAGCCTGCTCTCGGAGATGCATAGCTCCCACTGCTGTCGCCTAACAAAAACAAACTGTTGGACTGGTTAAAAATGGTTCATTAACCCATAAGTGTACGGACAGGGACCGGCTGACTTCATATTACCTGGAAGACACTGCAGAACGCCAATCAGGCCAGATCACCTTTCCCCAGGTCATAATGGATACGTGTAAAGCCTGGAAGGTAGTTCCTGTAATCTAGTTCCTGTTCTTATGGTCTGTATAAGACAAGCCTGAGGGGAGATGTAATGCAGCCTGTAGCGTTGGATGTATCGACCAATCATCTCCAGCAACGCCTGAAGAGATGGGAACCCTGCGGCAGTCTGATCTCAGTCGCATTGATCTGATCAGGAGCTAGACTAAGTGCTAGTGTGTAACATGCTGGAGGGGAGTGCTGGAGGGGCCGACAGTGGCATTTCTCATCGCACTCCTCCATCCACACAGCAGATTGGGAAGATAGCATTAGCTGTCAAGGTGACTCTATTGCATGCCGTTCCCTAAAATAGCTGATTTCTCCCCCCCCCCCCCCTTCTCTCATCTTCCTCTCTTTCACACATTCTTGTTCTCGCTGTCTTTCTCCCTCCATCTCTCATTTTTAATTTCTCTCTCATACGCCACCCCCTCCCCTCTCTGCTTTCCTCCTTTCACTCTCCCTCTCCCCTCTCCGTCTACTCTCCCCCTCCTTCCCTCCCCCTCTCTCTTCCTCCATCTCCATCTTCCCTTCTCTCTCTCCATCTCTGTCCGTCTCCCCGGCAGGATGTGTGACTTCTCGGAAGAGCCGCGCTTCACCATCGAGCAGATAGACCTGCTGCAGCGGTTGCGGCGTAGCGGCATGAGCAAGCAGGAGATCCTGCACGCCCTGGACACCCTGGAGCGGCTGGACCGCGAGCACGGGGACAAGTTTGGACGTCGCACCTCCTACGCGGGCGGGGCCAATAGCTGCAGCTCCGCCTCCAACAACGACAACAACAACAACACCTCGACGACAACTAATAACAACAACAATGCTGCCACCACAACAACCTCCTCCACTTCCTTGTCCTGTAACAATGGTAACGACCGCGGCAACAGTAGCGGTAGCAACGGCCCGTCCTCCACCATCTCCACCTCTACTCAGACGCAGTTCCACGGAGGCCTGTCTCCGTCGCCTAGCAACAGCTATGACACCTCGCCGCCCCCTGGACCGCCCCCACCGTCTGTTCTACCGTCCCCGGTGTCGCTGGTCGCCTTGGCTCAGATTGGCCGGGACAGTCTGGCGGCCACGCCCAATGGGAAGCTGTCTCCGCCCAGGTATCCAATGAACAGCGCAGCAGCGGCGAGGGCGTTTGGGTTTGAGGCGACAGAGGAGGATCTGGACATCGACGACAAGGTGGAGGAGCTCATGAGGTCAGTGATGGGGTCAAGGGTCAAGTAGGGATCAGGGTAGGGTGGTGGGGTTGGTCTTGGCTATTCAATCGCTGCAATGAAACAATGTCAAACATGTTCATGTTGTTGTCTGCAGTGGCATGGTGTTAACCACTTTCAGTGTTTGACAGTCTCACCCTTGGAGAACAACAACCAAAAACTCTCTCCGGCATGTTCCCTTTTTCCCTACCAGATAGAAGCTACCTACACCTGTCTCTTACTACTGAGCTTAATGTGTGCTGTTCATTGATGGTCAGAGCCCCCCTCCCCTTTTAAAGATATACTTTTCTGAAAACCACAGTGAAGCTTCGAAGTGTTCTAAAAACACTTTCAGTTCACATTTCTCTGCATTGCTTCAGTCTGGGAGCTATAAAGGGTATGGGAAGGGGGGCGTTTATGTTGTCCAAGACCAGATCCGAGCACTGGTATCATCTAAAGTGAACTTGTCCTCCCCCTAACACTGGTACGATCTAAAGTGAACCCCCCCCTGTTGACACCCTTCATCTCGCCCTCAGTCCTGTATCACACACAGCCAGCCGGTGCCAGAGCTACATTGATTTAGCGTCATGTCTGTCGATAAAAGCAAGCTTTGTGAGCAGACTAATTTTAGCTGCAGTCTCAGCAAATGGTGTGAGATATGGATGTGGTTGTTAAAAGCCGTGATGCGCTTTATCTCTGAAATATGGAGAGGGTGGGATTCTTGCCCAAAGATTGAACTGAATTGTTTTCGCTTTTGTTGACTTGTTTCTTACTGTCGCAGCAGGTTGATTAGTGAAGACAGATTCTAAAAATAGAAATATTTAAATACGAGTAACACCTATGTATATACATTTCCATGAGACTATGTGTAGATAAAACAAAATGTGTGTTTGGTGTCCATCGTAATAAGTGAATATGTGTGTGTGCATGCAGGAGGGACAGCAGCATTGTAAAGGAGGAGATCAAGGCCTTCCTGGGGAACAGGAGAATCTCACAGGCTGTGGTGGCTCAGGTCACAGGTCGGTAGGGCAACAAACACACACACACACACACACACCCACATCCTCAAAATGTCTCCCTTATCACTCTTATTGGCTGCTGTTCCAGGTATCAGCCAGAGCAGGATCTCTCATTGGCTGTTGCAGCATGGCTCTGACCTCAGTGAGCAGAAGAAGAGGGCCTTCTACCGCTGGTACCAGATGGAGAAGACCACCCCAGGTACTCTTCTCTACAGCTGTTTTCAACACACTGCCTGAGTGTGTGAGTCTTTGTCTCTGACGTGTGTGAGTGTCCTTTTGTCCGTCCACGCGTGTGTCTTTGTGTGTGTGTGTAAGTGAGAGTTTGTGTGTGTGTGTGTGTGTGTGTGTGTGTGTCTCAGAGTTCAGCCCCAGTGTGTGTATTCTGAAAGGCTTCTCTTAGCGAGCGGCTGTCTCCTTGTCCTCTGCTGCTTGCTCCTCGTGGATCTCTGCCAAGCTCGTCAGCAGCAGGATCAGCCCAGCACTATTTCTGGAGGCGCTCTGCCCAGCGCCCGGCCCTCACTAGTCCTTCACACACCTCTGTCACTGCAGAGGAGCTGCTTGAGAATCTCTCCCACGATGCAATGCCTGCTCTTGAACAGCAACCCTACCTCCCAAATGGAGAATGATTTGACCTCCAGGAGATGTTTGTCTCTGTAGAGGTCTTTTACTGGTGTGAGAAAGTTACACACAAAATTCACGACAAATACACGAAAAGACTTCCTGGAAGAAGAAAACAAGAAAATCGGTTTACGAGTTGTCCCCTGAGAGATCTCTCTATGCTCAGTTGTACAAAGAGATACTTTGTGTGTGCTTGAACTGCAGATGTTCTAAGTGTGCGTGCACGTCTGTAAAATAGCTCTATGACTTGCTGTCCCAGGTGCCACTCTAAACATGCGCCCCGCCCCATTGGCGCTGGATGAGATGGAGTGGAGGCAGACCCCGCCCCCCATAAGCACCGCCCCCGGAGGCTTCCGACTGCGAAGAGGAAGCCGCTTCACCTGGAGGAAGGAGTGTCTGGCTGTCATGGAGAGGTGAGGCATGGATGGAGAGAACTATGGGATGAGGAGACACAAATGCTTCAGTGGGGTTATTAGATATTGTAATAAACATGATCAGATTCTGTCATGTTTCATACTCATTTACATAATGCATGAAATAGAAAAGCATCTTATGACTGAATCGTTTCCGCGCGGACTTATTTTGTTTCCTTAGTTACTTCAATGAGAACCAGTATCCAGATGAGGCCAAGAGAGAGGAGATCGCCAATGCCTGCAACGCTGTCATCCAGAAACCAGGTAGCACAGCCCTCTCAAACCAGCTAGCACAGCCCTCTCAAACCAGCTAGCACAGCCCTCTCAAACCAGGTAGAACAGTCCTCTCAAACCAGGCAGAACAGCCCTCAAACCAGGCAGAACAATCCTCTCAAACCAGGCAGAACAGCCCTCAAACCAGGCAGAACAGTCCTCTCAAACCAGGCAAAACAGCTCTCTCAAACCAGGTAGAACAGCCCTCTCGAACCAGGGGATATGAAGACTGCAATCAAAAGAGGCTACTCTCCGTTTTTTGCTATTCTGTAATGTCCATTTCCCGTCTGGTTTCTAGGGAAGAAGCTGTCAGACCTGGAGAGAGTCACCTCCCTCAAAGTCTACAACTGGTTCGCCAACCGACGCAAGGAGATCAAGAGACGGGCTAACATAGGTACGTAGTGGAGATGTGACGGGGCTGATAATAAAGGATTCACGACAGAAAAGCACCTGATAGTTTTCCTACCGACATGCTCGTTGTTGATGACCAATTGGAGGGACTCCACATCCCCAATATTAACAGGAGAGGCTTAACTCTAGCATGAGTTGTAAACTACTCTGGTTAATTACACTATCTTACATTTCATTCGTTTAGCAGACGCTTTTATCCAAAGCGTAAATGCGGATCTTGACAGTCTCTTGTTTCTCCAAGAAGCCACAATCCTGGAGAGTCATGGGATAGATGTTCAGAGTCCTGGAGGTCACTCCAACAGCGACGACATCGACGGCAACGACTTCTCAGAACAGGTAGAACCCGAGTCACGAACCTCTCGCTCGCACCATCAACAGATCTCAGAGGTGGGGAATGGGAATGACACGAACGCTGCAGTAAATGACTGTATAGATGTAGCTCAGTGGTAAAGTATTTGACTGCAGATCAAATCCCCCCCTGTAGCTCTGGATCTTGCCTGCTTAACACATCCATGTACGTAGTATGTGTTCATTTAGCAGACGCTTTTACCCAAAGCGACACACAGAGGATTTGAAACTGCGGTTTCTTGATTTGCGACCAAGTACTTTACCACTCAGCTATACCCATCCCATGCCATAAAGGACTGAGCACATTATTAACAGGTGCTGAGTTGGCCGGTATTGAGCAGGTGTGTTGTGATTCCTCCGGCAGGCCTGTGACCTTCCCTACTTTGACAAGAGGCCTATGACAAGACCTTTCAGCTTCTTCAGACTGGAGCCTACATCTCCCACACAGGTAACACACAGACTGATGGACACAGACTAGATCAGACATGTCACATTAAAATGGCGACGGAAACATCCTTTCAGCCAGTCAGAGAACAAGTTGGTTAACGTTAACAAATAAAGACATTAAAATGTAATTTAACAGGATGTAATATATATTATATAAACATAAACACATGATGGATTGGATCATAATCCCAAAATAGATCATCATTTTTTTTAATGCATAGATAGTAGGTCTTGATTTGTGATGGTGTTGTATTGGAAATAACAGCTGTATTTTCACCTCCCCAAGGATGATGGAACTGCCCACAGTGACCACCAGGACCCAATCTCTTTGGCTGTGGAGATGGCTGCAGTCAACCACACCATCCTAGCCCTGTCCAGAACGGGGGGAGTCCCAGGCGACATCAAGACAGAGAGTCTGGAGGAGGACTGAACCTGACCAGGAGCCCCTGAGGGAGTGGAGGAGCACCGTACAGGAGAGGAAGAGGAGAAGGAAAGGAGATGAGGGAAAAGGGGGCGAGGTAAAGGAGAGATGGTGCTAGGTGTGTGACAAAAAAAGTGGATTTGGAAAAGAGACTTGACGAACATAATAGAGAAAATCTTAGTAAATATCTTCATGAAGCTATCCCAACACTGTATCCTCTCACCATGGACTCTCAGCCTCTCACCCACACACAGACCCAAGACGCTCCCTTCCTCTCCCTCATCTGAGGGAAGATGTGGAGCAGGAAGGGAGGAGGAAAGAGGAGGGGGGGGGGCTTTTCTGGACCCCCCCCCCCCCCCCCACACACACAGAAGTTCCTTCTTGAAGCTTCTTCTCCATCCACCCCCTCCTCTCCTCCTCCTTCCAGCCTCAGCACCTAGGTCGCACTAGACAGAGCCAAACCAGGCTCATCTGTTGCCGCATCCTTCAGAGTGTTGATGTATATACGGTTGTCATACACCCTTGTGTTTCCCCACCTACCTGACCCTGAAACCCTTTTCATTGTGCAATGCTTTGGTAGAGCAATGGAGCCTCTGAACACCACTTATGGGATGGATGGATGGCTGATCAGTCGACGAAGGGAAAGAACGGATGGAGGAATATCATGTAGGCTTGTCATCTAGTCCGTCTGGAGAATAAGAACGGTGTGTTTCGGAACAGTTCCAGACCGCTCATGAACCCTGAAACTCTATAAGCCCTGCACCCTAGAGCTTGTGTTCCCAACTGGAAATCGTACTTGTTTTTAACTGTTTTTGGCCGGGTTTCCCAGATTCGTTAAGAAGCTCTTAACGCTAAGAGCTTCTTAAGAGCGTTCTAGAGCGCTTTTCGAACGTTCTTAAGAAGCTCTTAACGTTACGAGCTTCTTAACGAATCTGGGAAACCCGACCTTTGTTTGTTTATTTTCTTTGTGTGTTTCTCTGGCGGCCTCCAGATTTACAGGGGGGAAAATATTGTATGTAAGCAGAGGCATCCAAATGGCTGAGGTTGATTATGAATTATAACACTAAGGAACATCTTTTGTTGTTTTAAAAGCCAAAGGAGAGGATCACATTGAGAGGAATATATATATATATATATATATATCTGAAATCAGATCATTTTAATTGAGGTAAGTGTTTCAGTTACTTTGCTGTAGGTTTTCAGTTTGACCTGAGAAACAATCTTAGTGGCCTTTTCTGTTGAAGTGTTTATTTCAGCTTTCAGCTTTTTTCTAAGTTAATTTGATTGCTAGCCCCATTGGCAGAGTTCTATTAATTTCAGAGAATACGCTTTTCTACGAATAGCTATTATCAGCCAGTTAAATTAGAAACCCAGCGAGTTATAAATTATTCTGACTGTCGCTACCTCTTATTAGGAAGTGCATTAGGAGCACTGTGTTTCTGGGTAGTATCATTCAGCTGCTTGAAGCGACTTCACCTCAGACTGACCTAGACATTGGGTCTGTGTCCGTAAATGTAAGCGGCACATTAAAAAAAGTTTGTATTTATAATCCTTTTTTAAACGGTGTATGATGAACTGTTGGAAACATGTTTTAATCATTTGTTTTTGTCAATCAACCAAGCTTTTGTTCACCTTGTCTCGTATTGTTTTACCGTTTGCATTTGCTTTATACATGACCCCAGATGATACAGCTGACCCCAGTTGTTTCAGAGATGGAGAGTTGTGTTGTGCAAAGCATATAGGCCCCAGTGCCCACTTAATTCCAGAACACACTCTGTTTTGCATGTTTGAGATGTTTCTTGGCTCCAACACACCTGATTCAAATGCATGTTCGTTACCAGGCTTCTACAGAGCTAGATAACGACCCATTTATTTGAGTCAGGTGTGTTGGAGCAGGGAAACATCTAAAACATGCAGGACAGGGGTTCCCCGAGGACAGGGTTAAGAACCCCTGTTCTAGAACCTGCTCTCTCGAGGGTTCCAGACGTGTACCACAGCCTCCACTCCTCTGGGAGGCAGCGTGGCCTAGTTCTGCAGACGAGCGTTCTAGAACGTGACGGATGAGCCGTTTATGAAACGGCCACGCTTCAGTTCCTAAAATGAGCGAACACTTGGGATTCACAGAAATCCCTCAAACCAGTGTTACTAACTCTTTACAGTTATATACCGCAGGTCTTAAGGTAGATAACCAAACCTCAAGTCGGTTACTGAGTCTGTCCCTTGCAGGTGTTGTATGAGGCCCTGTGGTTCTGCCAGGTTAGGAGGGTGTCTCATCCTATTGGCTGAGTGAACTGCACGCGTCCCCTCTGTATTATCCCCTAACCAAGATCCCTCCCAGACATGGAAACTCTCAGTCAATGTTGATCCCAAAAGACAGAATGATGTATCAAGCTCCAATAGTTACGCTCTGACTGTACTGTATCGCCCATTTTCAGAATTTAGTGCCTTTTTTGGACAGTAGACTGTTCTGTAATTAAAATGTAGTATATATATATGTTTTTGTACAGTTTCTTTGTTCATTTTTTTAAATCTTGTGTTTATATTAGTATGATGAAATATAATAAGAGAATAAAACTATATCAATGAGAATCAATGCTACACTGTCTTAGTCCTTGTTATTTTGAATCAAAGAGTTGAATCAAAGAGTGTAAAACTTGAACAGTATAAAGTTTATTTAAAAGTTTCAAATTGATATAAAAGTCTTGAAAGATACTTTTGAAATTGCCATTAATAAATAAACATTTATGATGTCTAAGATTGAACACAGGGTAAAAAAAAAAAAAAGGAAGATTTTCTTATGGTAGTGTACAGTATCCATGCCAATACCTTGAAATCCCAAATCACATTAAAAAACAAGCCCAAGTATCCCACTACATAAATTACACAATAGTTTTTTCCCCATTCATACCGTTAAACTACACCTCCCTTCTGTCTACAATCACATCCCTCCCCGGTGCATAACCCCTTATTCAAACAGGATACAAATCTAAGTGATATTCAGCAGTATCATTATCAGTAGTGTGCTAAGTCCTTAAAATACAGATGCAAACTTGCTATACATAGCAGTAAATTCATACCTCCACAGAGAACGTTGAGTTCTCCAACAGTATAAGGCACATTCACTCTGTCAACAGCACTTGACAGCTTGACTGGACTGGTCCACTGTATTCTCCTGACAGGGGGAGATTGCCTGTGGAGCGTTCTAACGAACATAGAACTTTCTGGTAAGCCAGAGTCATGTCAGTCAACTCTCAGTCAGACATGAAGTTTTTTAGAAGCTTTCTTGTCATTGGCCCTCAGCTGTTCCAGGACTTGCGGTTCTCTCCCTTGCGACTGGCTGCAGTCCCGCCGTGACCCTCCCCTTTGGCCAATGCGGTGAGGGCAGCCAGGTTGGGGCTGGATCCTGACAGGTTGGCACTGCGCCGTTTCTGCTGTTGTCTCCGCCTCTTTGCCTCACTTCCCCCGCGGCTCACCCTATCAGGCCTCACCATCACCCCGTAACCAGGGTTACAGTGGAAGTAGTGTCGGCCGCCCACTGACCCGTCATTCTTCCCTAGGACAGAACGCGCAAGAGAGAGAAAGCCATTTAGAAAAAGAGGTAAGTGCATGCTGTACTTCTCACAGACATACAAAACACTCTACATTGTAATAGTTCTCATTAACACCTTCTAACTCTGAAGTATCTACAGTGTGCATCATCTCTTACCTGCTGGCACGTCTAGCTCGACGCCTACCCAGGTGCCCTCGGCAAACTCTGTAGGTCCGACGTAGCGCACCGTTCCATTCTTATTGGTCCCTACGATGACAAACTCCCCCACCTTCAGCCAATCAGGCGCGACCATAGCAGCCTTGGAGGTCCCGCCCTCCTCGTCGGAGATGATCTCCAGCCTCTGGATGGGGTCGGATAGCTCCGCCCCCAGACTGCTGGCGCTCCCGCCCTGCTCCTCGTCATCCAGGATGCGGTGGAACGACTTCAGATCAGACGTCTTCACCTTCTGGATCTTGAAGGGGTTGGCTGCAGCCAGCGCTGCGGCGGGGTTAGACTGGGACGAGGCTGGGGGTGGAGATGAGGCTGGAGATGAGGCTGGGGTTGAGGCTGGGGCTGGAGCTGAGGCTGGGGTTGAGGCTGGGGCTGGAGCTGAGGCTGGGGTTGAGGCTGGGGTTGAGGCTGGGGCTGGAGATGAGGCTGGAGATGAGGCTGGGGTTGAGGCTGGGGGTGGAGATGAGGCTGGGGGTGGAGATGAGGCTGGAGCAGAGACTGGGAGTGGAGATGAGGCTGGAGCTGAGGCTGGGAGTGGAGATGAGGTTGAGGCTGGGGCTTGGGGTGGAGATGAGGTTGGAGCTGGGGTTGAGACTGGGGTTGAAGCTGAGGCTGGAGCTGGGGTTGAGGCTGGGGCCACCTGCCCTGTTGCGATCTGGGTAGATGGTTCTTCCTGGTCTTCTGGTGGAGCAAGGATCAGAGCCTGATCTGGACCTGCCTTTTCACTCACTTCTGAGGAGACTGAAACTGAGGATGATTCTGCCTGTCTGTCATCTGTCTGGTTTGCTGCTTCTGCTGGTGTTGCTACTGGCAGGTCCAGAAGTGGAGGTTCTTCCAGGGTCTTGGTCTGGCCCTGTGGCACCACTGACTCCAGTTCTGGAGGTGCTATGCTGGCCGGGTCCAACTCCACCACTGGGTCTGATAGTATTGCTGGTTCTTCATCAGAAAGAACCAGTGCTGACCCGTTCAGTGAGGATGATGACCCACAGTTTGACTGATTTGATCGAGCTGGTTTGGGGTCATCTGAGCCAGACCAGGCCTGTGGCTCTGACGGAGCAGTGGAGGCTGCAGGTAAGCATCCAGGATCTGCAAGGTCAGCAGATTCTGTTGTCAACAGGTCGGTCCTTGCTGCCGCCTCCATGTGACTCAAGACGTCCAATGACGGTCTAGGTTGAGGGTCGTGACCTCCGTTTATGGTCATGTCAAAGACCTCCGACCTGGAACTCGCCGGGGGAGAGGTGTCCCACGTCAGGGTGTAGACGTCCGATAGCGTCGCCGTGGAAATACTGGTGGACATGTAGCCGCTGGAAGCCTCACTGAACTGGCCGGGGGCCGAGTCCTCCGTCTCTGAGATGACCTCCTGGGGGAGGGGCGTGGCTGACGAAGCGTCCGAGAGGAACGCCGGGGGTAGGATTTCCGCTATGGGGACCTGTGGGAGTTATGGCAACCGAAATGTTATGCTCTATCTGCAATCGAATGATAATAATACTGTTTTGACAATAACATGCATGAAAGTAGGAGGGTGCCTCACCAGTTGCTGACTATCCATGAACTCATCAACACTTGCAGACTGGATCACAATACGAGGCAGGTTCTGAGACAGCTAAAGAAACAGGTGGTCACTGTTTAGTTTTTTTCTTTGGAATATACGAAAGAACATTTTATTAAAAAATACATGCAATAATGATACACATCCAAGAGTACTGAGCTACTGAATCAATCGTAGAATGTCCTTTCAGACCCTTGAAATCACATTCCTTTTAGAGCCACATTTGACCTGCTGTGTCCGAGTCGGGGGCAGGGCCAAGTATAGACGAGTTACCTGTTGAGGGGCGGGGTCAGGGGCAGGGTCAGGGGCAGGAGTCTGCTCTCTCTTCTCCTCCTTGTTATGGAAGAGAGACTTGAGGAGTTTGGGCACTGGGGGGAAATAAGACGCAGCAAAACCTGAACGGCCTGAGGCAGGGGGGCATGGAGAGAGAGGAAGACAGGAAGGAGAGAAGGGTGACAGGAAGAGGAGGAAGACAAGAGGAGGAGGAGGACAAGAGGAGGAGGGTGACAGGAAGAGGAGGAAGACAAGAGGAGGAGGAAGACAAGAGGAGGAGGAGGACAGAAGGAGGAGGAAGACAGGAGGAGGAGGAAGACAGGAGGGGGAGTGGAAGGACAGATGAGGATGCCAGGCCAGCAGGCAGGAATGCAGGAAGAGGCAGACATGAGGAGTGCGGGAGGAGGGATTTCAAGCAGACAGGAAGAAACAAAATGCAAAGATGAAGAATCATGTAAGTGAAGGAAAAGACACTTCAAAAAGTGAGAAAAAAACAGGACAGATCAAGCAGAGTATCCACCAGTAACACAGTGAGCTAACAGTAAGCTGTACCGGTCTCAGCGTGCTGGTCCTGGGGCAGAGGGGAGGCAGGGAGGGTGCGTCGGCTCTGAGACACCACAGACAGATCCTGGTGGCTCTCCCAGCCCTGGGACATGGGGAACAACATGCTTAGAGGCAGTATAATAATAATAATAATAATACAATTTAATGAGGGATGTGTACACAGAACATGTCATCATAATAATAATGTGTTATAA
Source organism: Hypomesus nipponensis (assembly GCF_054491055.1). Lineage (NCBI taxonomy): Eukaryota > Metazoa > Chordata > Actinopteri > Osmeriformes > Osmeridae > Hypomesus > Hypomesus nipponensis. The sequence goes on along the minus strand of NC_140366.1, from coordinate 15,190,705 downwards.
AGATGTTCATGTAAAGCGAAGCACAGGGGGTAATTTGAACCTGCAAGCTCTTCATCTGTAGTCAAATGCTCTGCTTGAGTTAGTGATAGTTAGTAATGATTAGTGATAGTTAATAATGAGTTTGTGATGGTTAGTAATGAGTTGATGATAGTGACAGTTAGTGATGAGTTAATGGTACCTTGAAGTCATCCAGTCTGTGTGTCGAGAGAGACAAGTCCCGCATGCTACCTGACAGCTGGAATAACGACGAGGTCAAGAGGTTAGTTAGTTGGTTAGTTAGTAGGATAGGTTAGCTAGTCAGGTTAGTCAGTAGTCACTGTGACAGGACTGGCTGCATTCTACTATCTGCAATCACTATCTGAGGAGGGTTGGTATATGTTACAGGAAGTAGATCATGTGATCATTGCCACTAACCCGATGTACACTGGGAGAGCTGAGACAACGTCTGGATATCTTGCCTTTCACCACCAGCTGCTCCTTTACTGTTACCTCCTACACGCACACACACATAATGCATAGTGAGACATTATCCTAACACAACATTAGGATAATGTATCCTGTGTGTGTGTGGTTGTGTGCTGACCTGGCGGAGTCTGTCCAGAGTCAGTATGTTCTCCACAGCCAGGATACTGCGGAGGTACTTCTCTATGGCTGCCTCGCTGTCTGCAGACTGGCCGTCCTCCGTGCTGGCAGCCAGCCTGGCCAGCATCTCCCTGTCCTCCGGAGCCTGCACATCCTGACAGGGACAGATCAGGTTTGGGCTTTATTACTATATAAATAATATAACTCGACAATTAGATTGAAGCAGTTGTGGTGAAGAGCATGCTGGGAGCTGTAGTTCCTCACCCCGGGGATGTTGGAGACGATATCGAAAGTGACCCCACAGCCAGGGACTGTGCTGCGGTTGGACATCCTCTTCAGCAGGCTCTGGGCGAAGCCCTGCACCCCCCCCCCCACAGAGACAACACCACCGTCACGACCACCCAAAGAGTGTGCGTATGTGTGTGTGTGTGTGTGTGCTTCATCCTACCTGCCGCCCCGTGAGGCAGACGCAGATGCGTTTGCGCAGCACCAGCTGCAGGGGCGCCGGGTGGCTGAGCAGAACCACGACTCGCACGGTCAGGAAGACGCGCTGGTCAGCTGAACCCGCCCGGCTCAGCTGGGGACAGCTGTGGACCGTAGAGTCCCAGGACGCCTCCGCCTTCACCTGGACGAGAGAGGAGAGGACAGAGGGTTGGCCTCATGGGTCCTCCAAGCCTGCGAGAGGGGAACCCCCGTCAGGGAGAAGAGTGTCACCTCCGAGTCGTGGTGCCTGACGATCTGAAGGTCGAAGAAGTCGTCCTCGTCCTCTCTGCTCAGCAGGGCATCCAGACCTCCTGCCAGAGGAGCAGACAGGTTCTCCTGGAAATCATCAGCTGGATGGGAGGGGGGGGGACAGAAAGAAACAGGCCAAGAGTGAGAGACAGACAGACAGGGAGACAGACAGGTAAAACGTTGCGACAGACAGGAGACCAGAACGTACCGCTGAGGTCCAGGAAGAGAACAGGAATGTGGGTCTCCATCCCAGGGACAGGAACTCTGGAGAAAATAGACAAGTTCAGTCAATAGGAACACAAAACACACACACACACACTCACAAACACTACAATAAAAACACACCCAAACACACACCTCTCTGCGGGAGCTCCAGGGATGCCGCTGCCAGCAGAAGGCACCAGGACAGAGTTCCTCTCCTCAGTCAGGGTCAGACGACACTCCAGCAGCTGGGACTCCCTCTCCACGTCGTCTTCTGACTTATCTACAGCACACACACGCATTAATAAATCAGTCCTATTCACATTACACAGCACAATGCTACCTATGCTACCTATGCTACCATACTGAACAGGCTGATGGGCAGCCCTGATACAGTCTGAGATGTTATCTGACCAGCTTTGGAGACGATCTTCTGCAGGTGCTGGTCCAGGTACTCCTGTCTCTTCGTGAGGGTCGCCAGCCACTGCTGCTTCAGTCTCTCCAGGTCCCCCTCCTACACACACACACAGTGTCCTATTGACTTCCATTTCGAGGTAAACAGAGCTTCTTCCCTGTTCCCTGTCTTGGCCCATCGTCCTACCTGGTAGCTGTCCATCTCATCCTCCTCCATCTGAAACACACACAAACACACTTTAGCAGATCGATATCCACGCACGCAGTGAGTAAGCCAATGAGAAGATCCCCCATCTTTCCATACCTGCAGTGATTGGCTGGCCTGGCGGACCTGGACGTTGCCGATGGAGACGGCGAGGACGGAGACGGTGATGAGAGGCATGGTGCCCGAGTCCTGCACCGCCCTCACCTCCACCTGCACACGCCTCGACTGGCCCTGGGGACAGCAGCCACACGAGGTCTGTCACCGTCCATCCACAAACACATCTACCTACACCAACACACAAGCATCCGCGCACAACTACCCGCACACACACACACACACCTGCTTGAGCTGGAAAATGCCCCCGGTGCGAACGTCCTTGGCAGGCAGGACCTCCACAGGGGTGAAGTCTCCAGCCTCGCTCAGCTCCATCACCTGCACCCACAACTCCAGCCGGCGGGTCACCTCGCTCCACCTGGACACACACAGTATACACACCTATACTCGCAAGCACACACACAGCTACACAGGAATACACACACACCTATACAATCACAACTCCACCCGCCCCGAGGGTCCTACCTCTCTCTGAGGGAGCGTGTCTTGGCCTGGATCACCCCCAGGTCCCACAGAGCCAGGTTCCTGCGGTGGTTGGCCTGCTTGTGTCCAAACACCTCGATAGCCAACGCCCCCTCCGACACAAACTCCACAAAGTCCTCCGATACAGCCACCTCCAGCTCCTGAGGGAGGGAGGGAGGGAGGGAGGGATGGAGGGAGGGCTTGACAGTGGGCTTCTCTCCGGTCTATGTATTGAAGGCAATGCACCAGGCAATCCCCTTCCCACAAACATCACACTGAATATTTGGATCTTGAAACACACCATGGTGCTGTCGAAGATCACGGAGCAGTGGGGGTCCTGGCCGGAGGAGGGCAAGGGGGGCAAGGGCTCCATCTCTGGGGCGATGAACTGGGACTCCTCCTGCCCCCAGAAGTGGTACTGGCAGAACACAAAGTTGGACAGGTGTCGGGGCAGACCGGTGGCCTGCAGGATCTTCACCTGGGGGGTCAGAGGTCACACCCAGGAGGTCAGGAAACATCTCACCTCCCAGCTTTTTGACAAGCTCCAGCTTAACACACAGATGCCATCTTACCACACACACACACACCATCTTACCACACACACACACACACACCATCTTACCACACACACACACCATCTTACCACACACACGCCATCTTACCACACACACTCCATCTTACCACACACACACCATCTTACCACACACACACACACCATCTTACCACACACACACACCATCTTCCCACACACACCATCTTACCACACACTTCAGCTTGCGTTCCTGTGTGTCGCCGTCGGTTACATCCTGTGCCGTGTTCTCCTCCAGCCCCTCGCTGCTCCGCCACACCTCCACATGAAGACGCCCCGCCACCTGGTGACACACACACACACACACACACACACTTAGTAACCTTCTCAGCTGCAGTAAGGGGACAGTGGGTGAATGAATAAAGCGTAATAACCTTTGTGTAACAACAAATTGCACACAAAACATCAGCAGGCAACATTTTCTGTGAGTGTCCTCTTCAGCCAGAGGAGAGATGAGAGCTTGCTGCAGGAACATACCTCCCCCTTCTGGTTGATGATGGGAACTGCGTACTGCAGCTTGACGTCGTGGAACAGACACGCCAGGAAGACGTTGGCCACGCCGATCAGACTGTGGTTCTCCTGCTCGTCAAAGAACGGGTCTGCCCGCCGGAAATACGAACGCATCACCTGGGAGGAGAGGAGGGGGGAGAGGGAGGGAGGGAGGAGGAGAGGAGAGGGAGGGAGGAGGAGAGGGGTGGAGGAGGAGAGAGGGGGGGTGGAGGATGAGAGGAGGGGGAGAGGGGTGGAGGATGAGAGGAGGGGGAGAAAGGAGTAGGGAAGAGAGGTGAAGAGCAGGAAGAGTGGAGAGACAGTGTAAGTCTAGAATAGTTTTCCACACCATTACGGAAACAGTTAAACTGTTTCATGCTGACCATGTAAGTTGGTCACATCACAGCCAGAAGTTGTAACATCCCCCAACATGAGGGCCAAACAGACGCTTCATGAGGGCCAAACAGAGGCTGCATGAGGGCCAAACAGAGGGCCAAACAGAGGCTTCATGAGGGCCAAACAGAGGCTTCATGAGGGCCAAACAGGGGCTGCATGAGGGCCAAACAGAGGCTTCATGAGGTCCAAACAGAAGCTTCATGAGGGCCAAACAGAGGCTTCATGAGGGCCAAACAGAGGCTGCATGAGGGCCAAACAGAGGCTTCATGAGGTCCAAACAGAGGCTTCACGAGGGCCAAACAGAGGCTTCATGAGGGCCAAACAGAGGCTTCATGACGGCCAAACAGAGGCTTCAAGAGGGCCAAACAGAGGCTTCATGAGGGCCAAACAGAGGCTTCATGACGGCCAAACAGAGGCTTCATGAGGGCCAAACAGAGGCTTCATGACGGCCAAACAGAGGCTTCATGAGGGCCAAACAGAGGCTTCATGAGGTCCAAACAGAGGCTTCATGAGGTCCAAACAGAGGCTTCACGAGGGCCAAACAGAGGCTTCATGAGGGCCAAACAGAGGCTGCATGAGGGCCAAACAGAGGCTGCATGAGGGCCAAACAGAGGCTTCACGAGGGCCAGCAGCGCCGGAGAGGAGCGAGGACATGGTGAGAACTCACAGGGTTGTCCTCGTCACTGTCCTTCCACTCCTGGTACAGCTCCCTCATGTCCACCAGACGGTTCTCCATCTTCTCCAGGGCCCAGATCTGCTTGCCCTTCCCCTTCCTCCTCACCTGCACCGCCGGCTCGCTCAGCACCGCGTCACGCTGGGGGGATGGGAGGGGAGGAGGGACACAGAGAGGTCACGACAAACACTGCCTAATCATAACGATAGGTTAACATGTGTAGAACAGGAAACATTCTCACGGTAGAGGTCACACACACACACACACACACCTCTACACGCATACCCAGACACACACAGCTATGAACACACAGGCCCAGACACACACACACACACACACACCTTCCTGTTGGCATCCAGGTTGGCTGCAGGGATCTGCAGGGTGACCAGGTACTCGGTCCTCTTGTCCAGCTCATCAGAGATGAAGGCAGCTTCCTGGGTCAGCAGGTTGGCTCTGACGATCTGCTCCCTGAGACGCCGCAAGCTGCGCGTCATCATCGCCTCTCTGAGCACGCACACACACACACACACAATTATGTACACACAAACATCAATATCCACATACAAACATAAATGCACACACGTACTTTAATATACACATCCAAATGCACGAAGTTTCTGTATTCTGTAAAGTATTCTGTTTGTTTTATATTCTTTTTTGGAAATCTTCCATGCTTGAAGATAAATGTAATCAACCCCTTCTGCTACAGGCCCCTCTCACCTGTCCTCGCTCCAGCGGCGTACGCGGTTGTGTGCAGCGGGGGGCGGCGGTGCGGTGGCGGAGGTGGGCGGAGCCAGGTCCAGGCCGGCGGGGGCGGTCCTCTCTGGGTGGAGCCGGCGGCGCAGCTGCTGCAGCTCCGTCTCATACATGTGCCGCTGGCGCTCCAGCGCCGAGCGCTTCTCCTCCTCATGCTGCCTCCCCAGAGCCTGCAGCACAGCCTGCATGGGGTCTGGGGGGAGGGAGGGAGGGAGGGAGGGAGGGAGGGAGGGAGGGAGGGAGGGAGGGAGGGAGGGAGGGAGGAGGGGAGGGAGGGAGGGAGGGAGGGAGGGAGGGAGGGAGGGAGGGAGGGAGGGAGGGAGGGAGGGAGGGAGGGAGGGAGGGGGAAAGGGAGGGAGGGAGGGAGGAGGGGAGGGAGGGAGGGAGGGGGAGAGGGAGGGAGGGAGGGAGGGAGGGAGGGAGGGAGGGAGGGAGGGGGAGGGAGGGAGGGAGGGAGGGGGAGAGGGAGGGAGGGAGGGAGGGAGGAGGGGAGGGAGGGAGGGGGAGAGGGGGAGAGGGAGGGAGGGAGGGAGGGAGGGAGGGGGAGAGGGAGGGAGGGAGGGAGGGAGGGAGGGAGGGAGGGAGGGAGGGAGGGAGGGAGGGAGGGGGAGAGGGAGGGAGGGAGGGAGGAGGGGAGGGAGGGAGGGAGGGAGGGGGAGAGGGGGAGAGGGAGGGAGGGAGGGAGGGAGGGAGGGAGGGAGGGAGGGAGGGAGGGAGGCAGGCAGGCAGGCAGGCAGGCAGGCAGGCAGGCAGGCAGGGAGGGAGGGAGGGAGGGAGGGAGGGAGGTGTGAGGGAGGTGTGAGGGAGGGAGGGAGGGAGGGAGGGAGGGAGGGAGGGAGGGAGGGAGGGAGGGAGGGAGGGGGAGAGGGAGGGAGGGAGGGAGGCAGGGAGGGAGGGAGGGAGGGAGGGGGAGAGGGAGGGAGGGAGGGAGGGAGGGAGGGAGGGAGGGAGGGAGGGAGGGAGGGAGGGAGGGAGGGAGGGAGGGAGGGAGGGAGGGAGGGAGGGAGGGAGGGAGGGAGGGAGGGAGGGAGGGAGGGAGGGAGGGAGGGGGAGAGGAGGAGAGGAGGAGAGAAAGAAGGAAAGCCAGGAGTTTAAGAACAAGTTTTGTCAAAGTCAGTTTTGTCAGTCTTGTTTTGACATGCAGCATGTTCCTCCCACCCTCCTCCTTCTGTCTTACCGTTGCTGCCCATGGTCTTCATCATGACCTCGGTCTGAGCGAACTCGTAGCTGAAGCTGACCTCGCTGGACGCGTCGCTGGCCGAGTCCAAATCCACGTCCAGGTGGTCGGCACTGAGGCCTGGCCTCATCCCCGCTCCCTCCTCCTCCTCCGCCCCAGCACGGGCCAGCTGTCTGGGGAGGTTGATCCTGGGGAGGGGGGGGGAGATAGAGAGAGGGGGGGGGGAGGAGGGGATAAGGGAGAGGGAAAGCAAGAGTGAAGGAGTGGGAGAAAGAGAGAGAATAGAGAGTTCCTCACACTGCCGAAGCATCAGCAGTGGGCAGCTGAAACCCTGCTCTCCTACCTGAAGAAGTGGTTGTTGCCCCAGAGGATGCGGTCGCCATGGTGAAGCTGGACCGGGCTGGTGACTGAAGACCCATTCACACAGGTGCTGTGGAGAGAGAGAACATAGAGAGGAGAGGTTCATACAGATCTAGCGTGTGTAAAGAGTCGCGTGGGTGTACAAGTGACCTACCGTGCGTTGCGGTGAGGGGTGAGGATGACCCTGGTCTCCACGGTGATGTCGATGACACAGTGTTCGGCCTGGATAGCCATGCCACACAGCTGGATGTCCTGGGAATCTGCTGCTCCCACACGCGTGTGGTCCTGCACACGGCACACACACACACAGGACAGTGAGGCCGACGGTGTGTGTGTGTGTGTCTGTGTGTGTGTGTGTCTCTGTGTACCTTCAGGTAGTAGACCAGCAGCTCGTTGAGAGCTGGGTCAGCGTTGAGGTTGACCAGGAAGCACTTGTCGTCCACCAGGCGTATCCCGGACGACTGGAGAGAGATCCCCAGACTCTCCAGCTGCTTCTGGCGCTCCTGGAACACACACAGTTCCAAAGGACACTTATTAAGCGGCCTTATGGAATAGTTTGGACCTGTACATTACCACTGGAGGCATGCACACAAAGTACAATAACATACATGGTTCATGTGGTACATCGTGGGTATTTTGTCAGAGTGTGTGTGTATGTGTGCGTGTGTGTGGTGTGTGTGTGTGCACCTGAGCGATGGCCTCGGTCTTCTTGAGTTTCTGCTCCCAGGTGATGGTCATCTCATGGATCAGTTTCTCAGACTCCTCCAGGCGCTCCTTCAGCTCAGGAGCCTTCATAGACTGACCAGGAGACACGAAACACCATGAGGCACAAAACACCCTGAGCCTGTGCAAAGAGTTCCTTCCTCTCTCCCTCCAGCCCGCCGTACCTCAGCCTCGGTCAGCTGGTCTCGCAGCTTGTCCACCTCCTCCCTCAGCTCCCGGATGATGCGGGCGTTGGGGTCCTCATTGACGACCGCGTGGTTGACGATGCTCTTGGCGCGGTCGGCGTAGCGCAGCGTGGACAGCGTCTCGTCGTAGTTGTCCGCTGCAGGGCTGATGGTGGCAATCATGGCAGTCCGACTGTTACCCCCCAGACTGTCCTGGACGGGGGAGACAAGAGAGGAGGGGAAGAGAGGAAAGGAGGAGGACGAGGAGATAGGACGAGGAGGCAAAGGAGAGAATCAGAGGCTCTAGTAATGAGAGGCCCCCTTCATAGATGGCTAGAGATAGAGATCAACAACCCTTCTTCTCTATCTCACTAGGCATGTGGATGACATGAGGCTTGTGTCTCATAAATGGGGCATTGATTTGGATATAAGTGTCTGCAAAATGAATACATTCTAGTATGACATTCATATTAGTGCTGGTGGGTACCTTGAGTAGCCAGGTGAGCACAGAGTCTCGGTAGGGAACAAACTTGGTCTTGTTCTTCCCGGCTCCCTGGTCCGCCAGCGCTGAGATCACCAGCCCCAGGGTACTCAGAGACCTGGAGGGAGGGAGGGAGGGAGGGAGGGAGGGAGGGAAGGAGGGAGGGAGGGAGGGAGGGAGGGAGGGAGGGAGGGAGGGAGGGAGGGAGGGAGGGAGGGAGGGAGGGAGGGAGGGAGGGAGGGAGGGAGGGAGGGAGGGAGGGAGGGAGGGAGGGAGGGAGGGAGGGAGGGAGGGAGGGAGGGAGGGAGGGAGGGAGGGAGGGAGGGAGGGAGGGAGGGAGGGAGGGAAAAATATAGTTTTTTTCTTACAGTGTAATAACCGCTCCCAGTCAAGGTGTTTAGTGCTGGTCAGACGGATGAAGTACTTGTTGATGTTGCTGCCCTCCTTCAGCCTCTCCCCTGCTGCTCCCGTCTTGGCTGCTCTCTCACTGCCGGCCAGGTCCACCAAACTCAGCTTGCTTACCTTCTCTCCACTTGTCTAAAGACGTTCGGGGGGGAACATGAATAAAATGGATTGGATATAGATCCTCACAATAGACAGACCAAGAAAAACTGACTGGCTGTGGAAATCAGGTCCTTGTTTATCTGCAGTACAGACTTGATGTGCAACTTGTGTGTTTCTCGGGGTGAAAGTGTCTGCTAGCAGAAAACAGTGCTGTCTCACCCCAGACTTGACGTCCATGAGGGTGTGAGTGAGGATGATGTTGAAGACTCCATGGGAGCGACTGCTCTCCTCGTTCATGTTGGTGGATGCCACCGTACGAGACTTGTTCCCCTCTGACATCAGAGACTCAATGTCCTAGAGAGAGAGGGGGAGGAGAGAGAGCAAGAGTGTGAGAGAGTGTGAGAGAGAGAGAGAGAGAGAGAGAGAGAGAGAGAGAGAGAGAGAGAGAGAGAGAAAGAAAGAAAGAGAGTGATAGAGAGAGAGAGGGAGAGAGAGAGAGAGAAAGCGAGAGGGTCAAAGTGAGATAAAGAGAGGGAGAGATAGAGGGAGAGAGAGAGAAAGCGAGAGGGTCAAAGTGAGATAAAGAGAGGGAGAGATAGAGGGAGAAAGGGAGGGACAGAAAGTGTGTTTAGCTTAGTAAGATAACCTCCACCTATTCAATGCTAACCAGTGCCCATAAGCTTACTGCTGTAACCAAAAACAGACCTGTGTGTACAGATAGTGAACAGTACCTTGTAGCTGGCCACAGCCAAACGAGACAGGCCGTCAACATAAGGCCCCAGAACCTTGTGTTCCCTCACCCGCAGGGTCTGCCGGCTGCTGCAGACGGAGTGAGGAGAGGGAAGGAGTGACAGATATATCTTAAAATAAAAACTTATCTGATGAATGAATTGTAACTGTGCTGTGAGCCTTCAGGAGAATCTTACCCCTTGGGGTCGAGGAGATCGCGGACCTTCTCGTTGTAGATCTCCATGTATGAGACTTCCACGGTGAAGCTCTCCCCCTCCCTCTGCTCCCTCAGCGTGCGCTCAAACAGCACGCTGCACAGGCGAGGGCTCAGCCCCGGCTGCTCAGCAGAGCCCATCATGGTGTAGGACTTCCCAGAGCCTACACACACACACACACACATATGTATACACACACACATTTATACACACGCACAAGCAAGCAGACAGGCACATAAACACATGCACGTACGATCACATGTTTTGACACATACACACACAAATCAGTCCTCAGTCAATAATACGCAAAGGACCTCATTGGAAAAACATGCTCAATTTGAAAATTAGGCAGCCAGACAGTTACCCGTCTGTCCGTAGGCAAAGATGCAGGCATTATAGCCCATGAAGGCATTGTCCAGAAGACTCTCTCCAAGGGACTGGAAGACAATGTCTTGACCTATGCATCATCACCCACACAGGATAAGTACAGTTCAATAACTATATGTATATTACAGATATGTAATATTTCACAGCAAAATTATATAACATGAATATAACATATTTTACATATGACAGATTCAGAAATTGCTGTCAAACCTGCAAACTTGTCCTTTTCAGATTCATCCATGGACCAGAAACAGTAGTCATAAGCAAAAACCTTAATGAAAAAAGGAATCAATAGATTTAGCTAGAGCCAGATCAGTAACAAAGACATACATATATAAGTAATAAGTGTATATTATATAGTTTTTCTATATACATACATTCATATATGTGTGTATATACAATCTGTCTTATTTCTCTATTGCTCACCTTAGACTGATTCCTGGAACCAAACACATGGAAGGGAAAAGAATGTTAATCTTGGTCAAACAAACAACTTCAATAACAGTTTTAGTATAATCCTTTAGTTCTTTATCTTGACTAAACATCAAGTACCGTATTTCTTAGAATAAACGCCGTCCTCGAATAAACGCTGCACCAAAAATAAACATTGTAATAAACGCTGCCCTCGAATAAACGCCGCACCCAAAATGAACGTTGTGTAATAAACGCCGCCCTTGAATAAACGCTGCACCACAAAAATCTGAAAATTGTTATTTAATTGGTTAAATTCAACCCCAGTATTATTACCCATGAACATAACTTTCTGCACAGCTTTCTGTTTGAAAGCTAATGTGTATGAATGTTTCGGCGTGCTGCTTCAGATTTCTACACAATGTAGAACACTTGTATTTGAGACAGTTGTACTACCAATGCACACCTACTTGATAGCCAATGAGAAAGGGAGTTGCCGCACTCATAGACAAGCAAAGAATAGACAAGGAGTTCAGCTAAATGAAACCTGCGTTTTTAGCTATGGAGGACTAAATGTGCCAAAATTAAATACATAAATAAATAAATACATAAATAAATAAATACTTAAATAAATAAATACTTAAATAAATAAATACTTAAATAAATAAATAGAAATCTCTTAAGTGATGTTATTGTTAACATGTGGCCTGTTCACAGTCACGTTTATTGAAGCAAGCGCATGATCAGGTAGAGGGTCAGAGAAGTGTGTGCGTTTTGGTTGTGCCAGGCTGCCAGCACCGTTCTACAGCTCCACACCAGGCATAAACCATTACAGGTTACGTTTTAGGGCCATTTAAACATTTTCAAGAAAAAACATGAGGACAGTTCTATCAAATGGCTTATGTCCCGCCTCTTTTCATTTAAAATGAAATAAGCATTTCTTTTCCTTTGAAAAGAGGCGGGACATAAGCAGTTTTATCAAAGTCCCGCCTCTTTACATTTAAAATGAAATGTGCATTTCATTTTAAATGTAAAGAGGCGGGTTTACATTTAAAATGAAATGCGCATTTCATTTTAAATGTAAAGAGGCGGGACATAAGCAGTTGTACAGACCTGTCCTTATTGGACTGCAATGTTTTACTCTTGGAGCACTGTGATTGGACACTGTGTTTGATAGCAAACTGTCAGACCTGAGCTGTCAATCAAGACATATTCAATCTTATTGAAACGCAAATGGTCCACTTTGAAAACTATTGAACCAGATATGTTCTTGTTAACATGTGGCCTGTCCTCAGTCACGTTCATTGAAGCAAGCCATGATCAGGTAGAGGGTCAGAGAAGTGTGTGCGTCTTGGTTGTGCCAGCACCGTTCTACACAGCTCCACACCAGTCATAAACCATTACAAGTTACGTTTTAGGGCCATTTAAACATGTTCAGGAAAAAACTGTGTTTTATAAAGCCTAAAACACTGCAGTTCCTTGAGGACAGTTCTATCAAATGGCTTGTGTCCCGCCTCTTTACATTTAAAATGAAATGCGCATTTCATTTTAAATGTAAAGAGGCGGGACATAAGCAGTTTTATCAAAGTCCCGCCTCTTTACATTTAAAATGAAATGCGCATTTCATTTTAAATGTAAAGAGGCGGGACATAAGCAGTTGCACAGACCTGTCCTTATTGGACTGCAATGTTTTACTCTTGGAGCACTGTGATTGGACACTGTGTTTGATAGCAAACTGTCAGACCTGAGCTGTCAATCAAGGAGCAGACATATTCAATCTTATTGAAACGCAAGTGTTCCACTTTGAAAACGATTGAACCAGATATGTTCACGTTAACATGTGGCCTGTTCTCAGTCACGTTCATTGAAGCAAGCGCATGAGCAGGTAGAGGGTCAGAGAAGTGTGTGTGTTTTGGTTGTACCAGCACCGTTCTACACCTCATGGCTTGCTTCAATGAACGTGACTGAGGACAGGCCACATGTTAACAAGAACATATCTGGTTCAATCGTTTTCAAAGTGGACCATTTGCGTTTCAATAAGATTGAATATGTCTGCTCCTTGATTGACAGCTCAGGTCTGACAGTTTGCTATCAAACACAGTGTCCAATCACAGTGCTCCAAGAGTAAAACATTGCAGTCCAATAAGGACAGGTCTGTGCAACTGCTTATGTCCCGCCTCTTTACATTTAAAATGAAATGTGGATTTCATTTTAAATGTAAACCCGCCTCTTTACATTTAAAATGAAATGCGAATTTCATTTTAAATGTAAAGAGGCGGACTTTGATAAAACTGCTTATGTCCCGCCTCTTTACATTTAAAATGAAATGCACATTTCATTTTAAATGTAAAGAGGCGGGACTTTGATAAAACTGCTTATGTCCCGCCTCTTTACATTTAAAATGAAATGCACATTTCATTTTAAATGTAAAGAGGCGGGACTTTGAGAAAACTCCTTATGTCCCGCCTCTTTACATTTAAAATGAAATGCGCATTTCATTTTAAATGTAAAGAGGCGGGACATAGGCCTAAGCCATTTGATAGAACTGTCCTCATGGAACTGCAGTGTTTTAGGCTTTATAAAACACAGTTTTTTCCTGAACATGTTTAAATGGCCCTAAAACTTAACCTGTAATGGTTTATGCCTGGTGTGGAGCTGTAGAACGGTGCTGGCAGCCTGGCACAACCAAGACGCACACACTTCTCTGACCCTCTACCTGATTATGCGCTTGCTTCAATAAACGTGACTGTGAACAGGCCACATGTTAACAATAACATCACTTAAGAGATGTCTATTTATTTATTTATTTAAGTATTTATTTATTTAAGTATTTATTTATTTAAGTATTTATTTATTTATTTATTTAATTTTGGCACATTTAGTCCTCCATATTTAGCTGCATGATTCATTTGTCACAATGCCCGCAACAAAGTTGTGTATGGCTACGATTCACAAAATCTCTCTGACTAATTAAACGCGCCCTCGAATAAACGCAGCACCAAAAATGAACGTTATTTAATAAACGCTGCTGCGTTTATTCGAAGAAAGAAAGAAATATGGTAGATCTGGAAGGACACCAATCTAGATTATAGAGATCATAACAATGTATGTTCTACACATTCACACAAATCCACTGACATTCCATATGGTCACATTTAAATAATGGGGCAAGTTACCCTTTTTAATCCCAACCTTTGAAAAGATCAATGATCTGACTGCTTTCTCACTTGTGAACATGACCCTCCAAATTCAAATGGTGAAATTCTGATCTCAAAAATTCTAACAATTTTAGACAATAACAAAAATCTGATTGCAAGATCCAGGATACCAAGGATAGGTAAGGCAATCGAGCCTGAATGCAATTGAACCATCTCACTTCTCCGAGAAGGGTCCAACTGCAGACCTCTCTCTTCAGGACCCTCTCAACCAGGTGTAGCTGCAAGCAGTCATACAATCAAAACCTGAGGTCTGAGGAGTGAGGTCTTGCGGCCTTTTACATTTAAATAAATTCATATTTCAAGAGGTGAATTCAAAACAAACAAATTAGGGGGTGTTTGAATGTCAATATTAAGTATTCGATGCCTTTTAAAATTCAAAACATGATGTCACTGATTTGCTTCCATACTAATGCATGGAGTAGGCCTATATAAAATCCATTTGAGGTACAACCAGCTGAAAGAATCTGGAAGAAAAAAAAGGCTAAAAAGCTGTATGTGTTTTGGAGCAGAGCACAGGGCTGGCAGCCATGAGACAGGGTCTCCTGTGTGGCATCAGTGTCCATGAAAGAGACACATTGAGACTCCCTGGTGCATTCCTGAGATAGCAGGCGGACCCCAACAGCTCCACAGAGCTGGTGGAGGAGTGTGTGTGCACGTGTGTGTATGTGTGCATGTGAATTTCTGTGTGTGCTCGTGCGTCTCTAAAAGGCTTTCAAGAGGCTTCTTATCAATGAGCCTCAGCTCAGATATGATAATAACAACGTCCAAGAAGTGGAGTGCTCAAGAGCCATTCCTTCTTCTAAATGGACCCTTCAACCACATGTTCTTTCCAGAAAACAACCCTCCCTGGCTGTTAATCAGCTGTTTCATCTCCTAAACATGTTAGAAACACATTAGCGACAGGGACATTTGAGAGCACTGGTTAGATATTTGGTCCTTAGGAGTTCCACCCACACAGCAGCCTTGGTTCTGCTTCTCTGTCTGAAACTGCCTGAAAGTGCTTCTCTCTTAAGCCTGTTTATCCAGTTCACACACTGACAGCCCCAGGGGAAGCAAATCACATAATTGAAGCATGTTAGGGCAAAATAACAATAAGTTGGGCATAAAAAAAACTCTAAACAAGACTTGATCTTATCTCAGTTTTGCTGGAAACAAAATGCCAATGTTATTGATCATGTGTTAGAAAAATTAATTTGTGTGTGGGCTGACCTAAGGTAGATTACATGCAGGAACAGGTCTTACAAGTAGCTTCCAACCCTCTCAGGACCATCCCACTTGAACTGCTTGCCTCCCCGCCTAACTCAGTAGATGATTGCCTGTTTGACTGACGTACTGCCTGCCTCACTGACTCTCTGCCAGCCTAACTGCCTGGCTGACTGAGTCACTGAAAAGAGCATAGGAGGAACAGACACACCTTTTGTCAAGAGAGGCACAGGAAAGGGAGGACGGTGGTTTGAAGAGTGAGAAGGGAGGAGTAAGGAGGGAGGAAGTAAAGAGTTGGATCAAAGCCTCCTCCCACATGTAGCGACCAGACTGGTCAGCCAGCTGCCCTTGGTCAGTAATAAGACAGTTAAAAGACAGGTCATTGTGATGTGTGGAATATTTTATATAATTCTAGATGCGCTACACAGAACTCACGATAACATCCACCATGGTCAAGAGTTGATCCCACGTGGTAATCACAGAATGGTTCCAAGCCACCAACAAATATTTAAAAGCTGTCGGTTATCATATCCAGGCAGTAGCTGGTCACACCTGGTCCTATTCTGGTGTAATGCAATGTGGGCTCTCCTCCCCCATGCCCCCTACATCTACAGGCATACCTGGGGTCTCCCTTGCTTAGGTTGGCACTGGCTGGGTGCAAGACCGTCTGGTTCCCCTCTATCTCCACCACACATTTGGTCTTCAGGTCCTTCTCTGAGGGGAAATGGTTCATTAATCTACATGCTTGGTTTATTGCAGGTGCTTAAAGAGAAATGGCTTCTTTAAATGGGAGTTTTCCATTCAGGGTACACAGCAGTGTTTAACACCACCATTAAATGGGTAAGATCGGCCCGCGGGCAAAAGCTTTTGTCGGAGGTCCTAGTGATTGATGACGCAGCAGCCCCGAATAGGTTACGACATTAGCATTCACATTCAGTCCTTACAAAGACACATACTCTGATACTGTGTCACTGTGGGACATTTAGCCTTGGTGTCAACAAATATTATATTTGTACAACAGGGTAGAGGTCAGGTTTACTTTATGTAGCCTACTAAATACATGAGGTCTAATTTAGGTAAATGATCAATTCTAACATTACTTTAACTGGCGTATACTGTCTGCCAACAATCCACCGAACAAAACAAACATTCATACTTGGAACAGACATGATTTGTGTGCTGGGCATGGACAAGGCGAGTCATTCCCTGAACAGATATGAAGGAAAAGCAAGCTTCCTCTTCCCATGACACCACCGGCCAACAAAAATAAGTACAGGGAAAGAACAGCGCATGAAAATAAAATGACTGTCACAAGGCTCTTGTTATAGTGTACCTACCTCTCCTGTTCATTGGTCGAACGCGAACAGCGACCTTCACGTTGGAATCGCTCAAGCCAGTGTCATCCATTGCGACAGCTGACTTTCTGACTGTGGTTAGGAAAAATTGAAGACACACATATATTAATTTGGAAAGCAAAAATAGACCACACTGATGCTTAATTTTAGTAGTCTGTCTTGAAACCATACGCTTGCAAATAATGAAACTTCCCACTGTAGTTAGGCTGGTGCACATACCCTAGGTTATTCTAAGAAATGATAGGCTTCACTGTATTGTGTAGCCTGCTCTTTACCCTTCTTATCTTCAGTGACAGTGCGTCCCTGGTCCAGCAAAGGCAGCACGCAAAGTCTAGGTCAATTACATATAGCTAGCTAACTAGCAACGTAGTGCAAACTTACCAAGCTAAGAATGAACGTAATCGCAGGTATGCCCCTGCCCCTCAAGCGACTCGGCCAGCGCTATCTTCCAGTGGACCTCTTCTACCCAGTGCTAACTGGATAAAGACAAGCGAGAAATCGGGACATTTTAACAGAATTATTCAACCAGCGAAGACGATTAATACACGAGACAACTCTATATCTATTGTTACATATTCTGAGATGATTCAGAAAATCGAATTATGTCTCTTTTAGTCCAAATTTACAGTCGACGACGACCCATACTGTTCGCTCCTCCACCTGTTGCATTTCCTTATACTGCCCGTAGAGATCACTGAAGTCACCTGAAACCTTGGCAAAAGCAGATTAGGTCGGATTTACCGGTTGCGCAAATGTTACATACACTGAAATGCTAAAACAAATGTATCAAAAATAGTTCGTAAACGGTGCATGTTATGGTCGTTTTAATTTTGGCGAAATTTAAATTACGATGAGGCGGCTTTAATTAAAATATAATAAATAAATAAATACATATAAATTGTTTATGAAACAGCGTACAGTCTTCTGTACTCATAACATATATGTATAGACGTATTTATATGTTATTGTCATCATTATTACTACAACTAGCCCTTAACCCAACTCTATGCCTCAACCAGCATATTGATGCGTTCACGTTACTTTGCGACAGTTTAAAGCAGCACACGGCAAAGTTAGAACGTGCTGATGTGTTTACAACATTCTCAGAGGTCTCGCCTTCCCAAGCAAATATAGACCCTTTGATATCCAAGATTTTGTGAATTTCAGGTTTCAACTCACTCTTTAACATGGGGAAGCCAAAGAAGAAGGGTAAGTCTGTGGAACTTGCTTCCTAATGTTAGAAAATGTATCGGACTTCCAGCTACGTAGCTTGGCAGCTAGCTCGACTAGCTAACTTGCCTGTCCAGGAACAGCCTTTACAGAAGTTTGAGTTAGTTTGCTTTCTAGACATCTTGCTAGATACCTACCCAGATACAACCCCGTGATACAACAGTGACTGCCATGATGCCCTATTAATGTTTGTGCTACATTTTGAGTGTTGGGAATTTGCTCTAATACACAACTTGTCTACAGGTGATCTTAGCCGAGCAGAACTAATGATGATGACCATAGCAGACGTCATCAAGCAGCTAGTTGAGGCGCACGAAGAGGGAAAGGATATTAACCTCAACAAGTAAACCCGCATCCTATACAACCAGTATTCTGTCTCCTGACATTAAAACATCCGTGTGTATCAGTAGCAATCCACTGGATCGATCTATCGTCAACAAGCGCTATGACTGACTTTAATTCCGTGTGTTGTTTTCCTCGTCGTCAACAGAGTCAAGACTAAAACTTCAGCCAAGTATGGCTTGTCTTCCCAGCCTCGACTGGTGGACATCATTGCAGCCGTCCCACCTACCTATCGACGAGCCCTAGTACCCAAGCTCAAGGCCAAACCCATCCGAACTGCCAGTGGGGTGCGTGTGTGTTGTACCAGTATTAAATATTCACTGCCAGCTCCCTCTTAGTAATCAAGTCAGTTCTTATAGGTCATATGTGTCTGTGTGACTGGTATTCCCCAGCTAGATTGGAGGTAGATTTTCAGTATGTGTGTTGACCAAAGCTGAACTTGGTTTGTATATGTGTGTTATGCGTACAGATAGCAGTAGTCGCTGTGATGTGCAAACCTCATCGTTGCCCTCATATCAGCTTCACAGGAAACATCTGTGTGTGAGTACCTGTCTGTCCAGTTAGGACTAACAGTACAGTACATCAACATGCATTATCATCACATGTTTAATGTGTTCAGTTTATAATCTTCTGCCCTGACAGCTATTGTCCTGGTGGGCCCGATTCTGACTTTGAGTACTCAACACAGTCTTACACTGGCTATGAGGTAAGCAATTATTGTAACTTTTTAATATTCATTACTAACATTTCATGTTTTTCTGGGAGTTTTTCCTTGTCTTCCTTGAGCGCTAAGGTTGGTTGAGGGACAGTTCTATGGGCATATGTGAAGCCCACTGTAACATTGCTTGTAAAAAGGGCTATACAAATACATTTTGATTAGATTAGATTTGATATGCTCTAGTCAAATGTTGGTAAGACTGCAAGGGGATTCTCTGATCTTGCACTTTCAGCCAACGTCTATGAGAGCCATCAGGGCTCGATATGATCCGTACCTCCAGACCAGACATCGCGTGGAACAGGTCCGTGTCACTTCCTCCACACCCTTCACTGCTTGCCAGCCACATTCCCTCAGGTCCTCCTGGTGCGTGGAGTTCAGAGGTGACTCTTCTTCTGTCCGTTCAGCTGAAGCAGCTGGGCCACAGCGTGGACAAGGTGGAGTTCATCGTGATGGGCGGGACCTTTATGGCGCTGGCGGAGGAATACAGAGATTACTTCATCAGGAACCTCCACGACGCCCTGTCAGGCCACACCTCCAACAATGTGGCAGAGGCAGTCAGGTACCCAACAACCCCCTGGTCCCTACCTCTCACCCTTACCCCCTCACACTAACCATGACTCACCCCACACTGCTCCCTCATTTACCTTACACCTACACCCCCCGTTACACCTTCACTGTCACCTCCTAATCTCACTCTACCCTTCCAATAAGCACCCCCTTATCCACCTACCCTCCCTGGAGGGGAGGTGGGCCTCGAACTCTGCACCTTCAGTAGGGATTACCTTGAAGTTTCATAATTAACGTTCACCTATAAAGGTACTCAGACAGTTGAGTCCAACTGGAAGACTGGCAGAACGTTGTTCTGTATCCGAGGAGGAGTCCTGTCTACCTCCACCAGGGGGAGCTCTGCCATCACACATCCCCTTAGAGCTGCCATGTCGGATGAACGTGTTGCTTGGATGTCAATTAAATCTATCGGCTGGATGTGTCAGTTGGATGTTGTCGGTGGAGCTGCATGGTGATGTGACAAAAGACAGGTGGCTGAACGTCATCTTATAGAACACATTCAGTCTGGACCCAGAGGGCTGATTCTGATTGTTTGTCAACTATTTGCTCCCTGCCACTGATAAGACATATTGGATACGAGTGAGCATAGGCGCGCGCGTGTGGAGGGGGCGCCCAGGACTACTTAGCCACTGGCGCTGTCAGCGGGTTGGTTAAGATGACACGATTACAGTAATTGTTTGACTGCTAATCAGCCAGAGGGAGGAATGGTGTTCAATCTCAGGAGAAGCCCTTATCTCTGCTGTGTGTGGGTGTATGCACAAGTGTGTGTGTTTGTGTCAGAGCATGCCACAGCAAGTATATCTCTGATTCTCCCCACGTCTGCGTTTGTCTGATGAGACAGTGTGTAACCATTTCAGGTAATAGCCTTTTTATTGACTAATTTCAGCCAATCTGATTGTTCTCTGCGGAGCATAAACGCCTGTGACTTGACTCCGTTGGCGAACCATGAGAAAAGATGTTTGACGTCATCAGAAAAGGTTGCAGGAATAAGAGGCTCATACAGAGTGGCCGCGATGGTCATCAGGCTGGTGTGATTGGGGAACATGGCGACAGAGGCTGCGGTTGTGTAGGGGCGTGTGTGTGTGGGAGGGGGGGGTACGTGCTTGGTGGGCAAGTGAAGTTTTGCGCAGTCATGTCTCATCTCTTTGCAGGTACTCTGAGCGCAGCAACACCAAGTGTGTGGGCATCACCATAGAGACGCGCCCTGACTACTGTCTGAAGAGGCACCTGAGCGACATGCTGGGCTACGGCTGCACCCGTCTGGAGATCGGCGTCCAGAGCGTCTATGAAGACGTGGCGCGGGACACCAACAGGTCTGAACGCCAAGGAAACGGAGCACAGGGGCATGATGGGATTGATCAATGATAATGAACTTACCGGACCCTTTCATCCAAAGCGATGTACGAGATTTAAACCTGGGACTTCTTGATCTGAAAGCAAATGCTTTACAATTGGGCTTTATCCATCCCAATTAAAGAAAAATAGAGGGATGAATAATAAAACAGTTACATTTTACTTTTTTTTATGTACAATATGTTTTTGTCCAAAGTTACATACAAATAGCGCTGTCCCTTATATCCAAAGGGACATACAAAAGTTAATTTAGAAAAATGTAAATCTGCAGTATTTTTCGTTTAGCAGATGTTGTCATCCAAAACCAGTGCGACATATGAGGGGGATTTGAACCTGGGACCTCTTAAGCTGTGGTCAAATTCTCTGTGTGTTATTTCAGGGGACACACGGTTCGGGCGGTGTGTGAGTCCTTTCACCAGGCCAAAGATGCAGGGTTCAAAGTGGTGGCTCACATGATGCCCGACCTGCCCAACGTCGGCATGGAGAGAGACATTGAGCAGTTCATAGTGAGTATCCACACTCAGAATAAACCTTTACACACTCAGACCAAAGAAAAACTGTGTCTGATCATTCCTATTCTGATCAGAAGTTAATATATAATATATGAACATTTTGTCCATAAAACTTTAGACAAGCTTGAAGTTTATGACTCCAATAGGAAAATAACTCTGCAGTGATGCATCCGCCCCTCAGGATGGGAGAGACCATCACTTTTAATGACCACCGGCTAATTGCTTGATCATAATGACTAGAATATAAATGAAGATTAGGCCCTAGGTGCGTGTGCGTGTGCGTGTGTGTGTGTGCGTGTGCGTGGAGGGGGGGGGGGGGAGTGTGTGGGCACTGTTTGTGAGTCGAGTGTGTGGGCACTGTGTGCGTGTGTGAGAGAGAGTGAGTGAGTGAGACTGCAGCATGTCCGTGTGTGCAGATTTCTTTATAGCTTCTAACTGTGGGCTGTGCACTGCAGTGACGCATGGCCTTACATTACAGAACCCAGGTCCATTATGGAGGTGAAATGAATAGAGCCTTATTAGTGAGCCGAGGCAGCCTGTAGTGCTGTTTGATCCAGTCTCGTCTGCTTGGAGTCTGAATATCAAACTTCAACATTATAACGGGTACAGATCTCCTTGCACACCATGACCAGCTCACTGGAGGGGATGTTGGGTTCAGTGCAGACCCCAGCATTGCTCTCTGTGTTCGTGTGTGTGAGGTAGTACGCAATGGAAAGCATGGTACCAAGAGTCTTAGAGGACCAGAGGAGTAAAGTATTCACCCCCAGAGAGTTTCCACAAATGTCTGTCTCTCCTGTCGTGTCCCACCCCCCACCCCACTTCCTTGTTCAGGGAGCTCCAGTTCTTATCAGTGTTAGAAACATGGCCACCACCCCCTGCCCTCCCTCCCTTCCTCCCCAAACCCTTCCTCTCCCCTCCCCCTACCTGAAGTGTGTGAGGACAGTTGGTGCTTCCGCTCTCTCTGTCTCTCTCTGTCTCTCTCTCTCTCTCTCTCTCTCTCTCTCTCTCTCTCTCTCTGTGTGTGTCAGAGCACGACAGCAGGGGCTGCCTCCCCAGCATCAGGCCTCACATCAGCCAGGCAGGCAGCCACGATAATGGAATCCTATTACAGTCCCAGCCAGCCAATCAGCACCGCAGCTGCACTAGTGACTTATCTTTCGCCGTGCAGCCGCATCCAAACCAGACAGGACATGCTTAATGGGACCGCGGGACCGCGGGGGCTAGCTAGGAGATGAGGGGCCGCGTTTTCTGCAGAGTGACAGTGTCGCTCTCGACTCATCATCGCTATCAGATCTGGTTCCCTCCTTCCACCTCTCTGTCTCTACAGGACATACCACTTTCCACCTCTCTTGCTCTCCATCATCAATCTCAAACTTTTTCTCTCTCACGCTGAAACGTTGAGGTCACCACTTCAGGAGTCCTTTAGTGACCTCTCCTCCCTCCCTCCCTCTCCAGGAGTTCTTTGAGAACCCGGCCTTCAGGCCCGACGGGCTGAAGCTGTACCCCACGCTGGTGATCCGAGGCACAGGTCTGTACGAGCTGTGGAAGACCGGCCGCTACAAGAGCTACTCCCCCAGTGGCCTGGTGGACTTGGTGGCCCGCATCCTGGCTCTGGTGCCCCCCTGGACCAGGGTGTACCGCGTGCAGAGGTGGGAACAACCACACAGACCAGCTGGATGGGTTTTTTTTTTCGTCACATGGTGTGATAACAGGACTCTGCTTTGACCTACCTGGTTTAGTTTTTTAACCTGTGCGGTAAAGAGGGTGTTCTGTGTGGGTTTCAGGGACATACCAATGCCCCTGGTGAGTTCAGGGGTGGAGCACGGGAATCTGAGAGAGCTGGCTCTGGCAAGGATGAAGGACATGGGCACCGAGGTGAGACATGCATATATATATATATATATTTTATATATATATATATTTTATATATATATATTATATATATATATATAGATAGATAGATAGATAGATAGATGTGACACAAATATGCACATGCATACACAGGTCCTCCACACAGACATAAATACACACACACACAGAGAGAGAAGATGAGGAATGGGCCAGCCTTATTTTTCTAAACCCAGTCCTGTGTTTTCTTTGTAGTGTCGAGATGTGAGAACAAGAGAAGTTGGCATCCAGGAGATCCACCACAAACTGCGACCGTACCAGGTAGACCTTCAAAGAACACAACATTGACATGGAAACAAGTTAGGCTAGCAACTACGAAATGGATGGATAAATAAGAAAAGATTGAGAGATATTAACAGTGTCTAGGTAGCGCTGGTGTAGAGAGATATCACTTGTGTGTCCAGGTGGAGTTGGTGAGGAGAGATTACGTAGCCAACGGAGGCTGGGAGACGTTCCTGTCGTACGAGGATCCCGAGCAGGACATTTTGATAGGTCTACTGCGCCTGCGCCGCTGCTCTGCCCAATCATTCCGTCCGGAGCTCAAAGGGGGCGTGTCCATCGTGCGTGAACTGCACGTCTATGGCAGCGTGGTTCCTGTTAGTAGCAGAGACCCTAGCAAGTTCCAGCACCAGGTACACACACACACACTTACACAGCCTGTGATGGCATTTTCAACATAATCACAATAACTTAATTTAGCAGACGCTTTCATCCAAAGCTATGTACAGGGGGAACCTGCGACTTCTTGATCTGCAGTCAAATTCTCTAGGATGAGCTTAACCCAACAGTGTTGTTGTGGCTTGTCTCCTCCCTGTGAAGGGCTTTGGGATGATGCTGATGGAGGAAGCAGAGAGGATAGCCAGAGAAGAGCACGCCTCTGGGAAGCTAGCTGTCATCTCCGGTACCTTTTCAGTTATGCCTACAAAAAAAACACCTAGTATTCAAAAACATTCTGGAATGTGATTCCGCAACATACAATGTTTTAAACTCCCCCCCCCCCCCCCCCCCCCCAGGTGTAGGAACTAGGAACTACTATAGGAAGATGGGCTATGAGCTGGAGGGACCGTATATGGTGAAGCACCTGGATGCACCCTGCATGGACTGAGGACAATGTCCTCCAGTATCCAATTCTACCACCTTTTTCCCTGGATTCAACTGCGAAACATTGTTATTTATTAAGACGTTATTAATTTCAAGCAGTTTATTACAGCAGGTATCAAAGTTAAGGTAGAGGGTTGAAAACGGTGTGCTCGTAGGTTTTTTTTTGTTCCGTTTTGGTGCTGGAAGAAAAGCGGTCTGTTTATCTTCATGGTGTTAGAAAATCATGTTCACAGTCAGATCAGAGAAACCCCTTATGAATTAACTCTCATTACTGGTTACAATGTCTGAGCGAATTGTGGGAGAAATCTAAGTCACCGTTTTATAATCATACTCTTTTGTTTTCTTTATAGGACAGGAAATTAAAGGATAGTTACATAAATTGCTTTTTAAAACCATTTTAATCCTTTGTCCTCATTTTGCGTGTGTATTTGCTTGTTTTTAAACATGGGTTACTTTTTCCCAAAGTTGCTTTTCAGATCAGGACTGACTCGTTTCAGGATTTCAACATTTTTTGTTTTTATAAAATAAAGTCTTTAAAGAGAAAATAGATAAACTGCACCAGCTCTCTCTGGACTATCATTAGAAAAATACAATCTGTCATCAGAGAAACCGCCATCATCAACATGGCGGCGGTTGATATGTGATTTGTTCCAGAGACTCATGGGGTCTGAGGCTTGTCACACTCTGGATGATTGTCCTCTGATGGTTTCTTGCTGGCTCATTTGACAAAGCCATTTCAATTATATCTCTATCAGCGACCCATCGAATGAGCAATCACTGAGTGTTGCTCGACCACCGGTAAAGAGGTTTGTCATGTGAGAAATGACCAAGAGTAAACCAGTGAATCTTAACCATGGGCCTGCCTCATCCCAGACGAATCCTCGGATATT
This sequence comes from Hypomesus nipponensis, assembly GCF_054491055.1. Taxonomy (NCBI): domain Eukaryota; kingdom Metazoa; phylum Chordata; class Actinopteri; order Osmeriformes; family Osmeridae; genus Hypomesus; species Hypomesus nipponensis. The sequence goes on along the minus strand of NC_140366.1, from coordinate 15,165,544 downwards.
CGGGAGTGACTAAGACGGACCAGTGACACGGAACATCATTTCCGGGTTGCAGCAGCGTGATGTGGCTTCGGTGGGAGTCTGTTCCGAAGAGGATGCAGTGAGCAATGAACCAATATAGTTTAGTCTCTTCTCCTCGCTCGCTCACCATATCAGTGTTGAAATCTGAAATGACTTTCCTGGTGTCCGTAAGTCTTCCTTGAGTTGTTTTTGTGCTGCACCTGTGGTTGAAAATCAACAGAATTCTGTAGTGACGGGTTAGCCACAAAAAGAAACTGCAGATGGAACAGCAACCCAATATACTTTTAGACATACGAATGAATTGAAAAGCATGATCGATATATTAGCACCACCAGACAGGGGATTACATTCCAAGTTAGTTTATCGAAACAGTCATAAAGCACCAATACAGTGTCTCCGTTCATGGCTGTCGGAGAAAGTTTGACGCGAGACTGGCTGAGGGAAGACTGAGTCCATTTTATGAGTCACCAGAGCGTGAGGGAAAGGTCAGGAATCCCTCAGAGTAGAAGACCTGGAGATCAGGTTCAAACTTCAGTGGCTCCATCTCATTCTCCTGGTAGCCAGCACCCTTCCTGGTCTGGCTCTTTGCCTTCCCTCATCTTCGCTCTTATTGTCTTATTGTTTGAGGTGACTGATGGCTTCTGCTATTACATTAATAACAGTGTATTGATGGTTACGACCACTACATTCCTCTGGCATGATGTCTTCAGACTGTGAACTGACATGTGGCCCAAATCAGTTTTGTTCAGTTGGTAAAGTGTACCTGCAGGTATGAAAAATGGTTTTCTAATCCAGTAGTTGATGTTTTTTATGTTAATTACAGTCAGCTTTCCTCGTTTGGTCTGTTGCTGGCCAAGACCGATGCTCTGTAATAAAAGATCTGGTCTCATACCGGATGTATGATCCAAACCAATTGAAATTGGTAAGTTTAATTTCCTGTGGAAGATGGATGGCCTTTTTAAAGCGCACACACACACACACACACACATAAAACAGAAGTGTAAAACACTATTTCCAGGAGGGTGTTGCACAAACAAAAACAACATAAGTTTTATCTGTAATGAGAAAATGGTTGGAGTTGGGGAATTACGTACATCTGCGATATCTTTAAATTATTATTGCAGTGTTTGTCAGCAGAATTAGATACAACTACAGAATTGATGAAAGACCATGAAGCACTGTTTGACTGGGTTGACAGATCCAGTTATTGGTTGCTCAGCAACTGACTGCAACAACAAAAAATAAAAAACATCCAAATTCCCATACATAGACCATCCTTTATCAACACTGACAGCCTGGAAATTATTCTGGGGAAATCTCACCTTCCAACTTTATAGAAATAATACAGCTATCCTGAATATTCCAGTTCAAGAAATGAAACAACACAGATTATAATCAGTCCTGACAGGAACAGCCAATACTCCATAAATATGTATTTATTGCCTAGCAACACTGGGTAACGTTACAAAATATTGAAAAAAAAACATCAAGTGGTAGACTTCAGTTGCCACAATTATTCAAGTATAATCCATGATGAAGCACTAAACAATATTGAAATATTTTGTACAATTCAGAGCAACAAATCAAAAATCTATTGCTATAAATATCACCAAAGTCAATCGATGTTAGTGGAAAAATTCTAATTCCAGACAAAACTCAATGCAAGGCTTCAAGCAGCAGGGATAAACATTCCATTTCTGTAGGTGCCGTACACACTGAATAATCCATTACAACAAGATTTTGGGATATTCAAGTTACTGTCACTGCAGAGAGAGTTACTGTCACTGCAGAGAGAGACTGTCTCAATCTCCATAACAGGAAGCTCATATTAAAGCAAAACACCTTCAAGTCATCCAGGACCGTGACAGTCGGTTCCCTCGCTCAGAGCAGAGCAGATCCTGCCTTCCAGCTGTGCAGCACTGGGCCTGGCGTCAGGGTCTGAGGCTAGCATGTCCCGGAGCAGCGCGCACACGGCCTGGCCAGGAGGGGGCGGTAGAGGGGGAGCACGGCGGGCCTTCAGGGGGATACACAGCTGGAGGTCTGGGTTCTCGCTCAGGGCTTCACCAAGCGGCATCAGCCAGCGGCCCTTACACACATAGGCACCTGAGAGGGAAGAAGGAGTCACGTGTTGGTGACTAAAATTCATCTTTACTGTGTGCTAACAACAGTTAAATCATTTAGTGAGTGTTAAAGGATGGGTATGGGAGACAACTAGGAGGCAAGGTTAACAGCTTTTACTTTGACAAAGTCAGACGTTTGACATTTCTGCACACCTTGTGCTCCCTCCCACCCCCTCTCTCTCGTACTGAACAGACAAAAGAAATAGAGCGTTGTCTGAATGGAGGGGAGGGAAAGTGAGGGAATGGATAATTGGAGGTACACTAATGGCCCGCTTTAACCGGCTGTGAAGTCTCCCACCTGGACTCAACGCACAGCTGTGGGGGAAGAGACGTAACGATGAGCTCCCAAGTCTCGTCATGTCTTCTAATCCTGCAGCCTCCAATACCCCGTGCCAACCCCTACTGCTCTGACAGCTCTTCCCACCCAGGTGGGGAGGATTAGCCGGGCAAACCATCGCCGGATCGCTCCGCCCAATAGCATCCTCCGTGGATGAGTTAGGGAGTCAACATCAGAGCAGGAGAATATCAAGGCAGGACGGATTAGCAGGCGAGGAGGAGATGGGCTGCTCAGGGAGTCGAGCAGTGATATTTCCCCTCAGATGCGTCATCACCTGACGTAAAACGGGGGAGCAACAACTGGACGGACTGCTGTGAGGTATTAGGTAGAATTTTGCAACTGCAAATAGGCTAGCTCTAATCGCCACGGTGTTTCTGACACACCAATAGCCTCCTCTCCCCTTGCTATGACTTATCTGGCATCATACACAGACAATTGCCCGGCTCGGCGTTTGCCTCATGCAGACCTTTATTGAGGGGATGTTTTCATTTAGCAGACACTTTCCAAAGTGACATACAAAAAGGGAATTTGAGTATGAAAAAACAGACATAACCAAAATTGTAAACTCTTCATGGGGCCCCAAATTCTTAGAGACACCCCTGGCTATACCCATTCCCAAACCCATCTGACCATTACTGTCATTATCATTAGCCGTGAGCAGAAGGTACCCGTTCACGGTGGCTCACCCAGCTGTTCCTGCGTAGATCCTTCCTCCAGGAAGGTGATCCTCTCCAGGACGGCCCAGAACATCACCCCCAGGGAGAAGATGTCTGCCTGGGCTGTGTAGCTGAGCCCGCCCCATACCTCTGGAGCCATGTAGAAGTCCGAGCCACAGGTGGAGGAGAAGTGCTGCCTGGTCAGGTCACACTTGGCCGGCCCCACGCTCATCTTACACAGGCCAAAGTCTGCCACCTGGGGAAGGACACATGAAAACCAAAAATCGGGACATAATGATTAAACGACACATCAAAGAGTGAAAACGCAAGGTTTTTCAAGGTTTTAGGTTGTTCATCAGCATTTCTGATCAACTTTTATGAAGCCCTTTGAGACATTCCTTGTTTAAAAAGGGCTATAGAAATAAACGGTGATTGGATTTGAAGTTGGACTTGACTGGCTACCTTGACGACAGGCCCGGCAGGCGTGAGGCAGACCAGCACGTTGTCAGGCTTCAGGTCCCGGTGTGTGATGTGCAGGCCGTGCAGGAAGGCCACGGCACTGCCAAGCTGCTGCACCACACTGTGGTTCAGCTCAGGGTCTGGGGCTCCAGAGAGGAGATACTGGTTCAGGTCGCCCCCGTCACAATACTCCATCACCAGCCAGAGGGCTGAGCAGCGTCTAAGACCACTAGCCTCCTCCTCCTCCTCCTCAGGAGCTGGTCTCTTCCTGGGCCTGAAGAGCTCTGTGTTAGTCCTGTCCAGAAGCTTCGGTCTGGATGAGTATGAATGAGTCCTGTCCTGCCTGGATCTAGCGAGGCAGGTGTTGGTCCTGTCTTGAAGTTGGGGCCTTGAGCAGTGAGAGTGGCTTGTTATCCGCCGTGTTTTTGATCGTGAGAAGGGCGAGTGTTCCCTCTCCTGGGTCTTAGAGCCTCCAGACACGCTTCCCTTCAGGGCACTTTCCACCAGCTCCAGGGGCAGCTGGCCAGGCTTCAGGGGCTGCAGGGTCTTGGGCCCAGTCTGCAGAAGGCAGCCGTGCAGAGCGATAACGTTGGCGTGGTTCTTAGCCGTGGCTCTCATGGCCCACAGCTCCTGCAGGTACAGCTCAATTCCCTCAGGACTTCGACACGGAAGACGCTTTATGGCAACACATTGTCCCGTTTTGGAGACGTGGCCCTCGAAGACGACTCCATAGCTGCCTCGTCCCACCTCTCTTTCCAGAGTGTACAGCTCCTCCATCTTCACTCCCCTCTCTTTTAGAAAGGTAGCTGGCTATCTTTACTTGTGTTTAGAGATTCCTGGCTTGAAGTCAGTGTATTTGAATGGTGAGATGTGGGGTAGCTGGAAAGAACCATGAAAAGAGGAAACGTTTGTGAAGAGCGATTGTTTCGTACCTTGCTAAACCAATATTGTTTGCTATTGTACCACTAACCTGAAGAACTATCAGTTACAGCTACAGGACAGCTACAGTTAACTACAGTACCAAGCAAATGTATTTTTCTGAAATACTGTAGGCTAGCACTAACTGAAATCCCAAACTACTGTAGCTATTTTACTGTACACAGTACAACCTTAACGTTTTTTTAAAGACAATCGGCTTACGCTAGAGTACTGTACACCTGCACTTCAGTTCACAGATGTAGAGGTAACTAATACATAGTCGAATTTAAAAGCGACAGCAAAGACAAACACAGGTTCAACGGCTTGTTTCCACTTCTCTGGAAACCATGCAGGTACAGTACAGTACCGGTCAAGTGTGTACTAGTACTGTATTACTAGTAAGCATTACTAGTAGTAATGCTTACTAGTAGCTCTAGCTAATCCATAGTAGTTTCCCTGACTCTGGCTCTAGAGCTAGCAATCGTTTAATCATCGGTATACTCAAGACAGGACATAAAAAGCTTTCTTCCAAAAAGAACAATGTACAAACGTACCCATGAAGTTGCAGGTATCCGCAAGTAAAAAAGTAATTAGTTAGTGCTAACTTTTGTAGCTACCGTTTGGATGTCAAATCAAAACAAAAAAGTATCACTTCCGTTTTCTTGGACATTCGCGCTCTGAGCCAAACGTGCAAAGTGATTGGGTGCAACATGACGTTAGTTTGTCTTGATTGGCCTGTTAGCATGTCTGGCGTAATTCGAACAGCCCATTGTCATTTAAATAAACATTTTCAACGCAGAAGTAATTCCGCTAGGTTTAGTTCGTGCCAGGTTATTTATGTTCGATCATTAAAACATATACAATATATGAGCAATATATATAGGCCTACCTGTGTTTCACATGGCTATGATACAAAAAATATTAAACATAATTACTGCAAATCCACTGATAAGAGAAGATTGGTGTCCCTGTCCCATCATTCAGAAACCGTTTCAGGAGTTTATCACACTTCCCTGTAGATCTACATCAGAGTGATTAATTACGATAATCTGTCCTAAAGTGCCATATGAATGATTCAATAATCAAATACCGTATGGATCTATCATACTGGTGTGGACATACATAGCCTACAGTAGTAAAGGCAATCATATACCCATAATCGTCTACAAAATACAGCAACAGTCACACATCAGCAGGAGTTATTCTGTCTTTTAAAGAGAACGTTCTGCTTCCATGATAACTTGGTTCCAATTTTCACAGCTGAAGAATCAATGTTATCAAATTGTATTTTGATAGTAGACGTTCTTATTTCAATCAATTTTCAATTTGGTAAGATGAAATAGAAGGGGGGGGGGGGAGGGGGGAAATTGGACTTGCACAAGTATGAGAACATAAACAAGGCACACCACTGGGCTAGACAGAAAAGTTTTCTCATACTTTGGTATGATTCACATCTCATGAATTCCAGTAACTGTAAAAATAAGAAAAAATCACTGCAATTACAATTCTGTTCCAGACCTTGAAAACAACTTTACCAGAGAAGAGTACATAGATCTCAGTGAACTTTATGAGGGAACTAGAATGAGGAGGTCTCACTACACAGTCACATTTTTGTTCTGCACAAAAACCATGAAATGTTCATGTTCAAATAGTCACAGTATGACACAGTATGATATCCTGTAGTATGTAAGGGTTTATCTTTCATTTTCACTGTATAGAGCAGTGGCTTTGTGCAATAGGAAATCTACTGAGTCCCCCTCCATCCCCATGCTATCCCCCTTCCATGCATCATTGCTCATTTTATAATGTGCATACCGGAAGCCATCATGGTCATTGCCCCCCACCCCCACCCCCCCTTCCTCCCCCACACACATAAACACACTCTTACCCACCCAACCCAGGTTTACAGTTAACTGTGTAGTTATCATCGACGTCATTTGCTGATCACAGATAACTTGAAATGAACATGTGTCTTTCTGAGATAGTAGAGACTGGACCTGGACACAATGACTCAGTGTGTCACCGTGACGACAGATGACACACAGCATATGTGTGTGTGTGTGTGTGTGTGTGTGTGAGAGAGAGAGAGAGAGAGAGAGAGAGAGAGAGAGAGAGAGAGAGAGAGAAAGAGAGATGGGGGTAGAGACAGAGAGAGACTGGGGTAGAGAGAGAGAGACGGGGGTAGACAAAGAGAGAGAAAGAAGTAAAGCTCTTATCTGGAAGCCTGAATCATGAATATTGTTCATTACCAGAAGGAGATGGAGTCAGTCGCGCTTGGCTTGTTTTTATCTATCAGGAAATGCCTTCCATTCTATAACCATATCTCATTCCCTTTGACAGATACCTGCATACAGACAGTGCATAATACAGTCTTATTGATATCAATACAAAATACCCACAAGTGTTTTGGAGGATATAGGGGCCCAAGATTGAATATATCTCACCTAGAGCAGTCAGAGCACTGAAGGCATAAAATATTCTGATATGAATTACAATGTTAATTACCACTGTTTTTGACTAACTGATATTTATGTGGGCTTGGCCATGCATTGTTTGCTAATTATGAAGTCTACCAACAAGGGCCCTTTTAATTATTTCACTGATTGAGGTCAAAACCTTTCATTTAATTCTGAATCGTCCTGTTTTCAGGCCAGCTTCTCACAGAGAAAAGATAAACAAGTTGTCATCCAGTGTTTAATTGAATACTGGTCTATCATGTAAGTTCACATCAAACTTTTCTGTCACCAGCCTTTTCCGTCTTTAAGTAAGCTTTGCAAGCAAGAAGTTGAATGACGTTATTGTAAATCGAACTCCTTAGCTGACCTTGTCTCAGCCCAGTTTGTTTTACTATCCCAGTACAGGTTTATTTGACATATTCATATATTGCATTTAAAGCACTATATAATTAACTAGAATCAAATCTGAATAAATAAAACAAATATTTTACACATACAGTAAATAGATAACTTGGTCTATAAACAGAAAATTCTAATTATTACCTGACTTTTTCTTTTTTTTGGGGGGGGGGGTGATTATTTTCTCTTATAAATGTAATGACTTTGACCGCATATTAATAACAGGTTCAGTGTTGAAATTGTCCTGACAGGTGCCATAAAGCAGGGCAGAGATGCCCTCAATGATTCCTGTTGTATACGCTCTGTTGGTTTTCACTGCTGAGGAGGACAGTAAAACTCGAAGCTGGCAGGGAGGGAGATGAGCTGTGACATTGGGGAGTTTGTGTCACTGAGTATAGAAAACTGTAGAAGAAGAAGACTGTTGGTCATGATAAGATATTGGATCATATATTTAAAGATTTTTTTCTGTTTCGAGCGTGGAGAATACAGTTGGTTAAACCAACAAGGAATTGAGTATGTTATAGATTATCAGCTTTTTGGATATTTTTATTTGATGTCGCCGCTTGTTTTTAAAAAGCAATTACAAATTTGAATGTGTGTTTATTACTGCTAATCCTTGTTTGGCATGATACAAAAGATCAAAGCTGGGTTATGAATAGATGTTTTCAACACAACACCAGTAAACGATCCGGGGGTGGTGATTATCCTAAAACGGTGTCCAAACAGTCCGGGCTTGCAGCCCCAAAGAGAGAAAACATCCTTTGACATAAGTGATAAGAACAGACCGGTTTGTGTCTCATGTTGTCACAGTGACAGGCTTCAAGAGCACCTCAGTGTGTGCGTGACAGATGGAGCATGGTGGCACCAGGTGAGTTTGACCTTCTGCATCACAGAGAGCACCCAGGCCAACCCTCCCACCTGTAGGTGTACGTGCTGATAGATAACCCCTGTCCACAGAGCAGAGGCTATCACTGACAGGCTTCTGGAGTCCTTATCTGGAGTCCTCAGCCTAGCACCTCGACTCCCACTCTGTGTGAGTGTCTGGATACAAGAGAGGAGATACGACTTCACTCGGTGTCAGACCTTACAGGAACAGAGGGATATTTTGTGCTTATATAGCTCACTTATAAGTAAATATTGATCCTCATCTCAGCAATCATCTCCACCCATAAGGCTGCCGCCACCACTGAATTACAAGAAAACACATCTGCCATTATCTTCATGAAGCAATGATCATGATGATGATGATGAATATGATTATCATGGTCATTATTTCAATTATACTTTGTCATCATCAATGCATTTTTTTTCTCTATCCCTCTCTCTCTCTTTTTTCTATCTCTCTCTCTATCTCTCTAATTCACAAATGACTGAGCGTCTTGCAACTCTGTTGAAGAGGCAACCATTACACCAGAGTCCACTGAGATCTCTGTGCCCAGGGGCAGACTTTGTTATTCATCCACAACAAGCTGCATGATTCAGACTGTCCTAGGTTCACCTTGGTGTATCTTCTTGGAAGGAGTTGCGGAAGTTCATCGATCACAGATTGATTGTTAGGGAGATTGTGTTTCGACAATTTTTCAAAATAGTTTTTATTGCCCGTCATGACCTTAGTTGTGGCTTTGCTTGTGAGTTTGAAGGAAACCTTAGACATCCATCCTTTACTTTGCAACTTGGACTTTGAAGTGGATCACTGCGGTGTATTTTTAGACGCATTAGTTTCTTCTTGGGAATACAAAAGAAATGACAGAGGCAGGACCTCCTTCGTCAGCGTGCATCGTAGTGTCTCTCCACCTTGTGCGTAACAGGGTGGACACCACCCCCGCTCCCTCCCAGAGGAAGGAAGGGAGCCGGGGGGGCTGGGAGGAGGCAGGGGCTGAGCTAGGGGAAGGGGAGTGTCGTTATAAGAAGCCAGGGATGAAGAAGAAGCATTCATTCAGTAGTTGAAACTCCCAACGAAAAGGATAGAACACTGCAGCACCTAAGCGAGACTAACACTTGTCACCAAGTTACAAACACAGGTAAGAAAGATGATGTGGCCACCTGCCTTTCTTCTTCTTTTTTTTGTGTATCGAGTGTATCTACCTATTTGTGTGACCACACAGGATTTGTGCTTCTGTGCATGTGCAGTGTGTTTACAGGAAGGGGAAAGAGAATAAGGCTATACCTAACACACTTAAAAGGTACTAAGCTGACGTTACAGTGAGAACTTGCCTTTTTTTTATTGATAACCTGAGCTCTAACAGCAGGGTTATTTAACACAGGTTGCTGTAGTTGAACGAGTATGTCATGCCCACGTTTGTTCATGTTCAGTTGCTTGTTTGGGTTATCACTGTGGGAACTTGGTGTGTGACTTTTTCAGTCCATGTTTGTGGCTGAGGCCATGGATTTCTTGTTGACAGTGCTTGTTTGGCTTTTCTTCTTCTCTTTAACATTATGGTTTCTTTCCATCTTTCCATGAGTCAGAGCTGAATCCCCTGGCCCGTGCCTTCATCATGTTGTCCTTATGTCCCCATAGCACCGGATCCTCTAGCACCTTAATTAACAGGTTGAGAATCACAACTTGTACAAACTCCCTTATCAGTACTGCTGACTAAATGGTTATGAATTGGTTCACTCCGGTGACAATTAATGTAGTGTTCTCCTACTATTTGATCAACATGTATTTCTGCTCTTTGGGGTGTACTTGGTACACTGAAGTTGAAAATAGATGTTAAGATATTAAACTGGTGGGTTAAATGACAGAAATTTCCTTTTTCATCCATCAAGACGCTTCTAGAAAAATCCAGGGCTTAGACTAAATTTCGTGAAAGGCATCAAAATGTGTTCTGTCATTCTGTTGTAGAATTTTATAAGGGTTTATAAAAAAATAGTTCTTTGACCAGGAATTTTAATTACATTTAATTTGACGTGGGGAGTTTAATCTGAATTGTTTTATGGATTTTCACCAGTAGCTTTACTCTCACCTCACAATATGTGTGTGCTTAATCCTGGACCAACGGCATCAGTATTCTCAGTCCCACTGCATTATCATAAGCACTTCATAATTGTCAGGATTTTGAAGAAGATAATGGTAACAAGTTAATTATAGAAACATTAATTTTACATTCCCTCTTATCTTAGAAATAACATAAACCCAGAGATGATTAATAGTTACAGTACCATATATAACTGCTATAATAGCTGCTATTTATATTGAATCAAGTTCATTATTAGACTATTGTGAATCATATTTTAAAACGCATTTAGTCTGCATTAGAACCCCACACCTGCTCTGCGTGTGTTCAGTGAGCTCACCACGCCCAGTATGACCTCACTGTGTCTACAGGAGAACGCTCGGAGGCATTCACTTTAGAAATGATCCCTCGATTATAATCTCAAACTTGCGGAACAGATTTTTTAAAGAAGCTATTAGGTACATAACACATTATTTTAATTGGTTACTACAGTCGGGTCTTGTTTGCGATTTTATATTCCTAAATGACTTTCTGAAACATGACTGAACCCATTAAACCGTTTAATGGATTTACCAGAATACTCCTGTCTGTATACTTTCTGTTTACTGTAGTGTTTTAAGAGGACAAGTGTTCCATTGTCGAAGTCACCTATTGCTTTAATAAGGTTTATTGAAGGACCAATGTCTCTGAAAGAAGGACTCAAATAAGAACGAGTTTCAGCCTCTGCCTCCATCATCACATAAGATACTGTGTGCATCTGTGTCGTAATCAGGCACCGCTGAGAATTTGGGGTCTCATGAAGAGAATTGCAATTTGGACCCCTCCCCATTTTCAATATGTCACAACCCTTTCAACACATTTGAATTCCAAGCTTTTCAAGGGCCCTTCCCCCACTGTGGCCCTTGGTAGTCAGTCCCTCTTCCCCCGACCCCACTTCGACGCCCCTGGTTGTGACAGATTATCATACATTTTCATGTTATATTTTACAATTCATCTGTTGTCCTCTACCAGTTTTCCATTGTGTGTCGTGTCACTCCAGCTGGTGGCTTCAACACAGTTAAGTACATCTCATTCTCTGTGTGACCAACAGACAGAGCAGGTGTCAGCTCATTTAAAAAGACAGCGAGAAGACAGTGACAGTGCAATGATCTTCCGTCATCCTGTCATTACTTCTACACTGCCCCATCTTGGGTGAGATGAAGGCAGTGTACAGGAGAGTACAGATCAGATCAAATTAGATATATTGTCTGTTATTCACACAAATAAGTATTTGAGTACAACAAGTGAGTCTTTAAAAAGTGGGAAATGACAGAAGACAAATTGTCCACACATGCACATATAGTGTAGGTGTCATGCACACACAGGTATGTTTACACTAACAACAAAAAAAGCACCAAATTTTGACCAAATAACAATCTCAACAATAAAGCCCTGTGTTTCCCAAAGGGACCAGTGACACCAGCCTGTAGTCCTCTCCCCACTCTCTTCTCAGTTTGTTCCTGTAACACACAACTACTGAATTATATTTTATATATGTTACATTCAATTGAACCAATTGTTATCCTAAAGAAAATAAAAACAATGAGTCGATGGCCTTTCAGTTTGTCTTTGGAACAGTTATGACATCATTGTTGTTTTGCCCACAGAAACTCCATGAAGCCTGTGATTTTCATTCAGAACGTGATAGGAAAATTAGTGTTGGCATTGATGAATGCCTTTCTCTAGGCAGTAAATGTGTATATGGAAGCAAGCAAGGGTGAAAATTAATTTTTCTGATGATGCACTCAATTAATTGGATAGACTATAATAACAACAACAACAATTTTGAGGGGCCGAAATGCCGTCTCTATGGGAAGGACCACATGCAGAACATCAAAGATTTATATTGCTTTCTCTGAAAATCCACTTAATTTCACAGTTTGTATTAATGCCTATAGCACTCCTTTCCAATTAATAGATACTAAATTGTTCTTGCTACCACTTGCTACCAGACATAATGCAACAATAACGTCATCTCAACAACAATATTGCGTCATTCTAAAGTTAGGACACTGCAACAATAACAACAGTTGCATTATATTTCAAGCAGAAAATGTGTAAGAAAAAAATTTTTTGTGTATGTGTAATTCTAAAGTCAGGACATTGCGACAATAACAACAGTTACATTAAATCTCTATAAGTACAGTACTGGGGAAAAGCAACTGTATGTCTGAGATAGGACCAGCATCATGGCCAGGTGTGTCCAGGTTGTAACAGGATAAGAATAAGCTGTGTGTGTCTGAAGCCCACAGCAGATAGAATGGAGGCTGGTGATAAAATCAAGATGCTGATTCCATTAGGGGGGACACACAAGTGTACAATTGGATAAACAGATTCTATGAGATTAGGCATTTCAGATTTGCTCCTGAAAAACCAAAGGGCAATTGCAAAGTCAGGCACACACAGACACACACACTGACAACATACACGCACACATTGACGACACACACACACACACATATATAATCTTTCTGCATGTCTGAGCGTAATAGTACACACCTGGCTGACAAGTGCTTTGAAAAATTGAAGCAGCTCATGAAAATGGGCGATGGTCCTGCATGTTTAAAACTTTGTCACCTTGTCAAATATTTGGTTGGCATTCAACTTGTACTCTGCTGTGTATACTGTGTAACTCGACCTGTGTGTGTATTGCATCACACTATCTGCACTTGAAAATCCCATTACACAAAACTAACTCATAAAAAAATGTAATGATCAGAAAGGAGATAATTATACTTTTTTCCAAGTTACTTTTGAAAAGTAAATTAGAAATATCAATGGCTATTAGATGGAATAGGAGGATAAAGGATTTAGCAATTAGCTCACACTAGGGTCAGGGACCTTTATCGACCACCCATAGAGAACTGTTCATTCATAACCCACCCATATTCAGGTAGTTTTCAAAGGACTTAGAATCAAGGTGCCATAATGTCCTTAAGATCAAAAGGTATGGTGTCAAACATATCAAGAAGTTATTCAGCCCAAGAGTATGAATGTCCAACTCTTTCTTTCAGACTTTTATTTCGGTGGTGTCTGAGTCAGAGGTGCGTCAGAGCTGCGTCTGTGACGAGCGTCGCATGTTACTGTTCATTTACCGCTCATTACCGAACTCAGCGCTCATTTGGAGCCTACATCAATTACAGACCAGATGAGTTTTATTAGTGAACTCTTCACTTTAGAACTTGGAAATCAAGGAAGAAGCATACGGAAGAGATGCCAGGTACATTAGGAACATAGGCACGTATTTTTGAGAACATTGCAATAAGACAGAGCCCTAGGGTGTATCCGTTAATTCTCCCTTTCTAAATGGAAAAACAAGTATAGGCTAGCTCTCAGATTATGTTACTCCTCAGTTCCACGGTTGCGAATCACTAAGAACACAGAGTTTTGGGTTCTGCAACCAAATAGGTTTCCAATGGATCCAAGGTTTCAAGCAATGGATGATGAATGATTTAGCTTATCATTTGGCCACATAAGTGATAATTGGTCGTTGTAGAAACATTTCAACTGTGAAGAAATGCGAATCAAATTCTCTAATGGCTTCCCATCACAGCTAATGGAGTCATTTCATTGCCATAGAGTGTTGAAGGGTTCATTTAGTCCACTGTGGCTACCCTGCATGAGTCACCCCACTATTATCAATATCACACAAACTGTTAACTCTCAAAGCTGCTGACCTTTTATGTACAGTCTGTCCTTAAAATCGGATTGTCATGAATTTAGATGTCAGTGTCTTTCCTACTAACACTAAGCACTAAGAACAACATCTCTCTCTCTCCCTCTCTTCCTCCTCTCTCTCTCTCTCTCTCTCTCTCTCTCTCTCTCTCTCTCTCTCTCTCTCTGCCTCTCTCCAACTCCTCATCCCTCAGACTGACCTGCGACACAGGACCTCCAACTGGTCCCATACACGCCTCCCACATCTACCCAGCAGCTCTCTCCTGGAGCCAGTGTGTTAGTGAGCTATGAAGAGCCCAGTGTGGAGCCTGCTTCTGCTGGCCTACCTGTGTTCCCCTGGAAGGAGTGACTGTCAGGGGGAATGTCTGTCCTGTGGCCTCCGTCTGGCCCAGCAACAGGCCTTCAACACTCTGGTATGTGTGTTTGTGTGTGTTATGCTTCTGATATGTGAGTGCAAGAGCCTTGGATACCATATGTTCCATAACAATGATCACGCTGTTTTGAGTCTGAAGCACCCGATTCCTCCCCAACTTTTAACGCGTAACTCCACAGCACACTCGATGGATCTGCTGAAAGGACTGAGTAACCACGTTGCGTAAAAATAGTAGCGTTCTGTTCACGTAGGAATTGGGATGCTAATTTTGCTAATGATGATGTGGACAGGGACAGCTGGGCCTGGAACAGAGAGGTAATAAAACAATGTAATTGACTGCTCAGTATCAGCTGTTTTGGCTGGCTGCATTGATTGACACACAGTATTAGCTTCCCACGTTGTATTATTGTATGCAGCTTTCGATAGAGACCAGATGGAGTCTTCTGGGAGATAGTTTGCCACTCTAAACTGCGAGGGAGCAGTGCCCACACGCTGGCACACGCTCAGATACACGCAAACAATGCTCGGTTGAGGCATGTATCCAAACACACACACACATACAGTCACACACACAGAGAAACACAGTCACACACATACACACACACACAGGCAGTCACGCATAGACACGCATACTTTCATACTGCTGCAATGATCTAAAGTGTAGAATCCCCTGGAGAGCCCATTTCATTTGCAACACATAATTAATTTCCTTTTCTTCGATGTGCTCCATCTTCTTCAAGTCTTTTGATGTGGGGGCAGGTTCTTATATGACTGTCGTTAATTGATTTCACTGCAGTGGGATCTGCCAAGCAAACAGGATTTGTCTCTGAGTTATGATCTTGACGTTTTTGCACACAAACCAACACATTTACCCAGATAATCAGCACTCCCCCAGTCAAGCCCTTGCTAAAGCTCTACAAGTTCTCTTGACAAACATGGCTGACTGGAGACTGAGGTTCTGGGCCTGATAGCAGATGAAGAGATTGTTAAGCGTGTGCCACTCAGCCCCAAACACCAAGGGCCCTGAAGCTGCAGCCTAGTCAAATACATAGTTTCCTGGTTACACAGATAAATACAGGAATAAACTGATAACCCCCCCCCCCCCCGGTCGTGACTTAATGTCTGAGGAGAAATGTGGGTTGTGAGGTTAGACCAGTTGAGAAACACTGGCATTAAGCAATACTTGTCAATGTAAAAACTGTGACAACTTTGACTCAATAGTTTATCTTGGTGTTTTCATGGGCGTTTTCTCTGTAAGCACTAACCCCTCTTCCTGTCCCCCCCACCAGGTGTGTCTGTTGGAGTGTGAGGGCCTTGTGTCTCCCTCCCTCACCTGGGAGCTGTGTCAACAGGCTGAAGAGCTACCACAGTACCCTTTACCACCAGAGGGGGGCGCTGTGTCCAAGAGAACAGGAGAAGAGTTCGCTTTGAGTCCAGAGGACTTGCAGTCTGACGGAGAACTGCTCTACTCCGCTGGCATGGCACGCTTCCAACAGGAGGAGGACCTGGAACGACGCAGTGCCCAGTTCGACTCTCCTCAGCTGGGCTCGACCGAGGAGGGAGAGGGTCTGGGTCTGGAGGAGAGGGAGGAGGGCGTGACGGGTGAGCTCCAGGAAGGGGATGATGCGAACCCTTTTGACGTTTCCAAGCGCTTCGGGGGCTTCCTGAAGGGTCGCCATGGATACAGGAAGCTGATCGGCTCCGTCGGAAGGCCCCTGCAGAAACGCTACGGCGGCTTCATCGGGATCAGGAAGTCGGCCCGTAAATGGAACAACCAGAAGCGTGTGGGCCAGCTGCTGAGGCAGTACCTGGGCATCAGCAGCCGCTCTGGAAGGTTCCACAGCGGACCTGGGGCCAGGAGACCGAGCCCACTGTAGTCTCAGAACCTCACCCCTGGGTCCTAATGCCCCTCCGTCTCACCCTCCCCCTCCCCCAACTCTTCCTCTGTCCAGTTACCTCACCCCTTGGGTCCTAAAGTATCTCCTCTCTTCCTCCCCCTCCTACTCCCCCACCTCCTCTATCTAGTTACCATACCCCTGGGTCCTACTGCCCCTCTCTCCACCCTCCTTCTCCTCCCTGTCCCTCCAGTTACCTCATCAACCGTGATTGCAGCTACGGTCGTCTCTATAGCTACCTGAACTGTGACCTCATAGATCTAGTCATTCGTGTCAGAAGAAGAAGAACGCCGTTCGTAATCTTTATTCTGATGTTGTGTAAAAGAAGTAACTAGCAACATAATGTTTACTTTACACCATCCACATGATTCCACTTCCCCCACCCCTACCCTTAACCTCGTGCATACATACATCTGACCAAATAAAATGACAGTAGAGCAATTGAAAATTGTCTCAGTATCATGAGGACCTAACATGGATGCACAAAGGTCAATCCATATCTGCTCTCAAGTCCCGAGTGAATGCATGTACGCACTTTACTTTTAGACATCAAGCACAATGAGAAAACCTTATGAATGGTTTGGTCTCAGACCAGTTACCTGCACAGTGCAGATTTACATTTGAGGGATAATTATTATTATTATATTATCCCTTGCTCCATTAGTGATACCAAGTTTTAATCTAAGATGTGGATTGACAGTGGTAGACGTCCATCAAGAGAACCCTTTCCCTTCTAGAGAACCCGTTTACACACTGCAGTGCAGTGACAGGAAGGAACCCACTTTGTTCATCCTGAATGGCTGTACAAGACTGCCCTCTTGTGGCCATAATCATTATGATCAATTTCAAAGTGTTCGAAATATAGATGTCCAAGACTTCCTGTTCAGTCTGATCCTGACACTTAAGAGAGGCATACGGTGCAGGTGGCTAACTACTATTTCCACTAATTTGTCTTCAAAAGTGAACTTCATATCAAAGATGTTTTTGTTAATTTTGTTTTGTTCACTAGTCAGTATTTATCATCTAATCTACTGAGGTATGAGTGAGGGAGTGGGTGGTGACGTCATGTGGGTTTGTGTCTGTGCATGTGTGCATGTGGTTGTGTGTGTGTGTGTGTTTGTGAGTTCATCTCTCATCTGTACTCAAAGAATTTGTATACAGAATACAGTGTACATTTTACAATTACATTTTACAATTACATTTCTATTGTGTCATTGAAAATTCATGAAACCTGTATAGAGAAAATTACAATAAATTAGTTTGCTATCTCTCTTGTGGATTGTTATGTCGAGGCATTCTCCACAGTTCGAAATTCTCAGTGATTTATTTGTGTTTTTATTTTTTTTATTAGAATGCTGTTAACAAATTCAATCTTCTAACATGGCCAGTTCCCTTGATCAGGACCAATAGCTTACAGACCAGAGCAGAATACTGTTTCCAACATGGGGAAGAAGGATGTACAGGATGAACTTTAGAGAGTATACGAGTCAAACAGAAAGTAGCTTATTCTTGACAAATACATTTAAACAAAGTGCCTGAAAAACATCAAGAGGAAGTCGTCTGCCCTTTAGGTGGACCAAGAAAAACGAGTAAAGAAAAAAAGAAATTAATGGAAAAAAAAAAAGAAAAAAAATACTTATGAGGAATTCATAGCACACAATATAGAAGTATTCATTAAGTATTGTAGTTGCCGTGAGTGGAAGAGCTTGGAAGATGTTCAGAGAGTCTTCTACTACATGGTTGAGGAGGATTGAGGGGACGGGTCTTTTACGGAGGGGAAAGAGCAAGTCTACCACATGACAGTCTTAACAACTAGCACCACTGCAAACATTTGAAGTCAAGGTGCACAGAATCACTCCACTAATTTCTTGGTAAAGGAAGTGAAAAACGAAAAACACAACTGATTGAAATAAGGAAGAAAGCGTAGCTGTTATTTGTCTTGATGGAATCAAGACCTGATGTATTTTTTTTATAGTACCTCTTTTCCAATCAGTCCTCCCTTCTCTCTTTCACTTTCTCTCTCTCTCTCTCACACACACACAAACACACACACACACATAAACACACTTAGTCAGGGAAGCGCTGGCATGCTTTTTTCCAGCGACAGGCAGTGCACCATTGGTCTTTGCGCTCCACACCGTAAACCTTACGGCATTTCTTGGCCTCTCCCCGTCCCTTCCTACAGGAGAACAAGAGGGACACACAGAACGGAAAAGACAGATTCAGTGGCCGCCCTGAACCAATCAAATGTTGAATTTGTTTATTGGGTCGGGCCGACCCTGAGCACAGCCAATGTAAACAATTTCGAAATTGCTCTGGAGCTGTGCTCACGCAAAGCAAAGAAGGATAGAAGGGAGAGGTCATGGTAAAAAAAAAAAACGTTAGAAGTATGCACTTGTGTCATTACTTATCGCATGTCGCTGTGAAAAAAAGCATCCGCTAAACACATAAATTAGAAACAAAATGCATAAAACATGAAAAAAAAACCTTGTCGAGGTTGGAGAACGGCAACGATGAGTGGCGACGTACCTGAAGGAGCAGTGAGCGCGGGAGGGGGATGAAGTCATGGTCTGGAGCCTGCTGGTGGTGCTGTTCTGCTGCAGCCACTGCTCACCCACACTGACAGACCTGCAGCGAGGTTGCACCGTCTGAGAGGAGGAAAACACGTTAACCGAGAGGGACGATCCGCAAGCACAGCAGGTAGACAGACAGGATCACAGACAGACAGCTTAACAGACAGGTTAACAGACAGACAGGTTGACAGACAGGCTGACAGATGGCCCACCTGAGCATTGGTATGGCCACACACTGAGATGGGGGGTGTCCAGCACTGGGAGGCGGGGGTCTGGGAGGCCACCGTCACCTGGACAGGAGAGCAGGCCTGGAGGAAGGGGGGCGGCACACAGCACATTCCTCTCAAATCCAAAACACATTCAAACTAATGAGCAGCTCATCCGGCGGCACCGACCCCCCGCTCACCCCTGGATCTGGGCTAGTTGTGCCAGTGACTGTCTATCAGGCCTCAGGGAGGTGTCGACTGTCTTCTGTCATAAGCGATCCACTTCTGATTTAAACTCTGGATAACCTCTGATACTCTCTCTAAATGTTTTGTGTCATGTAAGCTGGATATGCTGATTTTGTTGACATTTTCCTGGTTGCTAATGCAAAAACAAATGCAGAATAGGAGTTTAATTTATTTAACAGGGACCATGCACAACACGAACATTGCTATGTAGCTATTTACATCTGCAGTCCCTGGGCAGGAACATATTCAAAACAATCCAGTGAATTACAACCTATTCAACAATCCAATTAGTAAAAAAATATTCAGGGCCAGTGAAGACACCCACCTGATAAAGGTGCTCAGTGTGGATCTGCCAGAAGCCGCTTGGGGCCGAACGGCTGAGCGAGCAGGGCTGGAGCGGGCCGGAGTTGGACCTGGGTCTGGGTCCTGGGGGGATCTGCAGGTCTGAGGAGGGAGGAGAGCCACAGGAGGCCCAGGGGGTGTGGGGGGTCTGGGTCTGGGGTACCGGGCCGGTGTCCACGGACACTTCACTAGAGAACTTAGTGTAGTAGAAGTCTTCCTCTCTCTGCGAATGCTCCGATCCACTTCTGTGTGAGTGTGCATGCGACAAGGGTGTGAAAGAGAGGGGGAGTGAAAGACAGCGAGATAGAGAGCGAGAGAAAGGAAGAAAGAAAGAAATGTCCACGTTCAGGCAGTATGAATAAAGTAATGTGGTATTTTGTTATTCATCTTCAGCTGTCGGTCGGTCAGCTCACCCCAGGTGCAACACCCTGACGTGTCTCTTCATCCCGACGGAGGAGGTGAGCACCTTCCCACAGCCTGGCCACAAGCACCTGTAGGCCCCTCTGGAGGAGCTCTGGACACACACAGAGAAACACACACACAGACACACAGACACACACACACACAGACACACAGAGAAACACACACACAGACACACACACACAGACACACAGACACACAGACAGACAGACAGACAGACAGACAGATCGACAAGCGGTGAAATCAACCACAGCGGCAACAGTCGGAATCCATGCGCTTGTTTTTGTTCTCAATTCAATTCAATTGGCTTTATTGGCATTAAGAAACAAATGTTCATATTGCCAAAGCAACTCTCTCTCTCTCTCTCTCTCTGTCTCTCACTGTCTCTCACTGTCTCTCTCAAACAAACAAACCCTCACACCGTCTGTTCCCACCTTTGACTTCCTGCCGGTTAGCTCCTCCCACTGCTCCGGCTCCATGTGCAGCCCTTCGTCTGGGCTGCTGTCCATCTCTGTGACGGATGGGGAGGGGGCGGGGCTGACGTTACCATGGTCCCAGCTCCAGTAGCCGCTGCTGCCGCTGTCAGACAACTCGCCGCCAGCGCACTCCATGTCCCCCGGGGGCCCGGCTACAAACACAGCACAGGCGTTACCATCACCTAACAGCACAGGCGTTACCATCACCACACAGCACAGGCGTTACCATCACCACACAGCACAGGCGTTACCATCACCACACAGCACAGGCGTTACCATCACCACACAGCACCGTAATACATTTACATTTAGTCATTTAGCAGACGCTCTTATCCAGAGCGACTGACAGTAAGTACGGGGACATTCCCCCCGAGGCAAATAGGGTGAAGTGCCTTGCCGAAGGACACAACGTCATTTGACACGGCCGGGAATCGAACTGGCAACCTTCAGTTATCTTCATTACTAGCCCGATTCCCTAACCGCTCAGCCACCTGACTCCTGACTAATACACCACATACCACCACGTGTGTGCATGAGACTGAGAATGTGTGTGTGTGTGTGTCAAACTGACCTGGCCCAGGGGTGGGTTCTGACTGGGGGAGACTCTGGACAACAGGACTGCAGGACAAGCTGGTCAGAACCATGGCGGCCATGATCTCATCCATCTCCACCGACTCTGGACTCCGAAATCTGACGGTTCGAGAAAAACAACAGAAAGAACAACCACCAATTAGATTTATCGAGGATTTCATTCGCACACCGTATCGACACAACCTTTTCGGATCCTTCAAACCACGCCGTGAAGCGTTTACAGTCAATACTGAGAGCAATCACGAAGCACTGTTGGCTGTCCTCTATTGCAGGAAGATCACCTGGGAATTATGGGAGTTGTAGTCTGCATTGGCGCTGGGGGGTTGGCCCAGCCCCCCTCTGTCCTCCTCTGGGGTAAGAAGACAGGCCCCTGATGATTGGGAATCCCTCTGAGGCTGTCCTGCCCACAGCACTGCATGTACACCTGGGGGAGACAGGAGGAAACAGACCCTATATTTTGCTACCTCATTGGTTGACAAACAAAACCTTCACAGAGTCTTCTGATATCAGTGGGAGATCAGAAGTGAAAAGTTCTAATAGCATTTTGGTGGTCGGAGTCCAGGAACACCTTGTATCTGTCTCAGGGCAATATAACATCTCAGGTACCAGGCATAGTGCAACAGTAACATCTCAGCTACAATATTACATAGTAGAGTGCAACAAAAACAGCATTGCACTTTAAGAGCAACATCAAATTATGCAATTTCCCTAAATTCTGAGACAGTTATGTGACTACTCAGACACCAAATCACAGGGTGAAGTAGCTTGGACAGATCAACCCACGTGCACCTACCAGACTCTCCTGGAGCTCCGACCTGGGGGGCCTGCCAGCCCCTGACTGGGTTGTGGAGGGACAGGACGGGGGCCGTAAAGGCGAAGCGTCCTCCGCAGCCCCTGGTCCCATAGCTGCCATGTTTAAGTCTGATCGGAGGTCTCACACCACCTCGACGCCCGGGTCACAGACCTTACTCCCTGCAGAAAAAACAGCAAATACATGAACGCTAATGTGATTTTGCGGTGCATGGTTTTGTCACTCGGGAAATGTGTTGGTCTATATCAGGACGACTATTCGTTTGACTTTTAAAAATTCTGCATTTTGCAGTAGGCTAACCTATGTTTATAACGCATTAACTGGTTTATTTCATACATGCGGACGCTTGGGTGATGGAATCG
This sequence comes from Hypomesus nipponensis, assembly GCF_054491055.1. Classification (NCBI taxonomy): domain Eukaryota; kingdom Metazoa; phylum Chordata; class Actinopteri; order Osmeriformes; family Osmeridae; genus Hypomesus; species Hypomesus nipponensis. The sequence goes on along the minus strand of NC_140366.1, from coordinate 15,143,215 downwards.
TAGGCTGTACACAATTTGAACGGTATTGTATTACAAACTCCAACGTCGACTTCCTGTTTCGCTTCAATTGACGGAGTCATTATGTATTGACATGATACTAATATATTTCGATTATATTTACAAGGATTATGCTCCCAGTTGGCAGAATCAAGAGGAAAATCCGTATTTTATCACATCCTCTCCTCCAATAGGCGAGGATTTCCACTGGTAAACAACACAAAACCGTGGGCGGCCCAGCTGCGCTCATTGGCTGAAAACTGATTTGCAAGAAACACACCTCTTTCTGACAACGTGTTCGGACACGAGTCTAGGGGAAGTGAAATAAAGCAGCAGTCTGCTTTGCATAAAGAGGCAAAATAAATAAATATATAAATAAATGAATAAAGGTCCAAGTTTGTCCGGAACATTAATAATTGTAATGTCAGAAATAATGCAATGTAAACCGACCGACCAGAATTGATCACCATTGTCAAACTACAGAAACAGGCTCTGGGCAGAAATGCCCCCGTGATAGAATATGCAAAACATGGTGAAGCTTTCAGTAAACTAGAGTTATGTTGTTATACATCTAGTTGTTATCATCCGTTAACACAAATGTAGTAACTGTTTTACCTTTTTGGTGATAAAGACCGTGTCCCGTTTGAGGAGCAAATCGCCGCTGACTGCTTTTCTCGTGTCCCACCGTTCGCCGGGTGTTCAGTCCAGTGAAAGGGGGGATGGACCGGAATGGGATGCGCGTACGTGTGATCGTACGGAGGAGCTATGCCGAGTGCGACAGCTGGGCTCAGACAGTAGTCTGCTGCGCTGTAATGCCGAGACGCAGAAAGGATGATCTGGGTGATAGGTTACCAGAGCAGAATCGTGCATGCACGTAGCGCTATGACAGTCCCGGGGGAAATAAGAAATTCAAAGGGCAATTTATTTCTGTGCTCATCAGTTTTACGGGTATAATTTGCTGTAGGCCCTAAATATTTTGTGAACATTGTTACATTGCAAAGCCATAATCATAGTCACCAACCTATTATCAGGATTTTGTTATTTTATTATATGTTATTTATTAGGAAACATTGACAACTCTTTATAGAACAACTGGCACGTTTCTAATCAACAAATCATTGCATTCAAACAGACAGAAATGTAATTCCAAATGTGATCCAACCACACATATAGAGTGATGTGTAGGCCTTTACTGTGCTAGGCAATACCAGACACACTGGGGTGTGAGTCCTTGGATTAGTCCTGTGTGTTGACTCTACAGTCTCTGCCAGACACAGAGCAGGGATTTGAGTCTGAGCACCACCCCTGTCACAGTCCCAATCCCAATCCCAACCCAGACGGAATGCTGTCCATTCATTATGTCATGTGACCTAGTCTGGTTTTATGGCAATTCCAGACTGGGGCATGTGCTGATAGCCAGGTGCAGTAAAGCTTATTTGAACAACAAATCAAATGCAAAAAAAAACAAAAAACAAAAAAGGAATCCTCAAATCACCAAATTGCATGATAATCATCCAAGGATACAGAGTAAAGAAATATACTCGGTGGCATTAACTGAAGTCAAAGTGTAATCATGTGAATGTAAGAACCAGTGTTGTTGATTCCTGTCTCTATGTTTCTGTCTCTCTCTTTCTCTGTCTCTTGCAGGAGGTCTGGGCCCTCTTGTTGTGAGGGCTGGGTGGGTTTTGAAGCACAGAGGTTGATGTCCAGATTATGGAATGTCCTGGAAACGTCACAAGGTCGAGTCCCACTTTGATGGGTTGATGGGAGGGACGACGGGGGTCTGGTGGGCGACGGGGGTCTGGTGGGCGACGGGGGTCTGGTGGGTCTGGAGGGTCTGGAGGGGTGTGGCAGCGAGTTGTGGGCCCTGGAAATGTCTTCAACGTCATAGGTCAGGGTCACTTAGCTGTAGAGAGAGAGAGAGAGAGAGAGAGAGAGAGAGAGAGAGAGAGATACACAAGGTTAGACACACCAAGGGAATCAGCTTTAGCCACATTTGCTGAAATGTGTGTTTTGGCCTTCTATAGGGTATACAACATTTGTCAGATCAATTCCCATGCAGAGAGCAAACTGGTGTACAGTACCTGGCTGGTGTTCTTGGGAGAGTGTTTCGGACGCGGCTCGGGATGTCGGGCACTTCAGGCATGCTTTTGTGGTCTTTCCATTGCGTGACAGACACACCCTCTTGGCCTGGGACAAGAATAAGCAAATACACTACATGTAAAAGTTGAATCTAATAAATATTCTATGCACTGTTAACATCGAAATGTGTTTCATTGATTTTTTTAATTATCACACATTAAAATGTAAAGGTTAAAATACCTTTCACACTGGTTCCATTACTGGTCTTCTGACTCATGCTTGTGCCATTCTGACTCTTGGTCTGAAACAAGAACAGCAAAATAACTTAGACGTGTCTGTGTGTCTAAGACGTGATGTTTCTTTTACTGATGCAGTGCTGCAAGTCACCTCCTTCAGCCTTCTAATTCCCCCAGACAGACTGTTTCTATTTCCAGCCAGCCCCCCGGCTCACTCTGGCGATAAGCCTAATATATTAGCTATCAGAATAATTCCTTATGGTCAGTAATCTACATTACATTTACATTTAGTCATTTAGCAGACGCTCTCATCCAGAGCGACTTACAGTACTAGAAGTACAGGGACATTCACCCGAGGCAAGTATGGTGAAGTGCCTTGCCCAAGGACAACGTCATTTGGCATGGCCGGGAATCAAACCAACAATCTTCTGATTAATAGCCTGACTCCCTAACCGCTCAGCTACCGGTCAGCCATCTGACCCCAATCTACCGTTTATGGCTCATGATGGGCAAACAAATGAGTGGCATAAGAAGCACAACAACATTTACAGCAGAGAGAGAGAAAAAAAAACTGATTGATTGTCATCCTTACTTTTGCACTTTCAGATTTTGTCTGGGCATCTGTTTTTCTGGAAATGAACATAGAGATAAATTAGACAGACGTACTATTTTCACTTGGAATTCAACCAACATTTTAACACATAAAATATCCATGATTCAAGGTTCAGCTAAACCTATTAATAAACTGCGACTGTCTTCCCGATCTTGTCCAAGTCAGTGTTTCCTGTCAAAATCAACACTTGTAATATTGTACTGTTAATTGACAACCTAACAACTGATGTGCAGGTGTGTCATTACACAGTAGTACCATTTTCATTTGGAATTCCACCAACATTTGAACATAACATCCTAATAACATAATATCCATTATTTAAGGTTCAATGATCAAACTGCAACTGTCTTCCCGATCTAGTGTTTCTTGACAACCTAACAACTGACGTGCAGGTGTGGTGCCTAATGATTTGTCATGTCACTTAGCAGCTGTCCTTCTTTGGATGTTCCTGGAGAGGACTGACTCATCTTGAGTGTTTAAGATCTGGCACCTGCCCAGGTGTACTCATGTTTGACCAATTCTTCATACATAGCAAAAGAACTGGGAGTTGGCCACAGGACTGGAAAGACAAGACTCAAATATTTACCTGCATCACCCTGCCACACCCAAACCCACTGACTTTTCCCCTTTTGGCAAACAGTCAAAAAATAATCATCACTGGTGAAAACTCGTTGAAAAGTGATTTTAAAAAAGTCAATCTGAGCAAACATGTTAATCACATGGAATCAACTTTAGATCCTCAATATGAGAAGTGCCACTGGTTTCCTCTTTAACAGTATAGTATAGTGGCAAATCCTAGCAAACTCCAAATGCCAATTACTGAAAAGCCAAACATAAATACAAATTGAAAACAAAATAGAAAATACAAAAGCAGCCCTTGAATCTGTGGATTCAATTGGTTTGCATTTTTTCCCCACAATCATTTTTGCAAAACCCAAGCAACACAATTTTTTGCATTTTACTCAAATGTTCTGGTTCTACTGGACAGCCAGCTGCTCACCTGTGACAGCGAATGCAGACGGCGAGGAGAGTGATGAGGCTGACGAGGAGGAGAAGGGAGGTCGTGCACACCTCAAGAGAAGAGGATCCCATCAGGGTCCAGTCAGAAACACCCTCTGCAACGGGAGCCATGATCTATCTGTCTCTACTTCTCCTTTTCTGTTCTTTGTCCTATCTTTTCTTCTCGGCTGTGGGATGGAGGAGGGTCAGACAGGAGGAGTGGTGAACAGCTGTTAAGTCACGTATCATACAGAGGGAAAAATCTAGATTTAGCTCAATCATTTCAGATCATCAAGAGTGGCGCGAACATTAGCAGTATAGATGAAGGCTCATAGTACACATTTACACCTAAACAATACAAGGAGAACACACCTCTGTCAAGCCACCAGGCATTCTACATAAACACAAGCAGATCTGAGTGTAGCACTCCGTAGCTACTGACTTTGTGAACCCCTTTATAGTAAGTTTATTACAAAGCTTCTGCTAAAAGAACGTTATTATTATTATTACCTCCTGTGGGCTTGATGTAAGTTCTTCTTGGTTCCGTCTCCTTGGTTGGCAGCTGACAAGAAAAGTAGACCAGTCTCTCCCCTCTGATCTATCCAACTGAGAAATTTCCTTCACCTGGACACATCTTATGCTGTCTCTCCAGCCCTCCAGGAAGAGTCTCCATCACTGATGTGCATGATGATGGCTGACATACCAGTGGTCTAAACAAAACAGCTTGGAAGCATGAAAGAGGTGTTGGCAACTGGTGCAGTCACATTTCTGACGTCAAGCAAAAAACCTGCTGTTGAGTGAATGTTCAAATCTGATTACATTGTTTTTTGTCCTTTATGATTTATTACATCAAATACAGCAGAACTGTTTTCATGTCTACATCAATGACGTGTATGACAATACTGCCCTCTACAGGTAGTTTACTATACTTTAGCAAACTACACAATGTGACTAGGGAGTCCAAATAACCATATTGCTACTGTGTTTAGTACAGTGACTAGGACTTAAAGGAAAAACAAATATAATTCAAATATAAAACATATCTGAGACAAGGGACTGATTCTCATATCAAAAAGAGATTCTACTAGTCATCAAGAGTTGCCAGCAGGTATAAATCCTTTCCCTCCACCAGAAACTAATGGGATTGGCTGCAACCCACCAGATCACTCATCAAGGAGCTGATCCCAATCCAGTCTTTGTTTTGGTGCAAGAGCACGAGCTGAATGGGTGTGTCGAGTTTTCACTGATGTAGATGACTGATTCTGGAACGTTTGATCAGGGCCTTTCCTTGGTCACACCCAAAAACCTCCACAGACCTGCCAGGTGGGAATGCAGCGGTGTGTCACCCCCCCCCTCCCCCCGCAATCTATGATTACCTAGTATCTAAAGTCAACCAACCAGAATCACCCTTACTGACTCTCTTGAGACTGATGGAATGCATGGTTAGATCTGTGATCGCTAGGGAACAAGGAAACCTGGAACTTCATTGACATGGAATGCAGCCCCTGAAATAGGTTATATCCTTAGCACTTGAGGAGATATCATAAGATCAAAGGAAGTAGATTTATGACCAATTTGAGATTTGCTTGACATTTGTATGCTCCAATATCATGCAGGCAAGCCCATGAGTTAACACATCTCTCAACAATTTTCAATTCCCTAGAGTTCCTCTAAGACCTCTCACTCATCTATAATCAGATCAGGTGGAAATTATCCTCCCTCCCCTCCCCCACAACCAAATTACAGTGTGTTCCACTTCTTACAACTGCCCTTTGTTTGTTCCAATCCCCTGCTTCAACTCGGTAAAGCTTGGTACGATTTAATCCAGATTTAATATTTTGCTGACTGCAACTTTAACAGTGACTGGTCCATTGTATCAGACGTGAGAGTCAAACGCAAGCCTGTTGATAAGGAAGTCTGCCCGAGCTGATCACTGTACTTCATTTTTCATTCAAGAATGACCACAAATAGATGCTGTGGAAACGCATTAATATCCCCAAATTATATTATATTTAAGGCAACTCATTTCCATAATTTGTAGTATGAGCATGAAAAAATATATTTATAAATTCACATTATTCACATTTTCAATACAATAAACTGTATACAAATAAAAGTAAGGTAAGATATCCATCATTCTTCCTCCACTTTCTCTCCATTCCTCTCCTCCACCTCACTCCTGTCCTTTGCCAAGTCTTCTCTGAACTTGTCTCCTCATGAGAAAAGCAGTCAGGGCACTACAGAACACCAACACTACAAAAGACACACCGGCGAAGCACAGCTTCCTCTCTCCATACACCTCCAGCAGCGTATCCCTCCGCCGGCTATAGTCCCCCGCTATGGCCTCCAACTGACAGACGGTGCACAGTGACAGAAACACATGGAAGATCTGGTGGGCCTGACCCAGGATGTCACAGCGACCTGGGAAGAAGCGCTCAGGGATGGGACAAGAGAAGAAGAAGGCGGCCAGCAGGAAGAAAGCCACCTGGAAGCTATGGAGGGGCAGCGCTGGGTCATCTTTCCAAGTCTGGGTGGCCAGGCGATGAGCCACGGGGCTGATGTCCAGCAGGTACGCCAGGCTGGTGGGCACCAGCTGGCACACCTTGCGGTGGAGCGGGTACGGTCGGCGATAACGTGACTTGGCGAAGCAGCAGGAAGCACAGGAGAGCCAACCCAGGAGGAAGGCTCCAGGGAGGTACCAGGCCCCCACGCTGCTCTCCCTCCAGGCAGGCTGCGAGCAGTAGAAGTAATGCCCCAAGGCGCAGCCGTACTGGTACACCGCCACCCCCACGTAGTCCAGGAAGAACAACGAGTAGTGGGCCAGCTCCGAGTGAGACTGCATCAGGTGGGCTGTAGCGCTGCAGCACAGGTAGGTGAGGGCAGACAGTAGGTAGAGGCAGAGGGGCAGGGAGGCCAGTTCAAGGCTTGGACCCCAGGCCCCTACGAGGGCCCAGAAACGCAGCAGCAACAGGGGCCCCGTTAGCAGGTGGCTCCACACGTTCAGAGACTCGTTGTGCCTCTGGAACAGACTGAGGAGGTAGCAGCGCCAGTCTTGGCCCACGGGCCGGTAGCCCGATAGGATGTAGGGCTCCCTGAAGAGGCTGGGAACTAGGTAGGCGGGGACTGTGGGGCTGGGGGAGGGCAGGGAGACGAGGAGGTCAGAGATGTGCGGGAGACGGCTGAGCTGCCTCACGCTCAGAGTCAGGGTGTCGGACATGGTGGTGGTCGGAAAGGGGAGGTGGAAAGATGGAGTGAGGGGGATGGAGGGGTGGGGAGAGGGGGGTGGAGGGGTGGAGAGATAGGTGGGTGGAGTGAGGGGGTGGAGGAATGGAGGAGTGGAGAGAGGAGGGTGTAGTAATGGGGATGGAGGGGGGTGTAGGGGGGAAGAAGCTCAGATGGAGGAGGTAAAGCGATGGAGTGTTCTTCAGGAACTATGTTGTGCTCTGCTGTGATAATGAGAATAGAAAAATATCAGATATTCATCATCATCTAAAAATGAACACTTGCACCGGGTTGCACAAACATTACCATCTAGTGGAGAGGGAGCTTCAACACAGAACCTTGAAAACAAAAAAAAACATATTTCAACCCTCCCTTAAACATTTGTCACTTGTTTTTGTTTCTATATGTCTGGGTCAGACCAGGTTTACCCTGTTGCTAGGAATGCCGTCCAGTCAGTTTTTTACTCCCAGCTTAATCTACTGCAAATGATTCTCATTAACAGGTTGATTTGTGGAATTAGATTACTAACAGTGGAAGACTGCACAACCACCCAAAGGAGTGGAGCTCTCTGGGAACAGGATTTGACAGGCTTCTTGTTGTTTTGTCTAACAATGGAAAGCAATGCAGTCACACCTGTAAACCTGTACCTTCCAGCATATCATTACGCTCCCCCAACAGAACACAGCACCTGGCGTCATAGCAAACACAAACATTTATGAAGACTTTGTATAGCCTATGTTATAAGTTGTAACTAACATATGATGTGCTGTCATTTTCATTCATGGGGGTTAGTTAGCGCATAATCTCCTCCAAAATGCACAATTTCAAAACTCTTTCAAATCCGACTATATGGGTTTGTTGACAACAACGGTTTAACCCACAAAAAGAAACACTGAACTTGAATAAGAAAGGATGTTAATTCAGCCACGGCAATAAAGCCTACGCAGATCGGTCTGAATATACAATACATATTTATGTAAACCGATGTCACCGATGTGTTTTGATTGTTTGAAACCAGCATCTCATCTCACCTACCTGTCTCCTCTCGGTTTCCACAACACAACTGTTGCTGCTGCGGCTTGAAGGTTATTGTAGAATATTACAAAGCTTCAAAGCTGCCTGCCCATCGCTGCTCATGCCCGACAGAGATGCGCAGATAGAAGTAGCCGGTCCTGAATTCTGACAAATCGTGTAGTTTCATTAGAGGACCAACCGATGTACCGCTGTAAATGTAATAGTCTCTGATGACTGGGCGGAGACTGGGTCAGCTGAGAATGAGAAAAAAATGAGAAAAAACCAGACAAGGGGCAATTGGCTAGCCAAAGTGTGATTACATAATTGTGTTAGTGACATATCGTTTCGCTGCGTGCGTAACAGTGCAGTGTAGATAAACGGTGTGCATCACATACAATAATTCAGGGTCTAAGGAGGTATGCATATTTTGCCTATTTGTCTAATGTGATTTTTTGTAGGCTGTTGATGATTTTGTAATCATGATTAAATGCGTTATAATACACTGGTCATGTATGCTGTGTATCTGGGACTGAGAATGTAACTGAGATAAATACTGCGTACGCAGGTTAGCGCCATCTACATCTGAAATCAAGCTACTCGGTTATCCCTGCTTTATCCGCCCATTTCCTGTTCAGTTTTCCCGCGAGTTGGGACACGTTCATCGTTTTATACGCCAGTGTTCGCCTGAACAATTTTAGCGCAACTGAGGACATGACCAGACATTTGAATGTCACTATAAAATCCCATATTCACTTCTATTTTGCAAAGCTTCTGATACAAAGTTTTTAATGGATAAGAACGCATACTAATAAGTAATGTAATTTTTTTACTATGCTAAGTCTGAAAATATTTCTATCAAAACCATTGGTCAAGAAAGATAAAACGGAGGTACCCCATGTTTCCCCGCCAAATATGCAAAGTCCTGTGTGTAGTTTAGACCAATCAGAAGTCTCTTCCGAATGCCTGCTGCACCGCGTGGCGCGAAAAGTTGGTAGTTGGGTTCTCAGAGCAACGGCGAATAACATAAATTACTGGAAACTTTTTTGTCAAAAAACGGAATCAGCATACAAAGTTATTACACAATGGCGACCGACGTCGTTGATGATCAAGAGATGAGAGAGGCTCAGAGAGATTATCTGGACTTCCTGGACGACGATGTAAGTTGAAAATGAATATACTTTGCTGCCTGTGTGGATCGGAGAGAAGACGCCATGCGTCAGTGGGACACAATAATTATGTTCTGCGAGTCTGATTAGCGTTGGGCATGCCTCAGTAATCACGATTTAGAGTAAACTAAAATCTTGCAGTATTTTATTCCCCGCTCTATTTCTTACGGTTTCGTATTGAATAGTTTTAGAAAACGGTTTTGTATTTTTGCTTGCTGACGTTACCGGTTGTAGCCAAATAACATGTTAGCTATATTCTGGCAGAAGCTGCTATACTGTACAATATAATTGTCTGCATAGCATACAAATGCATATTCTCCCATCTCTCTTTCTGCAGCAAGACCAAGGCGTGTACCAGAGCAAGGTCCGCGACATGATCAGCGAGAACAACTGTCGCCTCATTGTCAACATCAACGACCTGAGACGCCGGAACGAAGCCAGGGCAGCCAGGTTTGCTGCAACACTTCCTCATGTTCAAATACCCTCATCTGCTGCATTTTATACCGCCCGACTTTTACTAGTAATAATAAAGTTGTAGTTATTCATATCTGTTGAAGAAAACGAGTTAGCTGTAGACATTTTGAAGTTTCAGAAAAAACATTTCAAACGACCCAACAGCCGAGGTCAATACGGAAAAAATAACACAAGACTCTTCCAACCAAGTACTAAACACCTGCGTTCCGAACCACACTTGCAGGTTAATGAACAATGCGTTCGAGGAGCTGATAGCGTTCCAGCGTGCGCTGAAGGATGCGGTGGCCTCAGTGGATGCGACCTATGCCAAGCAATACGAGGAGTTCTTTGTGGGTCTGGAGGGCAGCTTTGGCAACAAACACGTCACTCCCCGCACCCTCACTGCTCGCCTGTTGGGCAGCTTGGTGTGTGTGGAAGGCATCATCACCAAGTGTGAGTGTCTAATGCCCACTGCGACTTCACTTCCCACAGCCTATATCCTTCAACCTAATACCTATAACCTACACGCAACAACACGTACACTCATTAAAACACAGATGTCTGTATTGTACTTCTTAAATGGATGCTCAACGTCAACAATCCCAGTTTTCTGCGTTTCTCATCAGATGAGGTTTAGCAGGTGGGGTGTTGACTTGTTGGCTGAAATGCTCTGCTGGCAGAGTTGAGCCAGACTGCCAGTAAAGCTGTCCTGTCTCTCCAGGCTCTCTGGTGCGTCCCAAGGTGGTTCGTAGCGTCCACTACTGTCCAGCAACCAAGAAGACCATAGAGCGTAAATACTCTGATTTGACCTCCCTGGACGCCTTCCCCTCCAGCGCCATCTACCCAACCAAGGTAGACTCCTCCCTGTTTCCTTTCTATTTATACATGACAGGAACATCACATCTCTGATCTCCTGCTGTCCTCTCTCGGTGCACTGTTTGTACGTCGCTTCGAATAACAGCCTCTGCTGAATGAATAAAATGCAAAAATGTTGTGTTTTAAGGGACGGAGATTTGAGGATATACAGACTCTCCCTTTCTTATCTTTCTCTCCATCTCTCTCTTTCTGTCTCCCACCCTCTCCTCTTACATTTACATTTAGTCATTTAGCAGACGCTCTTATCCAGAGTGACTTACAGTAAGTATAGGGACATTCCCCCGAGGAAAGTAGGGTGAAGTGCCTTGCCCAAGGACACATCGTCATTTGACACGGCCAGGAATCAAACTGACAACCTTCAGATTACCAGCCCGACTCCCTAACCGCTCAGCCACCTGACTCCTCTTCTCCATCTTCCTTTCCCTCTTTCTCTGCACTCTTGCGACCCAGCCCATCCCTTCCGTGTCTCTCACTCTCTCCGTTGGGAAGAGCTTACTAACCCCCTGGTCTCCCTCCCCTCCCCTCCTCCCTCCCCTCCTCCTTCCCCTCCCCCAGGACGAGGAGAACAACCCCTTGGAGACAGAGTTCGGCCTGTCCATCTACAAGGACCACCAGACGGTGACAGTGCAGGAGATGCCCGAGAAGGCCCCTGCAGGCCAGCTGCCCCGCTCGCTGGACATTATCCTGGACAACGACCTGGTGGACGTGGCCAAGCCTGGGGACCGGGTGCAGGTGGTGGGCACCTACCGCTGCCTACCCAGCAAGAAGGGGGGGTACACTTCTGGCACCTTCAGGTAGGCCCCCCTCAGGACCCCCCCCTCTCTCTCTCTCTCTCTCTGCGACGCAGCTGCAGTCAGACCCGCGGCTGCAGTCAGACCTACAGCTTTGTGTTGTTGTTGGTCATGGCAGCATTGCTCTTCGGTTAGGTGTCTGATGTGTTTTGACGGTCTCTTACTTTCCCTCCCTCTCTCTTTGTCTTTCTCTTCTCCCCCCCTCTCTCTCTCTTTCCTTCTCTCCCTCTGTCGTTCTCTCTCACTATCTCTCTCCCTCTCACTTCCTGTCTCCCTCTATCTCTCTTTCCCCCTCCCCTTCAGGACCATAATGATAGCCTGCCAGGTGAAGCAGATGTGTAAGGAAGTGTCTCCCTTTTTCTCTGCTGACGACGTGTCGAAGATCAAGAACTTCAGCAAATCACGGTCCAAGGTGAGATCACATGATCTAGTAACAGTGATAGTAATACATGGTGCCACCAGCCTTGTCGACTGTGCTGTGTAGCTATATATACAGTGTGTAGCCATATGAACTGTGTGTGTGGCTAAACAGACCATGTGTGTGTGTCCAGGACGTGTTTGACCAACTGGCTCGGTCCCTGGCCCCCAGTATCCATGGTCACGAGTACATCAAGAAGGCCATTCTGTGCATGCTGCTGGGAGGGGTGGAGAAGGTTCTGGAGAACGGCTCACGCATCCGTGGAGACATCAACATCCTGCTCATAGGTACCAAGGAACAGAGGGCATTCTGGGGGGAAAAACAAAGCTGTTTGCTCCAGAATAAGTTGCACACCCTGAGCTGCAGGTAGATGAGAGTACTGACCCCCGACCCCTCCAGGTGACCCGTCGGTGGCTAAGTCCCAGCTGCTGCGCTACGTGCTGCAGACGGCCCCCAGGGCCATCGCCACCACCGGCAGAGGCTCCTCCGGGGTCGGCCTCACCGCCGCCGTCACCACCGACCAGGAGACTGGTAGGAGACACACACAAACACACACTCTTCTGAAAGACTTGTACATATATAAAACACAGACACTGGAAAGGTCCGGACAGTAGTGATATAAAATAGTATTTGTGTTACTTCCGTTTATACCTATTATCTAACTATGCCCACGGAGTTACCTGAACACTAGAATTGTTTACGGGATGGATAAAGGGAATGGAACGACCGGATTGTTTTCGTCTTTCAGGCGAGCGTCGCTTGGAGGCGGGGGCGATGGTGCTGGCGGACAGGGGCGTGGTCTGTATCGACGAGTTCGACAAGATGTCGGACATGGACCGCACGGCGATCCACGAGGTGATGGAGCAGGGCCGCGTCACCATCGCCAAGGCAGGCATCCACGCCAGGCTGAACGCACGCTGCAGCGTGCTGGCCGCCGCCAACCCCGTCTACGGCCGGGTGAGAGGCGCACGCATGCATGCACACACGTGGTACACACACACCTGCGTATTCCAGTCTACGTCAGACAGGAGAATTGGGTTTCAAACACTCAATGCATCTGACACTATAACGACTACCTTTCAATGAATCCACAACTTCTTAACTGTGTAACTAATACTGTACATATACAGTATATTTACATTTACATTTAGTCATTTAGCAGACACTCTTATCCAGAGCGACTTACAGTAAGTACAGGGACATTCCCCACGAGGCAAGTAGGGTGAAGTGCCTTGCCAAAGGACACAATGTCATTTGGCATGGCTGGGAATCAAACTGGCAACCTTCAAATTACTAGCCCGATAGTATGTTATGTGTGTCTGAACCCCCTCCTTCCTGCCCTGCAGTATGACCAGTACAAGACTCCTATGGAGAACATCGGTCTGCAGGACTCTCTGCTGTCTCGCTTCGACCTGCTCTTCATCGTGCTGGACCAGATGGACCCAGAGCAGGACCGGCAGATCTCTGACCACGTGCTGCGCATGCACCGCTACAGAGACCCGCGAGAGCACGAGGGCGCCGGTACACACGTTCACACACACAGACACACACACAGACACACACACAGACACACACACACTCTCACCACCTGGGGGCAGGAGAACCCCTAGGATCAAATGCATTGGCGGCTTTGACGTTTGATTCTTTGTTGAGCGGTACACACCACCTTGTTGTCAAACACATGTCAAGAGATGTGGTGTCCTTGTAATTGACTATACGTGTGTGTGTGTGTGTGTGTGTACCCCAGCCATGGCCATGGGCGGGGCAGTAGACATCCTGGCCACTGAGGACCCTGATGCTGTGCAGGCGGAGCAGGAGGAGATGCAGGTGTACGAGAAACACAACAACCTGCTGCACGGGAGCCGGCGACACAGGTACACACACACACACTCCTATACACACAGGTACACACACACACACTCCTATACACACACAGGTACACACACGCACACACAAACACACTCATATACACACACACTCAGGCACTTGCACATCACGTGCATAATTGTGTATGTATGTACATATGTACACGCAATGTAGTCATAATCAGTATGTTTATGTTAACCACATGGCAAGCATAGGTTTGTATCTAAAGGGGAGTTGTGTGCGTGTGTGCTCCAGGGACAAGGTGGTCAGTAAGGAGTTCATGAGGAAATACATCCACATCGCTAAGGTGTTGACCCCCGTGCTGACTCAGGAAGCAGCCAATCACATCGCAGAGGAGTACACCAGACTGAGGAGTCAGGAACAGATGGGCCTAGACATTGCCAGGGTTGGTACCACACACACACACACACACACACACACACTAGCACATACACACTAGTACAAATGCACACGCACTCACACTAGTACACACGTACATATATAGACACACCTCTCCATGGAGCTGTGACATCGCCATGGTGGCTACAGACACACACTAACACACACGCACACATTTAGTGGCACAAACATACAGGCACACACTAGAACATACACAGTAGAACATACAAACTAGAACATACACAGTAGAACATACAAACTAGAACATACACAGTAGAACATACATGCTAGAACATACACAGTAGAACATACACAGTAGAACATACATACTAGAACATACACAGTAGAACATACAAACTAGAACATACATGGTAGAACATACACACTAGAACATAAACACTAGAACATACATGTTAGAACTTACACAGTAGAACATACAGCAGCACAGAGCTCCAGTGGGCTGTACTGACCTGCCCTGTGACCCCGTCCCCCCAGACCTCCCCTGTGACGGCCCGTACCCTGGAGACCCTGATCCGTCTGTCGACCGCACACGCCAAGGCCCGCATGAGCAAGACCGTGGAGCTGGTGGACTCGGAGGTGGCCGTGGAGCTCGTCCAGTTCGCCTACTTCAAAAAGGTCTGGTGCCTCGTCATGCTAACCCTTACAGTGCTGTACAGTTAGTAGCAGTGGATAGCTCCTGATGTTTCACCTGTGATACTGTAGAGAAGCTTGGAATAGTCACCTGAATGGTTATACAGCTTTTGTTCGAGTCAGCAATGTGTTCGTACGTTTGAACCAATCCGTTCAATGTTACATTTTTTGGGTCCGTAGGTTCTAGAGAAAGAAAAGAAGCGCTCCAGACAGGAAGGGGATTCTGGGTCAGAGGGGGAAGAGGAGGAGTCTGCCTCTCAACCCACGCCGCGCTCCCAGAAGAAGAGGTCAGGATGTCTCTCCTCGTAGAACTTTCCATCAGATCTTCCAGGGGTGATGGGGTTCATTCTAACCTTTCTGCATTGTGGCCAGCAGGAGTCGCCGTGCGTCCCAGAGCAGTGAACCCTACGACCCGTATGACTTCTCAGGAGAGAAGAACATCCCTGAGAGTAAGAGACTCCCACATCCTTCACTGTACTCTGATCCGCTCTGCTGTACTCGGATTGGGTTTGACTCAGTCTGTTTACCTGTCCACCAGTTCAGGCCGGCACCCCCAAACCCAGCGAGACACAGGAAGAGGCGGGGCCTATGGATGACGTGGTGCCGCCTAGCCAGGAAGGACAGACAGCTGTCTCTGTTGAGAGGTGGGTGGGACTATTTATTTATTGTTTAGGAAGGCATTCAAATAGTGCATGTAAAGTACAGAAGGATATCAAGGATCGGAAATGCATAGTTCTGACAGTATTTCAATTCTATTGACTAGTTTTACCGTTCATCCACAGTGGAAAATAACAACGTCAATGCTATAATGCTACAAAATCAAGGTTTGATTTGAATCTGTAGTTGCCTCCCCCTCCTCTCTAACTCGTCCAGGCTGAAGGAGTTCAAGTCCTCTCTCCTGGAGGTGTTCCGTACTGCACATGCTCAGTCTGTGGGCATGCAGAGCCTGATGTCCAGCATGAACAAGGATCGCCAGGCCCCCTTCACCCCCGACGAGGTCCGCGCCGCGCTCGCACGCATGCAGGACGACAACCAGGTCATGGTGGCCAACGACATCATCTTCCTCATCTGAGAACGCCATTCTCCTCGGATGTCGAGCGGGCTCCTGGGAGATTGACAAGAAGGCTGAGTGTCTCCTGGTTTGAGACGGTGAGAGGGGTGGAGAACACTTTGAAGGAAGGACTGATGAATTTTCACTTGGATTTATTGTTTTTATTTGTTAGTTGAAATTGTGTCCGTTGGTGGACTTTAGATGTTTTTTTCCATGTACCCATTTTTCTTTATTGACTTCAAACTCATTCTCTGTGTTGCTGTTGAAGTCAAGATGATTGGGGTATGACTCATGTACAACCTGAATCAATGCGTTGCAATTCATACTCATGTTTTATTTGTTTTTAAAGTTATGAAGCATTTTTTATGTTAAAGAAGACATTGTCATGTGTAAATATTACATTTTGTCAAAGAAAAAGAAAGCTGTCATTGTAAACAGGCGACTAATTGTGCAGCAAAACAAAAAATAAACTCTTACATGTTGAACAGTAAAGTGTCTGGATGTGCAGAACATTTTCACAAGCAGGAGTCTCGAGCTGGTTTGAAGTACAGAAACTCACTCCTACACAGGGAGCCTGGTAGAAGTTCCCCCGTGTGGTTTCTGACAACGAAACCCGTCAGGCTCCTGAAATGACAAAGCATGTTCCGGATCTCTAGTACCGTTGTGGGGAGTTCATAGGAACATCCTGTATCGGCCCCTTATCTACAAAATCAGAAGCAGAGGGCAAACTACGGTAGCCTGTGTTGCCAGGTCTGCAGAATTGGGCTACTTTTGAAGTGTTGCCGGTGGGTTGAATTTTTTGTCCGCTGGTTTGGGTAAACCTATTTTGCATGCACATTACATGAATATTTTTAAATTAAAATCTATATTTTAAATTACATTTATTTATGCCCAAATCCTACCAAACTGACTCCAGATCAGCACATACACATATGGACATGGGGCACGCCCACATACACACACGCACTGTGCGTGTGCACACGTGCCTAATGCTCTCAGTCTCCTGAGAAAATCTCCTGAAAACTGCTTTAATGCTGGCATTCTAAACATTTGGCGTTACTTTGTAGATATTACAATAGAATTGGCAATGACAGCAATGCTGTTGGACTTTAAAAGCAGTGTATATGGTTTGGCTGGGGCATTTTTTGAGTTCTGATATTGGGCTGGTTTTTGGGCTGTTTTTATTGGCCATTGGGATGGTTTTGGGCTGGTTTTGATTGGCCATTGGGATGGTTTTGGGCTGGTTTTGATTGGCCATTGGGCTGGTTTTGGGCTGGTATTGATTGGCCTTTGGGCTGGTTTTGTCACACAGACCTGGCAACCCTGACTCTAGCAGTCATCCCACAGCCTAGGAACCCAGCAGACTCGACTGTAGCCCAGCCTAGCTACCCAAATTCTACTGTACTCGACCCTAGCTACCCAGTAGAGTCTACTGTAGCTTAGCCTAACGACCAAGCGGGCTCTACTGTAGCCTAGCCGAGCTACCAAGACTCTACTACTGCCTTGCCTAGCTACCAAGACTCTACTACAGCCCAGCTACTAAGACTCCTGCACCCTAGCCTATCTACCTAGTACCCTCCGCCCAAACACAGCTGCCCCAACGTCTGCTCACTTTACCCATGAATGAGTGACCTGTACTGGGGCCTCTAGTAGTAGAATATCTTCCTGTCAACAACCACTTTTGTGTTACGTCCTGAGGTTGTCAAACGAGTCGTATCAGCTCTTCATCTGGGGTCACTTCCTATCTAGATGTGAAAGTGCATTATCTGAGTCGACACTGATTCTCATACAATCTCAGCGCAGATTGATTAGCATCAAAATGAACATTGGTTGTTAAAGGACCGCTATGATTAGAGCTCTATACTGTCATGATAACATTTCTCCTCAGCACCGACTTACTGATAAGCCCTAAATTAAACACCCATATATTGTTTACATTGGATGATCATGTTGGTTCTCCATAATTTCCCCATTTGTTTTTGGACTACACAGTCCCTTCGCTCCATCTCCCCACTACTTCCCGCCCCTCCCTTAGTTTTTTTTTTTTTTTTTTTTGGTTTAACCAGGAAGGCCTGGACTTATTTGGACTCCCCTGCCCTCTCACCACCCACCCTACCATTGAGATCCTGTCATGACCGTATTGTTTCAGTTTTAATCAGATATTGGTGAGTCATGATGACGGTGCTGTTACCAGAAATTAATCAGAGTTCCTCTGGCCTATATTGTAACTGGGGAGTGTGGGCTGACAGTTGTGTTACGCTGGGTGCCCTGTTGTCTCTGTTGTCAGCATTTGTCTACATAGTACAGTCAACTGCTGCAAATGATAGTCATAGTCACAGACGGTTGGTTTGGTTGCTTACTACCTATAGACCTAGATAAAGATCTGTCAACCTTAATGCAATCGATGGAATACAGAGAGAGTACACAGACACCTGTGATGCATTGCTTATTGTAAAATCATTGATCAGAAGTGCAGTTCTAACAGTATTTTGTTGGGCAGTCAAGGAATGATGTGGTCTGGTGAAACACAGACAGTTCTGACTGACCGTTGCGAACATTATGCACTTCTGCATTATCACAGGTCTGTAATAATCTACAGTATGTCGGGTTTGACAGAAGCGCCTGATAAATGAATAGAACCTGTAAATGTAAAATGTTTAATGGACACACATGGTGCTGTTATGTCACACATCATTTGGTCCGCAGACTCAGCAGAATATGTGCTGCTTTCAAATCAGCCACCATTTGTCAAACCTCCCTTCAGTTTTAACCACATCAACCAGCTCATACAGCTCTAACCCTGTTCACACCCCCCCTGAGGTAACACTCAGGTCGACTGTTCCTACATCTGAGAGCAGTGACTTGTAGCCTATACACCCCATGTGACTAGTCAAAATGAGGTCAAATGTAATTAAATAACTGGGGAAAAACTGAAGATGCTCACATTTTACTTAAATGAAATACAATCTTCTATGTGTTTAATGTTATAGTTAATATGTGATTTCAGGACTGATGTTGGTTTAAAGCAAACAAATTTAGAATTTGCTGGTACTAGGCACTTCCCAGAAACTCAATAATTAAAAAGCCTTATCTTCTTCAAGATCAGACAAGTCAAAGCAGGAAATGCTATAAGCCTAGTCAACACACTGTTGTCTGCCTATATATAAACACCTTCCAAAAGGAACACAGTCACAGATGTCTACAGTCTAACCCTCAAAAGAAATGCTACTGTTCATGGTGAGTTTTACGTCCTCATTTCACTTTTCTGCACTGTACCGCTGTACCCAACATGCACTGAGTTATTAAAGTAGTGATTGTAACAACATGTTACATGTTAGATCTCAAAAGAAAAGGTTGTTAAATGAGGTTTTGGATTTTAGATTTGGTAGGGAGCACTTCTAATACACCTTTCGTGTCCTGGCAGATGTGCAGAGCTCTGCTGGCTCTGGGACTGGTGATGCCAGGGCTCACTGCCAAGACAGAGCTACAGAAGAAGAGATACAAGCCAGTCAAGGGTGTGAAATTAATCCTGGATTCCAGTCTGATGAAAACCTCCTCTGACGTTGTCACACATTTAGACAAGAAGGCCCTCTCTCCCTGGACATACAGGTGAGCCCAGATTTACCTCAGTGGGTGTAGAGAGCATTTCACTGCAGCAGGAGGCAAGTTCGATTCCCCATCTTCTGGAGGGTTGTTTGGCATTTAAAGCGTTTGCTTAACGTCCCTCCATCTCTCCATCCCATTCCCCAGAGACATGTTTGACGAGGACCGCATTCCTCAGCGGTTGTCCCAGGCAGAGTGCATCAGCTCCTACTGTAAGTTCCCCCACGGAGGGGAGGACCTGGGGTTCGAATCCAAGCCTATCTCCTATCAGACCCTAGTCCTGCGCAGGATCCCCTCCCCGGGCCGGAGGAGACGGAATAACGGACGGACAAACAGGAACAACGTGTTCAGGTTGGAGAGTGAGATTGTAACCGTGGGCTGCACCTGTGTAGTTCCCAGTATTATCCAGCAGGATTACTACTAGCTCTCACTTTTCACGGAGAGGAAATATAGAAGAATATGGCCAGGTTTGAACCCTCTTTAGATCCTTTCTTTCCTAGCTGCCTCCTTCCTCCCTCCCTCTTTCTGAAAAATCACAGATCAAACATCCAAAAATAGATAGGGAATGTCCAGTATATGTATGTGTAGAGTATTGAAGTGATATTGGGGTATTGTCTAATAGGACATAGAGAGACATCAGAGGAAACAAGATCTTTTGACAGAAGACTTTACTGACCATGCCAAAGCAAAAACAATTCAGCCACACAGACAGCAAGTATAAATTCAACAGTACTCCCCCCAAATACAGACCGAAGGTTTCATCTGGCTTCCCATTTTAAGTTAGTGTGACTCAGGCAACCTCGCCGCCTCCCCTCCTTCTCTCCTTCCCCCCACCCATACACCTTTCTTCAGTTTTCTTCAGTCTCTTTTTAAGAAATTAAAAACAAGCATGAGACAAGGGTACATAGACACAGGACAAGCACAGCCCAGCACGCCGGTCGATGCATCCGTGAACAAAGCCCATCTGTACGTCCCCTTAAAATCACCTTCCTTTTGTCCTTTCTTAAGCTTTTTTTTTTACCTACTGTTCATGCATGTATTTACTACGACTATGTGCTTCTGATTTGTGTGCTTAAAAAATTGATGTCTATCTAAATCAGAGGGCATTTTTGTGCTGTAAGTTAAAAGTGAATCAAAATGTATTTGTAATCTTTTCTGATGATCTAATGTTAATAAAGTAGGCTGTGACAGAATTGATGACAGAACGAGTGTATTGATTTCAAGCAATTCTTTCTTGTACTCCGGCTGAAAGGACAACTTTATTTTTATTTATTTATTTTTCATTAATAATTTATTGAAATTCCTGATAAACCCTTAAAAAAATGCAGAGCATGAGTGATTGTGCATAAGATAGTTGTAGCTGGAAAAGCCTGACTTGTATGTAACACAAGTAGAATTGATGTGTACTGTTTAACGGTGTGTTTGTGTGTATGTCTTTGTGTGTGAATGTATGTGTGAATGTGTGTGCTAGCGGTTATACATCAGAGGAATAAGCACTGTGATGTACACTCTTATGGTATTGGACAGTAGTTGTAGATCTGGTGAGGTGTTATTCTGAGTCCATAGTGTTATAACCCACTTCCCCTTCCTGCACATCTATACCTGTTCCAGAATCTCTCCACACGCTGAAGTACTGCCCCCCTGCTCAGGTACCTAAACAAACCAACTATCTTTTTTTACTTTTTCATCAATGCTTTTTTAATAATGTTTTCTGCTGAACCCCATGAAATACTTAAAAGATTAGTTTCCCAACGGGAGCTGATTAGAGTTAGTTTTGAATCGTTACAGCAGAATCACCTCACACCTCATTTGTAGCTTTTTTTCTCTCTCTGTTTTCGTTTTTCTCTTTTTTTTCCTATCATAATCTCGAACTTTGCTTTTTCTCGACTCCCAGTGAACAGTCCAGCGCTCCTCCGCTCTCTCTTTCCGTCTCTCCTCTACCGACATGCCTCCTCCTTCAGCTCCTTGTTCTTCCTCACTTCCTCTGCGTGTTTGTCCTGAAAACAAACATAGACAGCAATGTAATTCACGCATATACTAGCATTAATGACATAAACCCCAGGGACACAAACTATATAAAGCCAACAAAAGTTTCATGCATATCAGCACCTCACTTGAAAGTTATTATAGATGGATGGTTGAATATCGATTACATATTTTGTGATAATTTAGATGTCTTATTGGAGGGGATTTTTGTTGTTGTTGCTGACTATGACAATGGAAAAACCACTTAGAAACCACAGTACAAAATCGAATCATTGTAAAATACATAAAAGGCATATACCTATATAAACCTGAACATAATGAAAAGTTAAAATAAAAAGGAAAAAAGAAAACCTACTTTCTCCTGCAGTCGTTCCAGCATGGCCGCCAGAAGAGCCTCCCTGTTCTCCTTGTTGGCCTCCATCTTCTGCTCCAGCTTCTCCTTGGCGTTCTTGATGAAATTGTTGTTCTCCTCGAAGGCCTTCTGGATCACTTCCCGCTCGTGCTCTCGCTTCTCTGCCAGGTGCTTTAGCAGCTCCGCCTCTTGGCACTAGGGGGCGACAGAGAGCGTTATCACTGTTGAGGTGCCCAACACATGAGTCACTACCACGCATAGTATGTGTGTGAGTGTGTGTGTGTCTGTGTATGTGTGTGTGTTTTGTTGTGTGTCTGCATAAGAGAAGGTGTCTCTTTGTGTAAATGCTTGCATACATATATTCAAAAGCATGCGCCTGTGCAAATATATATTTGATTCTCTTTCTCCTCATCACCCCTCCTCACCTTCCTCCTCTCCTCTGCGGCCTCCAGCTTCTTCTGGATCTCCTCCAGGGAGGGGTCTCTGCGCTGGGGCATGGAGGCGTTGAGCTCTGGCACGCCGTCAAACGAGGGAGGCTTGAGGATGACCTCGAAGGCCTGTCCTGAAGTCCGCTTGTTCAGCTCCTTCACCTCCACATCCTTGATAGCACACCAGCCCAGGTCCACCGCATCTGTCAGAGACCAGGCATGATACACAGTTTAGAATTTGACTTCATAGATACACAGTTCAGATATATACCTCATAGATATGCAGCTTAGACAGAGAATGTGTCTGTAGATCTACAGTAGGTCATTTGACAGCAAATCAAAATGTTACACGTTCAAATCCCCCTGCTAAATGAACACATCATTATTTGATATGGACCTCACAGATATACAGTATGTGCGTGTGTCGAATGTGTGTGTGGCCTCACCTTCTGCCTTGTATGTGGGCTTGTCTGTTGTCTGGGGATTGAGACAGGAGCAGAAGAGAGACACCAGGGGGAGCTCTTTCATCTTCTCCTTGTATGCTGCATGGTGACCACACACACCACAGTTACACACACACACACACACACCACAGACACACACACACACCACAGAAAGCAGCATTTACCAAAGAGTCATCAGAGTTTGTTTTGTCTTAGTCACGTTCAATTCCCAGGGATCTGGCATGCATATCTGCTGTTTACCTGCCAACGTCATCTTTCTCCTGTGTCTTTCACTCAAGGTAAAACCTCAGGGCCAAATACAATCCTATAGGACAAAAAAACAGTGACACGATTGTTATCATTCCCTGCATGGTGATCAGTGACAATTAGACAGACAGACGGACAGACAGAGAGAAAGAGAGAGATTGGGACCCATTCTGGACTCTCTCACTCCAGAATGTTTTCCCACCTGTCCTCATGCATTCCCTTCTGGGCTGTTTCAAGGTGCTTGCAGATACACACACCCATACACTAATACACACAGACACACACACACACACACACATACACAGAGGCCACCTGGTTCGTGTGAAAGCCACCCAGGGTGCAGACCTCCTGCAGGGTGAGCTGTTCACTCCTTGTTTGTCAATAAGAAGCCAGAAAAGCCGGCCTCCTCCCTGCTCACTCATTGAGATTCTTAGATGTCAGATCTCAGATCTCAGGATTCGGCTGTCTGAGGAGACCAACTGCCACATCCTGTGTGTGTGTGTGTGTGTGTGTCTGTGCCCTCCATCACAGCTTTTCCTTGTCCTTATCCTATTACCTAACACCAAGCAACTCTCCTCCACACACACACACACACACACACACACACACACACACACACAGGATGAACCCATTCTAAGGGCACAACATGAAACTGCAAATCACACAAAATGCAACACGATATGAGCTATAATTTTTTTTGTTTTGTAGTTATGGAGACGGGTGTTCAATTTGTACATGTCATCTACAAACGTGGGATTTGTACATTTCTCTCACATACACAGACACAAGGCTTGGCCGCATCAGATACATTATTAACTACGATGGCTGAAACGTGCAGGGAGTACACAGAGTCCTCGTTCAGCCGACAACACACTCCACACTCGCCTCATCCTCCTCATCCTCCTCCTCATCTTCATCCTCATCTTCATCCTCATCCTCCTCATCTTCACCAGTAAGCTCTTCATCACAGCACACTGAAGTCTACTCTAACCAGTCACCCACAAAGGGGTCGTTGTTCCACTGTCAGGGTTGAAGGTGCAGACTTACCCTCTCAGAGGCTCTGCTGATGCTGGTGTAGGAAGTGGTGGTGTAGATAGTCTTGGTTTTGGTGGAGGTAGTGGAGGTGGTTAAGGTCTTGGTGGGATTCAGCTTTCCTCCGTCTGCTTGCTCAGATACAGGCACCGGGCAGCATCAGCAACAGCACCACTCCTACCATATGACATCACCTTCCAGCGCTGCCATTGGTCCACAGTACTGCCAGCATCCAGCCTGCCTAGCCAACGGGAGCAGAGAGGGAGGGAGGGGGAGGGATGTTAACTCTTTGTGTTGTACTGCAGGGGGGGAAGACATAATGCTACAGTGCAGAAGCAGTCAGTGTGGGGTAACGGTGTGTGTGTGTGAGGGTGTGTGTGTGTGTGTGTGTGTGTGTGAGAGAGGGTGTGTGTGTGTGTGTGTGAGGGGTGGGGATCATCCTGCCAGGCAACACGATGAGTTCTAAATTATTCAAATCTTCGACTGTAAACAGAAGACAAAGAGGAATCCTTAAGTGTAAAAATCATATAATGTAACATGTGTGTGTGTGCATTGTCCAAAAGAAAAACTATCTCCTGTATCCTTATCATGGAGCGCAGAATACAGGTATTGAAATATACTTAATTCTTAAAGAAATGTACAAGACAACAAAATACACTTAGGTAAAATAGCAGAGTATGTTTGCTCTGCAGCAGGGTGTTCTCTGTGTGTGTGTGTGTGTGTGTGTTTGCAGACAAGCATGCCGCGTGTGTTACCGCCCTTTGATCTGCTATTCAGCTCACATCACCCCCATGATGTCACCAGGCTGTCTGAAGGCATGTGAGATGAAAGCGCAGTGTGCTTACAACATCGCCCCGAGAGACAGCGAAGGAGGGAGGAGTGAGGAATGAAGGGAGGGAGGGAGGGAGGGAGGGAGGGAGGGAGGGAGGGAGGGAGGGAGGGAGGGAGGGAGGGAGGGAGGGAGGGAGGGAGGGAGGGAGGGAGGGAGGGAGGGAGGGAGGGAGGGAGGTTGTAGGGGCAGTGAAAGGCAGTGAGAGAGACATAGAAAAAATAGGGGGTCATGTTAAGGTGTGTCCTATTATCACTTTCCACCTGCTTCCCTCCTGTCCTCTCTTCTCTTCTCCTCTACTCTTCTCCCATCCCTCTCCTCTCTCCTGCTCTTTCTTCTCCTGTCTTCCCTCTTCTCTCCATCAGCCTGACAGGAAAGATTCTCCACTGATCACACATATTCTGGAAATGAGATCACTAGGAAGAGAAAGAGAGAGTTCAGACATCAAACACATTGTATAAGAGTACATGATTTATAAAAGGCTAAAACGAGAGTTGAGATTCAAAGTGATGGACAGAGAGGACAGGACAAAAGAGGAACACCTTGGTGTTGATCTCATCTTTACATCTTTAAACATACTTTGATCTCTCATTGATTTACAGCAGTGCATGAAGCTGACATAGACGTAGACGCCTTCCTCTCTAAACTGTGTCATTTCCTGGCAACGGGACCCGCTGACACTCACTCTCTCTCTCTCTCGCTCTCTCTCTCTCTCTCTCTCTCTCTCTCTCTCTCTCACTCTCTCTCTCTCTCTCTCTCTCACACACACACACACAAACACACACACACGCACACGCACACGCACACCCTAACCTGCAAACTGAGTGGCAGCAGGAGTGGTCATTCTAGAATCTGACATCACCCTTCTTGCCTCAAGATGAGATCACCCCATTTCAATTATTCCAGAACACACCACCACACTAACTGAGCGACGCTAATCGAATCACAGCCATCTCAGCTACCTTGAGGAAGAAACATGACAGGCATGGCGATGAGGATTTGGCAGGGTCTGGAGTGTGTGTGTTTTCCTGTGTGTGTGTGTGCGCGCGCTTGTGTGTGTGTGTATGTGTTTGGCTGTGTGTGTATGTGTTTTGCTGTGTGTGTGTGCAGTGTCACCATGCGTTGTGTGTGTCTGTTGACATGACTGTCAGGGTGTACTGCTTATTTATTGCACATGCACAAGCTGTCACGCAGGTGTGCCCACACGTGTATGTGTGTTGGGTGGAGGATGGAGGAGGAGGAGGAGGGGGGAGGGGGAGCGTCGCTCACACATGCACCCCCCCCCACCCTCACATGCCTGCATGCATCCTCCCTACACCTTTTCCAGATGTGGTGGAGTGTACTTCCTCCCAGCGTGACCTGGCAGTGCTGCAGCCACAGGGGGTCCAGGGCCTCTCCTTGAGGGTCACACGCATGTAAAATGACCGCTTCGCCTTCACGAGACTGACGAGGCGGTTGGGATCCGACCGAGTTCAGAGGTCACCAGCACGGCATTCCAGCCACCAGAGAGAGCAGGCAAATTTATCATCATCTATGAGGCGATGATCATAATCATGTCTTTGTTTGGCATATTACACTTTTACCCAATGCAATGCGGAGTTGATTTGAACCTGCAACCTCCAGATACAGTCAGGTGCTCTACCACTGAGCTATGCTCATCCCATGAGATGATGCCAGATACCCAACAACTTTTGAAGAGAAATCTCTCATATTCGTTTTTCATAAACTGACACTTTAGCTCCCTCTGGTGCTTGCCAAGTGCATCTCCCTCATGTGGATACCTTGAAGTAAGGAAGCAGGCATCAGCAGACAAGAATAAAACCCACACTTGGCTTCTTATAAAAGAAACTACATACAGCAGAAACTTTCTTCAAACCTGTGTTTGATGTTTAACATTCACCAGTATTGCGTCATGACAGGAGGTGAAGACAGGAAGCCCAGTGGAGTAATGTGAGGTTTCAAACTGTGATTCTTAATTGTGGGTTAAACAATGTTGTCGCTTCACCCCAGGTAAGTAGGTGTGAGGAACCCCCACTGACTGATAATCTTCTGATTCACCTTTTACAACAGGGTTTATTATCCTTCACTCTGGGAGTGTAAAAGCTTTGTTTGTTTAGGCTTAGGGGATGACTGCACTCCTGTGTGTGTGTGTGCATGGAGACAGTGGTAGGGCAGTAGCAGACACTCCTCCAACCCTCTCTCTCCCTCTCTCTCCCTCTCTCTCTCTCTCTCTCTCTCTCTCTCTCTCTCTCACTTCTATGGTTCAGTGGAGTCAACTCAGAGTGGCTGCTGTTTCAGACCCTACCGGGTGTTTGAGACAGAGAACAGCCCTCCTCTCTCCACTTCAAAGATCCTGTTGAACTCTCTGGGGTGTGTACAGTCGGAGTTCCATGGGGCTCCAGTCTTTCTGCACACACACACACACACACACACACTGCGCAGTCTCACCTGTTTTCACTAGAAAGCACAGCGTGTGTTCCGATTCTGGTATGATCACTTCTGGAGCTGTTTGTGGAATCATCAGGTGGATTCACCACAAAGGATTCACAGATGGTTTCACTTGGCAAACTGTCCTGACAGAAGCTGAGGAGATCAAAGGGCAGCCACATATCTTTTGTAGAGACCACAGCAGAGACCACTGTGCAGACCAGGCACGGGAAGCTGCAAGATGGAAAATTATACCATTCTATAATACTGTCTAGAAGATGACCGCATGAGAACATCAGCTTGGACCATAACTAATGTATACTTCCAATAATGATCATATAATGTTATACTATTACTGATGTCTAACCGTATAGACATCAGAAATACTACTGTATACTTCCAAGGAGCTGTCGGCATCAGTGGCGGATCCAGCTGGTCACCCACTGAACAAACAGAAGTGGAAGCAGACTAGATGA
Source organism: Hypomesus nipponensis (assembly GCF_054491055.1). Taxonomy (NCBI): domain Eukaryota; kingdom Metazoa; phylum Chordata; class Actinopteri; order Osmeriformes; family Osmeridae; genus Hypomesus; species Hypomesus nipponensis. Next base: position 15,115,538 of record NC_140366.1, on the reverse strand, counting down.
CCTTTGACCTCCAGCGATGCTCTGAGGGCTGTGTTGGCCCGTCCTGGCCTCTAGTCCGGGGTGACAATGCTCTTTCTGAGATCCACATTCTAATAGATAGCAGACCTCCACGTCTCCTCCGGCTCTCACGCTTGAGAACCCCTCCGGACCCGACTGAGGTGAACAACAATCACTGTGTGAAGTCATAAATCTTCATGATTCATGCACAGGAAGTTGCACGTCAACGCTGGGTAGGGAAAGAGGAAGTCATGGTTGATGGAGCAGTTGGGCGTTTAATTACATGTAGCTATGGCTACTGGTCTCTGACACAGAAGTAGTTGCAGGCATATCATTACTCACATCTAATCCAAGGGCATCTCCAGAATCTCCCAGCTGTACATATTACTCTTCAGTAACTGGACACCCCCAGAAGTGGTTAATCAGGAGCAGTCGTACAGTGCCCTTCACTACCCTGTCTGAGGCCCCAAACTCAGATACCACGAGAGAGGGAGAGAGGGAGAGAGACATGCGATGAGAGAGGGAGAGAGAGATTAGACTCTAATAGAAAGACAGAGAGAGAGTAGAGAGAGGGAGAGAGAAGAACAAATGAATACTCTACTCTCCAAACACACAACCAGGAGAGAGTCAGGATGGGTTTGACTTCCAACACTGCCTTACACATTTGTATCAATGCCATGGAATTACTAAATCTGAATCTCATTCATACAGACCACAGCTCAGTACACACTGCCAAATAAGAATTTAGTGTCACTTAGAGTTCATGTCAGTGTGCTGTATTTTTATCTGTCAACCAGAAACTCTGAAAATCTCAACTGAAATATCAGCCAAAAACGATCTTTTCCTGTGCCGGGAAATGAAGCCAGCACATGGCTAACATATGGTTCCACTCAAACCAGTTTACATTTCAGTGGTTAATAGTATGTGACAACTAATGATATAGAGGTAAAAAACTGTCCTGTGCTGAACCTGAATTTTTGTTTTGCCTTGTTTTATTGGAAAAACTCATCAGTTATTTCACCTGCAGTGTCCAGGAAGGACCTTAAACTGAACCAGTAAAACTGGAGGTTGAAACTACTGATCGATGGTTATTGTCTGGCACAATGTCAGGGGCACAAGGCTTTTTATTGTGCTATTCCTTTGCCTACCGTAACATAGCAACATCAAACTGAGTGCCAGAAACACACATGAACATCTGCTCAGGACCACTGTCACCTGACACCTGAAACAAACTCACCACTTCCTCCTGCATCCACCAGACATCCCTCCGGGCCAATCTTCATTAGTTCAGGTGGATCGTCATGTATCCCAGGAAAAGTGAATTAGCCACCCTTCCCTGATCCCCCAGCCCACTGCCCGACCTCCTCTCCCCCATGAACCAACCCCAGAGGCCGGGCCAGGCCTTTGATCCTCCGGTACCCCCATCCATCACACCACCGAAGGCCCGTGGGCCCGGCCCGGCCCGGCCCTGGGTGTCATCGTTAAACACCAGGAGGGACGGCCCGCGGCTTTAGACAGCATTCCAGGCCCAGAACTGCCCCATAGGGAGACGGGAGGGCAAAGGGACCCATAAAACACCCGAAGTCTGACGTTTACTAAGGACAGGGGAGATGGCCAACGCCACAATGCCAGGGCGGGCTACACGCCACACAGCGGGGGGTGAGAGCCAGACTCCAGGGCGTGGAAGCCAGGAGAGAAGCCCCCTAAATCAGGCAAGGGTGCCCCCCGGGCTTTAGATCACCTGTCTAACACAGTCTTTGAAGAGAGTGAACGACACACAAGTTCAAATCTGACGGATGGTGGGAGGGAGGCCTTTGTCTGTCTGGGGCAGGAGTGACGACAAGGGGTGCAGGCGTGGTTGCGCGGAGACGATTCAAATGGAAACTGACGCTTCGGTCAAGTGTGAATGTGTTGGTCTTTACTCCAGCAGAAGCTCAAGTGTGAGGTCCAGCATGATGAGGCGTGGCACACAGAGGGCCTTTCAGAGCCTCAATAAACCGTGTTATTTCATGGATGTTTCCATAGAAATGTATATTCCAAGAACAACACTTCATTATTGAATGCTTATATGGTAGGTGAGACATTACTTAATCTGAGAAAAGGTTAGTGCGTTTTGTGTAAAGAATAGGGCAACCTTGAGTTTTTCTTGCAAGGATTGTGATTATGACAGATTGTGACAGGCACTTAATAAAGCTTTGTTTTGAATAAAGCTTCGATGGATAGACCACAGTCAATTTCACATCAACAAAACCTACATTCTCTGTGTTTAACTGTCCTTATTGGCCCTGGCCTAGTTGTCTGCTGCCTCTCTTCCTGTGGGACACTTGTACACTACCAACACCCCTCCTCCCCAGGACAGAAACAGTCTGGAACAGTCTGGAAGGATAAATGGATACCCCAGACATCCCAGGGTGAGGCTAACACAGAGGTCCTGGGTGGAGCAGGTAGTGACAGGATGTGTGTAGAGTCAGTGTTTGACGTGGTGTTTCCCAGCGTGAGTCCAGGTGCGTGTGTGTAGCGTCAGTGTTTGACGTGGTGTTTCCCAGCGTGAGTCCAGGTGCGTGTGTGTAGAGTCAGTGTTTGACGTGGTGTTTCCCAGCGGGAGTCTGAGTGTGTGTGTGTCCTCTGTGTCTCTTTAGACCTGGAGAGCTGGATGTTTATGTGCCCTGGAAAAGCTGCTGTGTGTGGAGTTGACACACCGGCATGCTCTTCTGCTTTGGTGCTGAGTGTCAATGATGGCCCCACACAGACCGCCTCGACCTCCAGGGCCCCTAGGCTGTCCCCCTCTGCTCCCCCACAAACAGCACACCTCTTGTGGGCACTGCACAAGATCAGGGCCCCTTGCAGAGATACATGTGTGTCCTCCATGTGGTTGCTGTGAACGTGATTGAAGTGGACGTACCTGGTTGAATAAAGGTAAAAACCAAGAGAATCAAGGTGAGATGTGAGACGATCTGTCTAAACATGAAAACGCTGCCATTCAAATGCAGAAGAGGTGGTTCAAGGACATCAGGCCATCATAAGGTGACATACTGTATATGGCATCAGAACCACATTACATGAGATACCAAATGAAGGCCTGGGCTTTAGCTCAGAGCAATACCACAGTCTTGCGGCACACAGGACGCCCCTTAATCACATCATGAACCCTAACCCTCTGAAACCAAACCGGATACCTTCCAGCTCTAAACTGCATGCACACCACATGCTGAGTGACCTGGAACAGTCAGGCCACTCAGTCAAAGCAGAGAAAGAGGATCCATGTGTTTATTAATGGTACCAATCATCTCTCCTGTGGAGAAACAGAGGCCAGGGATGCGCTCATGTATTATGACAAGAGAGCATGCTGTTGACTTTGATAACACAGTTTGACAGTAGCTCCTGTTCTCCACACAGTAAAAACAGATTCGAATTAACCTCAGTTGGGTTCGATTTCAGCAGTAGCAGACTGTGAAAGCTCGTGTTCTCAACGCTGTGTATTTATCCTTTACAGAATGCAGACTAATCCATGCTAGTACAAAGTTTTACTAATGACCTCATTGGACACAGTCACTCAACCAATGGGAGAGCTTGGTAGTGTCAACAAGTTCACCCAGATTCCGGTGTACCCCTCCATATTGACGTCCCATTTGCCTCCTGCTGATAGTGAATGGATGGAGGACAGGAAGGCTGCTGGTGGACATTCCTCAGACCAATGTCAAGGTCCTCCTCTTTAAACTGGAACAGAATCTGCTCTGCTCCCTGACCTGCACCTCAGACCAAACTGCCATACAGGCAGACAGACAGAGAGCCAGGCAGAAGGATAAAACAGACACATTATTAACCTAACCGAGGGTGGGCTAAAACTTTTTTTTTTCCAGTCCATTTTCAGAGACGGGCCCGGTTGTGTTCACAGGCCAGTGGACCCAATATGGGGCACGTCACGGGTCAAGGTATCTGACCCAGCGATGCAGCTGGCAGCGTGGTCATGCCACACACTGGCTGGAGGCCCAGAGGAGCTCACTGTCCCCACAATAGGGCTCCTCCCTACACACTCTCCCACTTAGAGGACAACGCAGCCTAGATACTGGAGCGGGGGGGGAGGGGGGGGGGTGGGAGCAGCGAGGCTGGGCTGGGGGGGCGGGGGGGGGGGATGGCTGTATAGTGTAGCATATTCAGTTGGCTTGCTTGAGAAGACAAAACCTGGTTTCACTGCAACTACATGGGTTATTCGAACACAGCCAGGCTACAGTACTGTACTGTATGTGATGCATTGCGTGAGATGTGTTGTACACAAAAAGCTCTACAGAAATACTATATGTAATCTGTCATGTTTTTATACCCGTTTTGTGCAGTATGCACACTGTACATTTGATTAGTAGGACCGTTTGGCACGGATGCAGTTTCCTGACTCTTTAATCGCCAGGAGGGAACACGAAGGCAGCGTTCTCTGAGTGTACAATGCAGTCTTGATCCATAGACAGTCCTATTCATTCATTTGGATGAAAAGCGTCAGCCAAATGAAAAAGTTTTCATTCACAGTGCACTGTACTAAACATACACTTTTATCTGAGAACCAACAGTGGTGCTTACACCTTGACTACCCACTGAGAAGGTTTTGACACCTGGAAACACAGACACATAGGGCCTGTTGTCATGGAACACTAGCCCTTTAGAACCAAGCAGCACCAAGAAACCGAGGGATAGACTGTTCAGCTTTTCCTGAAAATGCCAGTTTGTACCCTCCCTCCCTCCCTCCCTCCCTCCCTCCCTCCCTCCCTCCCTCCCTCCCTCCCTCCCTCCCTCCCTCCCTCCCTCCCTCCCTCCCTCCCTCCCTCCCTCCCTCCCTCCCTCCCTCCCTCCCTCCCTCCCTCCCTCCCTCCCTCCCTCCCTCCGTGTACAGACTGCCAGGACTCCTGAGGTTAGGGCTTGGCAGATGGAGTATGAATGCTAAGCTTTGTACCTTGTCCTGTGCGGGCTAGCCTCAAAACTAGCCACCACCCCAAGCTGTTTTCTCCTGGGTGGAGAGAAAGGTTTCCCGTACCTTGTCGTCTGTGTGGGTAGAGCGCTCGGCTCAGGGAGAGAGGGCCGCAGAGCTTCAACGGGAAGAGAGAACGTTCTCACCATCATCCTCGTATTAAGCCATGCTGCCAATCAAGAGAATGTTTTCAGGTGGCTGTATCTGTTTCAGCTAAACAGTCTTCCAGGGATCCTTTTTTAATCAGCCTTGCTAACCCCTGTGTGCCAGCCAGATCAATACTCCCTGGCCTGACAAAGAGGGCCTTTTAGAACACAAAAATTCCGAACAGGATTCCCAAGTTAAGCAGAGTATGAGCGGTGTTTGGTTTGTATGGGGTTACACTGCTGTTGGCTCCCCAATAAAGCCTGTGGCTGGAGAACTGAGGAAGCGAGTGGTGGTGGAGGAGGGTTAGAGGATGGACTCCTCTTTCTCTTTCTCTTCTTCTCTCTCTCTCTCTATCGCTCTCTCACACACACACACACACACACATACACACACAAACGGACACACAGATGCACATACTCATATACACTAACACACACAAAGGAGTGCTTTCTTTACCAGGCTTTTGCTTTCTTAAATCTTACCCTCATTAAATCTCCAGGGCCTGCATGCGTCTCAACTTGGAGAGGGAGTCATTAAAGAAGGTCAGTCAGTTGGGCAATACATCTGGTGCAGTGAAGCAACAGTTCAGACCCAAAAGACCCCTTTAAGAATTCCCAATACGTAGTATCTGGGAACTCATATCTGGAGCTTGAAATCAGGCTTGAAGTAGGACTTCCTGAAGCTCCTGGGTTTGTGCTGGAGCTCATGACATTCTGGCAGACCCTCTTTGCCTCAACAAACTACTATTGTACCCTACTGTGGTAGTGACACACAACAAAACTAGTGCTCATACCAAAAAATAAAAACAGTACACGTGTTACGTTTCTGTTGTCTACTCTTGCATCGAAAGTTTAAATGACCATTTTTTACAAATACTACTCTGACTGATTTGACCTGCCGTGTTTTCCCATGAACATTTACCAACCTCATGGTGGAAGTTTAAAACACAAGCTATGTTGAAAATGTGCCTAATGTAGGAAAACAGATCATAAAGCCAGCTTGTTTTGAAGCGAAAGCAGGACTTGTTGCTTTTTCCCATGGGAGAAGAACGCCAAATCTGCAGCCACAAACTGTGTGCGAGATAGAGGGGAGAGAGGGAGACTGGAGAGGGAGAGAGGGAGACTGGAGAGGGAGAGAGGGAGACTGGAGAGGGAGAGAGGGAGAGTGGAGAGAGAGGTGAGGGAGAGAGGAGAAAGAGGGAAAGAGGGAGAGAGAGAGGAGAGAGAGAGAGAAAAAGGGAGAAAGAGAGAGAGAGTGGAGAGGGAGAGATTGAAGAGAGAAAGAGAGAGCCTTGGCAGCTGGCAAACATTAGGGCCAGTCGAAAACTCATATATATGAAGAAATCGTTGTAAATCTGTTGTTTTTCTTAAAGTGCCATCGGAGTGTTTTCTAAAGTGCTAACCACGTTTTAAAGAATTCTGATAGGGAATCAGAGTTTAGGTTAGAGTTATAGCTAAGATTATGGGCTTTAAAATATCAGACAGGTTAGCACTGCAACATGTCTTTCTCCTTCTGTTTTTATCTGTCCCACTCTTTCTCCCTCCCTCTTTCAGCTAGAGGATACGCACATCCTGTATCAAAGCATGACTTCTCATGTCATGTATAACATTATGCTCTGAAATAAATGTGCACTGCTAAAGACTTTGTCATCTGTAAACTAAGATAACGCTTCATGCCTCACTTGAGCGTGATTGGATCTCTGCAGGGTGCTCGTAATTCTAGAATGCAGTTAAAGCAGCGTAGCCATAATTCTAGAACACGCTCCAGGTTGGATACTCAGGATGCAATGTCTTTGCATACTCCTTGTGCCCGAGGCCTAGTCCTACCATTGTGGACTCCTGGTCAATCTATTCTACCACATCCACGTAAACATTCTGGACATACTTACTGATTGTTTGTTTGTTTATTTGTTCAGCCCAGGGCCTAAGCCCACACAACAAGAGGTTGCTTGTTATCAATCAATGGACAATCTGTACGATTGAGAGGTGTCACAGAGTGTTCCCAATGCAGTCAAACTTTTACGAAATCCAATCAAATTGTATTTGTATAGCACGTTTTTCCAAGCAATGTTACAGAGGGCTTCACAGATGCCCACAGATCAGCACCTACAACCAACCGAAACCTTCAAAGAAACGATTGTTACTCTTTTGTAAAGGTAGTGAGATTGTGTAGTAGAGAAGCCCTGAGGTATTAAGATAAGGAGAAGGAAGAATCTGACACAAAGATAACAAGACTCCACCTCATCCTCCTGTGGATTGTGCCAACCGCAGCACTATTCTCAAAACAAACGTACTTGATGATAAGAGTCTGGGATAATGGCCTTAATGGGGGAGGAATCGCTTCCCATGTGCCCCACCCATTATCTCCATCTTCCTAAGAAATGAACTTTCAACAACCTTTCAACAGCCCAGAAACATAAAGCTCTTTTTGTGTGCTTCTAATTTCATCTCTCTTTTAGAGTGTGTATCTTGTGATGTTGTTTGTTCAATTGTTTCATATTTTTACTGCCATGCAATAACATGTTCATCTGGGGATTAAATAAAGTTATTCTCTAGCTTCTCTACCCAGCCCACAAACAAGTGGCCAGGAGTGAGTCTGGTACACTGGGAGGTCATTGGGTGATGTTATCCTCAGGTTTTGAGGCATTCATTGGTATTTACAAATCTTTAAAAAAAATACTTTAGTACTACAACTCCACTGCAGTTACACTGGCAACATTTAACAGTATTTTTTGTGGAAAGTTTTGACCCATGTTGAACAAGGAAAACCGACTAGGTCTTATCCATGGAGCTTAAAGAGAAGGTGTCACAGCATCATAAAAAATACCCCCCTCCATGTCAAAACATTGAACTAAATTAGGTCTAGGCACAGCCTTTAGCTTCCAGAAATGGAGGTTAATGCACTTGTGTTCAGACAGGGGAGTGTATAGCTGTCACTTGCATTTGATTGAATGTATTTATGTTAACTTTCGGGAATGCGAGAAACATGCTAATGTTAACCCGTAAAAGAACGAAAAACTTTTGACTTGGTAAACCCGAACTGAAACTTATATCTTAGAAACTAAAAAGCCTGGCCTAAACAGAACGGCTCTTTCCCCATAACAGAGCAGCACGCAACACACGCATACCACAAACACGCAGGCATTTTTAGGGGTCTTTCCAAAGTGCGAAATAACAATTGGTGACAGGGGGGATCCCATTATAGCTAAACCAAACACCACAGCAAGACCCTGTTAGTGTGAAACACCGGACAAGCCTGAAAGAATGTAAACAGTTCAGGACATCAGAACAGCGTGGGGTAAGCTAACTGCAAACCACCAACCTGGACTAGGCTAACTGGTTTGCCACTTTGGATAAAAGCGTCTGCTAAATTAATACAATCTAAAGTGAAATGTAAATTTGGACGCAAAAAAACGCGTAGAAGGTCCGACTTAAACAACTGTGTTTTTAGAGCTGAACAATGAAACGCAGGTTAGGAATCTGTGTTAACATTGTAGACGCAAAACTTGAATCCAAATGCGCGTCGTTACACATGAAATTCTTCATCGTCTTTTTGAGGTTTTACGGCGGTTGGCATCCACGATGTTGCAATAATGCTCCATTCATAACATTCAGAATGGTCTGAACCAGCTTTCCCACCCACATTTGAAAACATAGTACACCCACCCCCCTGCACGTGAAGCGTTTCTCGGTCATCCAATCGATCAGGGTTCCAATGAAATACACAACCGTCGACTACAAGTCTCAGTACCCCTTGACCTTGATTCAGAAGTTGCACCACACTCAGTCTCGATTCAAACCCAGCTCTGCCCGTTCTGTTAAGCAGCACGATAACCCTCTTTATTTGTTTGGTTGTGTACCACTGTCCTAAGCCCCCCTATTTATAGTAGAAATAAACAGTGGCGCCTCCAGGAATGTTAATCCCAGAGGCTATGGTCAACAGTCCAGTGGCCCATCAAGGCCTTGTGCCTGGGGTCAGTGCTAGACCGATGAACACCCCATTTACTGTAAAAACTCAACTCACCATGATTAATTATTTACACACAAAAAAAGTTTTGGGTTCACTGTGAACTACACAAGCTTATTAGCCTACAACTCCCCTTGTAGGGGAGTGCCTTGCCCAAGGACACAACGTCATTTGACATGGCCGGGAATCGAACTGGCAACCTTCAGATTACTAGCCCAATTCCCTCACCGCAAATAAATGTTGCAACATAGTTTTCTTCTTTGTTATAGTTCTGCATCTATAACTTAATTTACTAACTAGAATTACACGCCTATTCCTGAGATCGTCCACGTTTGTGACATCATTAGAAAGCCCAGAGGAAGTCCTCTCAATTGGACAAAATAAATCAAAACAAAACCCAGTACGATTACAAAGTTACTAGCCCATACCCATGTCCTCTACAGTGGCCACAACTGAGTCCCAGGGCCTCAGGAGGATGTAGACAGCAGATACCTCCAGCGTGGTCCCCCAGGCGGGCCTGTTAGATGTCATCATCACCATCAGAACTCGCTGTCCCTCGGCCCTGCGAGGGGGAGGACAGCACAGCAGCACAGCATCAGAGGAGCTGATGGCGGCCAGATTAGCTGTCATTTAGGGAGGGCTGGAGAGGAGGAGGAAGGGAGAGGAGGAGAGGGGGAGGGTCTGAATTCAACCATGACAGCTCTATTCTCTCGACTAAACCGAAGCCTCGGGGAACAGTTTCTGTTACAGTTCTCTTTCCCTCCAGCAATGGAATAAAATAGAATTGAATCTTAAGATGGTTACTAATTTAAACAGGCTTTCAGTGTTTAATTAAGAAATAAATACTGTACTTATACTGCATGGTATCTTAGGTCAGATTTTTCTACGTGGTAGGTTATTTAGAAAGGAAGAAAAAGCGGAAAGTTTCTGCAGTCTGAGGTTCTCTCAGTAATGTTCCACTGATATTTATGGACAGTAACAGAACAATAAAGAAAGCAGGATTCAGACAGTGAATGCAGTACCATAGCTGACTGTAACAATAACAATCCTATCCTGATCTATTCACAAGCTGAATTACATAGAATGCTTTCTCCCAGTTTATGAACTGGGAGTAATTTCTAATGGTGAGAAGGTTTGGGGGGAGGGACTGTGAAGAGAAGAGGAGAGGTCTCCCTCAAAACAGGAGTCCAGAGTGGAAAAATAGAGTGAAAGAGAAGGAAGGGAGAGAGCGAGAGAGAGGTCTGGACAGGGCAAAGGAGGACTGCACTGCCTGAACGATGACACCATGATGTTGAGGACTGGTTCTTAGCCTACTCAAGCGGAATACCTTTTTAATTACATGTAAAATACTATTGGCAACAAACATCCCGATGATGCAGCAAGAGGAAATCTGTTGAATGTTTAAGTAACTTAAAAGCGGGATCTTTAACGGAATATAGCCTACTTCACCAACATATTTTTACCCCACCAAAATATTTTTTACGCCTGATCAGTTAAATTATATCAATGGATGGATTGTAGACCTCCGTTGAACGTCAAAACTGTTTAAAAAGTTGTATAGAGCTTGGGACCGATGGAATTCAGCATTTGACGTCAATTGGATATATGTGTCGGCGGGCTATCCGTGCGGAAAATGGAGACGTCATTTATATACCTGTTGATTTTATTGACACTACCTGGAGTAAGTTGGAGTCTTGGATCCGCGAATCCATCGAGAACCAGTCCTCACGCGGGTCTAAGCCAGTCCCACGCGAGCGCGCAGAACGGGGGTAGAGTTGCGAGTAGACACAGGTAACGTTCAGTCAAAGTCGTTATCGAATAAAATAATACTTGTAACAATCACCCCACATAATTCCAATCCTAGACAAAATGTGACAAATTATGAATACTACTATTTAAAGAAATTCGTTTTGCCTAATTTTGAGACATAAGCTGTGTTTAAAGAAACAAAATGATAATATTGAGACTGAGCGTTTAACAAAAAGAAAATGAACTGGAACGAGAGTTGAGCATAGACGCCAGGCCTAAGATAATCAAAAATGAAAATCAATAACAAATACACAAATGAACCCATGAACCCATCAAAGTTTACTATTACTGGGACCTCACACACATGCTGAGTTGTACCCCTATAATTCTTCATTGGCACCATGCGTGTAATGGACCCTCAAGTTTAGGGTCCTTGAGGAGCAGACCTCTACACCCCTAAATATGAAATGAGGGGTCAGGTTGGGGGAGAGGGGTGGTGGGGCTGCAACGAGAGCTCCACGTTCCTCTCTGCTTCACAAAGCCAGTGCTACTGTGAGTGAGAAGGGTTTAGCGGTAGGGCCCCGTTCTGTGTGTATTGAACTCAGGCCTAGATGACAGCTACCATGAGGCACATCACTGAAAGTCATTTGGGTCTGATAGAGAGGGAGATTGAGAGTAAACAATACAAATGGGAAAGAGCGTGTGAGAGCCAGAGAAAATGGAGAAAAAGAGTGAGAAATTAGAGAGAGAGAGAATTACAGGGACAGTTAAGAGAGAAGAGAGAGTCCTTAACTGCACTCCTGCTGGAACCAACAGCCTGAGAAGGAGCCAGGGTTAGCCTGCTGCTGTGTTAATGCATCCCATTGGCCAGCAGTGACGGCTAGCTACTGCTCCGACATCTGTTTGAACTCACTGATTTGTTTTGACAGATGTGTGAAATATTCCATAAGTGGTAAAGAGAGTTGTGAACTCATGGCTGTACTGTCTCTCAGGGCCTTTGAGCCCAGTCTCCCATTGTCAACCTATTCATGTGCCAGAAAAATTGTTTATAATTTTAATCTCATTAGACTTGACTTGATTATCAGATGTGAAGTTATAACAGAGAGAATCATCCAGAAACACAGTGGTGTCTTTTCATCAGAGGCACCAGAAGGATGAAGAGACTGGGATGTGGCTGCATTGTATTACACCTCCATAAATGGCTATGACATTTGCAAGCAACCAAAAGAAACAAAGTCATCGTAGCACTGACGTAGCATGTTTAAAACATTATGCTTGTCATAAGTGCTTCCCACACACACACTGTATATCACAGCCAGCATTCAGGCTAAACATTACGAAGGGAGTTTTTGCAGCCATGTCATGTCCCTTATGGAGGTGTGTGTGTGTGTGCACGTAGGAGAAGGACTTGGCAGGGGGTGGCCTTTACAAGGACACTCCGGCCTGCCCCAGAGGTCAAATTGAGCTGACCCCACTCCAAACACCCCTCTTTGGAATTCATTGAGAATCCTGAAGTCACGGTGCCCCTTCCTCAAGTCAATAGGAAGATCCCGTCACAGTGCCAACTTGTGATCTGGGCTGAAGCCATCTCTTTGTAACCAGATTAGCTTCCTCCTTGGTTTTAAGTTTTAAGGGGGTTATTTAATACGCCTGCCGATGTTTTTCCAGGATCTCGAAGTGCTGCTCCACAGAGAGAGATTTACTTGCTTTTAGGGGGGTTGAAATCTCACATTGTATCACAAGCCCCTGGCAGTTACTACCCTGCCTCCAGAAGAGGGGGGTTTATTAGGGTATAAACGGAGCCCCTGGCAGGTGCAGCCCCCTCCTGCTTGAGTTACTGCTCCATAAACATAATAAGATGACATGGAGCTACGCTTGGAAGAATAGCAATGATCTAGCCAACTCATAACCACCTGAACGCCAGCAGACTGAAGCATGGATATGCTTATCCCTATGTGTAACAGCCCAGTAACCTGGTAGAGCCTGGCTGAGGGAGAGTGTGGGGGGTGAGGGTGTGGGGTGTGGGGGTGTTCAGGGGTGGATGTGTGACATGGAGAGAGTTTACTACGATGTGTGTATAATGTTGTTTTTTTGGGCTCCATATGCTAGTTCAGCAGTTATTTTACTGCTGCGTCAAATATGGTGCTAAATGAGTATCTGAAGAAAGAGCAGGAAAATGTCAGATGATTCACACACCAGCATGAGCTCAATCATTTCGGTCTTTCAAACATGTTGTCAAACGGTTGGGTTACTAGGGCTGAAAATAGTTAGTTGTTTATAGTGGCTGCAGTTTCTAGAGGTTATAACTTTGAAAATGTCAAGAGCCCCATCTTAGTGAATTGGGAAAACAAATATCGGGCCAAGTCCATTGAGTCTTTGATGTTTTTTTTCACACTGGTGAAAACATGTTAAGCTTGGTGGACTTTCGTCTGAGTGATTTCACCCTGGCGGTGTTAAGTAATGTGGTTTTATTCGATTGAAATGAAACCTTTCTCTTGGTGTTGGGAAGCCATAGGTGAGGGCTACGGTGGCCTTCACACAATCACTTCAATATTCAACTTTATTTTTCTCTGAAGGCAATTTATTTTGCAGCAACAGACAAAGCAAACATAGACACATCTCCCCCAATCAATGTCTAACCCTGTTATGCGCAAGCATCGAATACACATAGGCTACCGTACTGCTTGTCCACTCAAAAACACACTCCCTTACATACGCGTGTTCTCTCTCCTTTGCTCTCTCTCTTTCTTTTTTTATGGCATTCCTCTCTAACACTCACAAGCGTGTAGATACTCACAAATAAAGGCACTTCTCATGTATTCCGTTGAAGGAAACCTCTGTAAAGAGAGGTGGGGAGTGTTCACGTGTACAATGGGAGGCAGCCGGGAGAGGAAGTTTGTTTACACAAATTCCAGTGTCTGTTCTGTGTCCGAACGTGTGAGAATGTTTCCCTGCTGTTGCTTTATCTCTGCTTGTCCGGGGGATCCTGGTTGGAAATTAGTCATGATAATGAACGAGTGGACCATGCTGGTTGAAGCAGCCTCACTGCTATCAGACATCTAACAGGCTGACACAACACCATACGTAGGGGCTGGATTGGAGAATGAACAGGCTGGACAGTTAATCTGGATTCATTAACGTTGCTGGTTGTCAACACCAGTCTCTCGTGATGGAACACAAATAATCTTGTCAGTCTGTTCTAGCCTTGGCCTTTATGCATCATTCTCAAGAGTCTCTGCAGAAACGGTGTCTTGCGTTCCTTTTCAAACTCGATAGATAGTTCGGCCTTGTGAGGGGTTCGTTAAGGGGGTGAGGAGAAGGTAGATAAACCCATTCTGTCAGTCTGACACAAGATTGGAGAGGGAGGGATCAAGGTCTTACTAACCAGGGAGAGGGAGGGAGAGATGCTGATTGAAATTCCTGCATGAAGGAACTCCTTGTGCAATAGTTCTTACAGTTCAAGTCCAGCATAGCTGAATTGGGGAGTGACACTAATTGGGGGTAATAACAGTCAAGAAAGTGCTGAAGGAGGATTAGCAATATGAAAATGATGATGGAACATGACTGTCTCCTCAGGACAGTACAAAAGACTGTCTGTGTCTGAAATCCAGCAGCCTGTTTTTCATGGTGTTTGGTGGGAGTAGCACTGAACACTGGGGGAGTGTGTGTGTGTGTGTGTGTGTGTGTGTGTGTGTGTGTGTGTGTAAGGGAGAATGTGTGTTGTATATGTGTCATACTGTATCTGAACTTCTGAAGAACACAGCATATTGATTTACTCCTGCTTATTATTCTATTCTATATTAGTTTGTATATACTGCCAATAGTAATACACTGAAACATCTGTCATACCTCTGTATGTGTGTGTACGTGTGTGTGTGTTACATTACAGGAACTGGTGTGCTTATGTGGTGACACGCACCATCAGCTGTGTGATGGAGGATGGGGTGGAGACGTATGTCAAGCCAGAATACCAGCGCTGTGCCTGGGGTCAGTGTTCCAGGGTGACGACGTAAGTAACCCCCTGTCTCCCTGTCTCCCTCCCTGCCTGCCTCCCTCCATCCTTAACTCCCTCCCTCCATCCTTCCCTCCCTTACCAGTTTCCCTCCCTCCCTCCCTCCTTCACTACCTCCCTCCCTCTGCATAGTCTATGAATGATTTGGCAAGTGATTTCCCCTAACAGTTTGGCCACTGTTGCTCCACCAAAAAAAAGAACATTAGAGGGTTTTTCTTTCATTTCTGTGGTTGGTTTCGTTCTGAGGGTGCCTGCTTTGTTTTTCTCACGCTCTCGCCAAGTGGGAAGCTGGAAATTGAAGTCTTTATTAGGGCAAGGAAAGTTTGACCATGTTTGGGCTGGGTGGCAGACAGTGCTGTACTCTTATGAAGTTATATAATCGGTGATTCTTACTTTGTTTGAAAAATAAACCGCCATAAATCTTCATCAGGACTTGAGTTATGACTCATTTCTAAAGCTATGTTATGATGATCTACATGATTCAAATTAATCATTCTTAAATTAAAGAAAAATAAATGTATGTCCCAAACATAACATTTATGCAAAGGTTTGATTCAAATAGTGATCCAAGAGGAGGATCATGAGTTGGTCCGGAATATTCCATCTGGGCTGAGTCAAGCACAGTCATTCTTAATGTTCCTTTATTGATACTTAAACATTTCACTATCTTACATTTCATTCATTTAAAAAGTTACAAGCTTACCTAACAATTACCTATTGAAAGATGTCTACGCCCTTGACTACAACATTTATACACACAAATACGATTCAAATAGATCCAAGAGGGATCTGTAAAATTCCATGCCCCTGGCAGAATTATTTTACTTTGTATGTTTCTTTTTTAAGTTTGATTACCTACCTACCTTTTCACTTCCTGTGCATCCCCAGGTATCGGACCTACAGGAGACCCAGGTACAAGGTGGCCTACAAAATGGTAACAGAAATGGAGTGGAAGTGTTGCCACGGTTACTCGGGTGACGACTGCAGTGTGGGGTCAACAGAGGTCACAGCAGGAAGACCCCAAGTCACTCAGACAGGCTACAACACAGGAAGTGGTCAAAGGGGAGGAGAGAGGGGAGGAGAGGGTACGTGTTTACCACACCCCTGGCATCCTCAGTACTTCACCCCCTTCTCACCCCTCCTCATTCACAACCCTCTCCCACTCCACAACCCCCTTACCCTAACTCCCCCACCCCTCCTTACTCCCACCCCTCCACCCCCTCATTTCCACCACCCCTCCTCACTCCCACCTCAACCCCACCTCTCACCCCCACCACAATTTTGACAAACAAATGTGCAGTACGAATTTGTATTTTTTCTTCTAAGTTGTGTGCAGCATCAAACGTGCTGTGTTTTCTCCTGCGTGTTTCTCCAGGAGACAACGACAAGATGAGGCAACTTGAGGAGAAGATCCAGAGGCTCTCCAAGGACCTCCAAGACATGCAGTCCACCATGCATGGCATGAACCGAAGGCTGCACGAGGACTCTAGCCGGTAGGAGGCTCTCCTCCTTCTCTTTCCTCTCTCCCTCCTTCTCCCTCTCTCCTCCCTCTCTTCCTTCTCCCTCTACCCTCAGAGAAGACAAGGAAAAACTCCTCTCAAAACAGGGAGATAAAGAACACTGAAGAAAATGCAGGCCAGTTTAGTCAGGGATGCCTTCCTCCTTATCCTGTACCCAACATTGTCCTAACAGTACCTGCACCTAAAACAACCAACCTAATCATTTTACATTTCCGTTTAGTCATTTAGCAGATGCTCTTATCCAGAGCGACTTACAGTAAGTACAGGGCCATTCCCCCGAAGCAAGTAGGGTGAAGTGCCTTGCCCAAGGACACAATGTCATTTGGCACGGCTGGGAATCGAACTGGCAACCTTCAGAGTACTCGCCCGAATCCCTAACCGCTCAGCCATCTGACCCCAAATCCTCAAGAGTACCGTCCTGTAACCTCTCCTCTGGGTTACCGGGGTAACAGGTCAGGTGTGAATGGAGGCCGCACCCCCGCAGACGCAGCCCAGCCCCACATGAAGGAGACCATCACCAGCATCCAGACCAGGCTGGACCAGCTGTACAACCGCACCCAGGTCCACGACCAGACCCTCCACAACATCAACAACCACCTGGTCAACGGCAACGAGCTGGATGGTGTCGCTAAAGGTGGAGGTGTGTGTGTGTGTGTGGGTTGAGGTGTGTGTGCGTGTGTGAGGGAACAGTACAGTAAAAAAACATACAAAAATATATATATATTTCATTGTGTCGATCCCCAGGTGGTAGTCAGCTGGACACACTGAAGGAAGAGATCCTGCGGGAGCTGGAGAGGAGGGTGTCCCTGTCCTGCTCCTCCTGCCAGGCAGGCGTGGAGGACCTGAGGAGGCAGCAGGAGGAGGACCGGGACAGGATCCGGGCCCTGGAGAAGCTCCTGAGCTCCATGGACCAGCACTTCCGCCAGAGCCTGGAGATCAGCCGCAGGGAGACAGAGAGAGTCCAGGGCTGCTGCAGCTCCCTGGAAGACCTGGGGACACGGATGGGAACCCTGGAGGTCAAAGTGAGCGCCACAGCGGAAGGGTGTGATGTCATCAAAGGGCGGCTGGACAAGGAGCTGTTTGGAGGAGGAGGAGGAGGAGGAGGAGGAGGAGGAGGGGGAGGGGGAGGGGGAGGGGGAGGGAGAGGGAGAGGGAAACTGACTGAGGAAAGGTTGAATGGGCGTCTGAGGGAGTTGGAAAAGAGGCTGAACAACACGATGAGGAAGACGGACCAGAAATGTGCCAACACTGGAAACAACATGAAGGAAAACTTCCAGAGAGAAGTCACCCAGATACGCAACACGGTCTTCGGCGGCATGGACGACCACAGCTTCAAAATAGGCAAGATAGAGCTGGACCTGTCTGTCTTAGGAGACACAGTCACAGACCACAGCAGACGTCTCAGCCATCTGGAGAACGTCACTACAGTCATGGACAGGAAGCTAACATCCACCACCGACCTGTGCACAGAGTCCTGTGGGCCGGGTGGAAAAGGCAGTAAGACAGATGACACTGTCAAAACCCTGGAGTGGATGGTCATCGCTAACAAGGAGGACATCCACAAGTTTGACACCAAACTGCGTGACCTGTCAGTGACCGGAGACTCTCTTTTGGACAGAGTGATGGACCTCACCCAGGACGTCAGGAGGATCAAAGAAGTGACAGGAGAGGACGGAGAGCGCTTCAACCGGATTCTGACAGAGGTGGAGACGCTGGGCCGCGGGCTGGACGACTGTTCGGTCTGCTCCTCCGTGGAGGGCGACCTTCGCTTGTTCACCAACGCCACCGACAGCGCCCTCGCAAGGTGGGGGGAGGAACTGAGCGACCTGCGAAGGAGGCTGGACTCGGATGAGACGGCCTGCTCTCAGGTGTGCTCCAACCTGCAGGAGGAGGTGGGGAGTCTGAGAGACGACGTGGAGGAGTGCACGGGCCAGTGCAAGAACGGCCTGACGGATCTGAGGGAACATCTGGAAGGCCACAGCGTTTACAATGGCAGGCTGGGGGGAGACTTGAAGTCTCTGCAGGGAGAGCTGTCGGGGGTCATGGTCACGTTCAGCTCCATCAACAACACCTTGAAGGGACTGGGCCGCACCGTGCAGAGACACGGGAACACGCTCACGGATCTCAGCAACGACAAGGACAACATCATCTCAGAGGTGGTTATGATGGTTGTGTTGCTAAGATTTGCTTTACACTTGGATTGTGATAAGTTCAAGCTCACACGTCCCGGTTGTGACTAATCGAAAATTCTCTAAATTTTAACAAATCTATTTCAAGGGATACACACAGTCAGCTCATTCTACATTCACTGTCTCCTCAGGTGGAGAAGGTGCAAAGGGACTTGAAGGAGCACATCGAGAACAGCAGGGGGCGCTTTGGCAGCCTGGGCAAGGAGATCCAGCTTATCACCAGCAACTACGTGACCGAGGTGGGAGAGTGCAGGCAGGCCGGGGAGGGCCTGGACAAGAGGCTGTCCAAGATGGAGGGCATGTGTGGCCGGCTGGACTCTGTATCTGACAGCCTGCAGAAGATCAAGGAGGGGCTGAGCAGGCACGTGTCAGGCCTCTGGAACTGTGTCAACGGGCTGAACGCCACGATCCTGACCCACGGAGATTCTATCGAGAACATCCAGAAGGTCCAGCTGGAGAACGTCCACGAGAACATCCACAGGCTGAACTCCTCTGTGGTCAACATGCTGGAGGAGTTCTACAGCTTCAGGGAACAGGACTTTGAGGGTGAGTTGGGTGCGCGTTCATGACACAAGTTAAAGTGTGTTTGAAAGTGCCGTTGTGTGTGTGCGTGTGTGTGTGTGTGTGCATGGGTCAGAGCAGTCGGTTAAGGGAGTCTGAGTCAAGGTCAGGTCGAATTTGAAAATAGACCAGAGAAAGAATCCAGCATGTCAGCAATGATGAACGGTCGCCATGGTCACTTTCACTTACTGTAAGTCTCTCTGTTGTGTGTCTGTAGTAGATGAGAAGGTCATTTTCTGTATCTGTATTATATCCAATAGAAAAGATAAGAAATGGAACAAAAATATATTATATATCTCCAAAATGTGTCTGTTTCGACCAGGCCCACCTGGTCTCCCAGGCCCCCAGGGTGAGAGGGGCTTCCCGGGACCCAAAGGGCCCCAGGGACGGGAAGGGCCTCCAGGCAAGCAGGGCAAGGAAGGCCCAGTGGGACCTCCAGGTAAAACAAACACAACTCTGATCTCTGAAAAACAGAAACATAAAAACAATTAACTAGTCAAAAAATGTTACATCTGCGCCAAAAAATGACGTCAAAAGTTTACGCCAAATCTATTTGTTTCATTTTTCATCACCTTTCTATGTTTACTTCCAGGTCTCAGAGGGGAAGAAGGTATGTTGTTTATTTGAATTAGACATGAAAAGGGAATAATGCAGTGCTGGATCGATTTGGTCTGAAGTCTATGACTGTTGACCGTTCCCTCCGCTGTGGCAGGGTCTGCAGGCTCGGACGCCCGAGTGCCACGTCTGTCCTTCTCTGCTGCCCTCACACGTCCTATGGGCAACGCGGGGACCATCGTTTTCAACAAGGCGTTCGTCAACGAGAAGGATGTCTACAACCCACGGACAGGTATAAGGACCCACTCGCTTGATATTAGAACCCACTCGCTTGATATTAGAACCCACTCGCTTGATATTAGAACCCACTCACTAACCCACTCACTTGAAAAGGGAAGTTGTACCTCGTCCCCAGTGTATGAACTTATCGCCATCTGATGAAATTACTGTATGTATTGTAGCACTCAGAGATTGTCTAAATATTGAGTGCATTATCAATTATAATTTATTATTATTATTATTAAATAGCTAGAGTGAGAAAGAGCTTGATTAAAATAGCAAAATTCCGTCCAAATCAAAACATCCAGATAATATCCATGCTTGACACATTTTTTTATATATCCATAACATAATTCTGTTCTACATAACACTAACACACTAAATTCAGCTCAACAAAACCATAACACAATTCACTTTAAACACATTGTCTCCACCCCAGGGTACTTCACTGCTCCAGTGAGTGGAAAGTACTTCTTCAGTGCCACGCTGACTGGCCACAAGAACGTGAAGATCGAGGCGGTCTTGTCTAAGTCCAACTACGGCATAGCTCGCGCAGACTCGGCGGGATACCAACCGGAAGGTCTGGAGAAGCCCATGGCTGAGGCCCGGCTCACCCCCGGAGCCCTGGCCGTCTTCAACATCATCCTGCCCATGAACGTAGGAGACACGGTCTGCATTGACCTGGTCACCGGCAAACTGGCCCACTCAGTGGAACCCCTCACCATCTTCAGCGGGATGCTGCTGTATGAGACTGTGTGATCAGACGGAAGGTTGTGTGAAGTTGTGTCTGACAGCTGTGTGTCAGTGCTGGGTGTCTTTTGTTTTACCGATATGGAGATGGAAGGAAATTGGGGATGTGCTGTATGTGTGTGTTTTGGTTCAGTACTGCAGGGGTTTGAGAGAGACTAAGTGTTCCATTTGAGTAGGAACAAAAGAATAAATATTTCCTTTTTTGAATTTTATGTTTTTTTTTTTTTTTTACAGCTTTAAGAAAAGGAAAAGAGTCATCGGAGCTGAGAGCCATTTTATGTTTTTGTCTTTTACATTCATTTCTTTTGGAAAGAGAAGCCACTGCAGGGTTTTTCATTAACTCAACAATTGTATGCAACACTATACACTTGAATGTTATTATGGTAAGCTGGCCTCGAGGTCCCACTTATACTTAAATCTTAAAAGGAAAATGTTTTTGAAGGATCATGAAGGATGAAAACAATATTTGTATTATATAATACACCCACGGATTATGACTGGTATAGTTAGAGGTTATTGCACATATTTCTACAGTATTTCAATGTTTTCTCATTTATCATTTGTATTTTCCTTACTTTAGAATAAAAACAATGTCAGGTTTAGTGAGCAATACAGCAGTATTTTCAGCAAAGATGAAAGTGAAGTTACAAAGGTTTTGCCTGCCAGTTCAAAGTCGATTTATCGAGCCCATTTTAGGAACATTCCATTGAGGGCTGCCCAAGGACACGGGGCAAAGACAAAGGGAGGAGAGGGGCTTTTTTTGGAATCACTGATTATACTGGGACATATAAACTTTGTAGAGGATCAACCAACCTTGTTAGGCAGTTTCTTTCAGATCCACTGACAGGAACATTCATATTTACAGCCTCAGATAAGGAGTAACAGGGCTACACGTCACTAGTGTCTTCGCCAAAATTAGCTGCTTCCCGTGTTCTTAGTGGTCTAATAACTTTGCTTTCCTCAGAATTAAAAACATTTTTTAGTTCAATTTTCCACTGGTCACCTCACAGCACAATCTGGTTGTATTCGCTTTATCTGTCCGTGCTACAACAGGGAATTATAAGAGTTTAGGTTGTACTTTGTTTTTGTCATTGTGCCAGAAAAGGTACCTACATTTCCAGGATATCAGTCAGTAACACAACAGTTAACTTGCTTGTGTGTTGTGTCAATGCAATTTTGTAATAATATTTTCTATACATTTACAACATCGATAGAATGTAAATATTTTGTATAATGTTGTCATAATAGTATGTCTCATGACTTAACACAGTGTTTATTTTTATTAGGTATGTTTGCCACGTGTCTAATACAGATACTACGTTTTCCACTGCTTCTTCGCTGGTGTTTGGTTTTTGTGGCTGAGAAACATGCTTTATAAATGGATATTATGTTACCCAAGTGACATCTAGCGTTCATATAGCTGCTCGACACAACATTGAACAACTCTGACAATTTTAAGATGATTTTGAAAGTGGCGGTATCGTATTCTTTATCGCGGAGACTCATCAAGTAGGCTATACTCCTCGTGTGACCCTCTCAAACACTGTCATTGCACTGTCACTCAAAGTAACTTACAAGACCATGTCAACTGATATATGCGACGTCACTGAAGTGCAAAGGAACTGTAATTCTACCTACTTGAGAATGTCGATGACTGAGACAGGCTGATAGCTTATAGCTTTGTCAAAACTCGGTCTGGGCTTTAAAAGAACGTTCTTCAGAGCCCCTCCTCGATCTTCAGTGCGCGTTATGTTGCTATGGAGATGAGGTTTGCCGGCTGAAACAAAGTAAGAGGTTGCGCTTTGAAACAAAGTAGCCTACCAAGGAAGATATCCTTTTGAAACTCCAGAATTGTATCGATCGTTTTCATCACGTATTATGTGTGGCTCCTCCACACTAATAAAAAGGAGATCACAACCTATTTCTTCGTTTCAAGATTTTGAAGAAGGTAATGGTGGTAGTCTCGATAACAGAATAGTAGAGCTACTGTAAAGTTCTAACATTGTTTTGATGTAGAGACTTGTTTTTTTTCAAACTACATTTAATATCAAGTGAAAGTAATGCATACAGTACAGTAGTTTTTAGCCAGTCGCAATTGTTAATTGACTAAATTGGTTCGTTCCTGAAACACAGAAGCCTTGATTTCTTTCAATCTAATTTATTAATTTAGCCAAACAAACGCATTTACCGTGTCGTCCTGTACGGGAAAAGAGTACAGGATGAAGAGTCGAGTTGCAGAGGGTCGTCTGCAGGTGCTTCAGATCTACAAACTGCTACAGCACGTCCATGATGGAGACAAATCCCGGATAGAGACGATGGTGAGCATGGGGGTGGACCAGCTTATCAACCTGACTGAACCCAAGCAGGGCACTGGTGTTCTCCATCTGGCTTCAGAGGCCAACAACACAGACATGGTCAGCTTCCTGCTGTCCCTGGGCGCCCATCCCAACATCCAGGACACGAGGGGTCGCACCCCTGTGATGCTCGCCGCAGAGCTGGGCCACATCGACATGGTGACCCTGCTGGCCGAAAGCAACGCTGACATGAGCCTGGTGGACTCGGAGGGGAAAGGTGAGGGGGAGGACTGCACAGGCTGTGGAGCAGGGTTAGTAACAGACACTGATACTCTGTGTAGAAGGGAGTCAGATAGCATAGAGCAGTGGTCTTCAACCCTGGTCCTCAGGGCCCTCCTGACATAGAGCACAGTACCCCATGTCTTCCATTGTATGTGATTATGGGACTGACACAAAGTGTGTTCTGTTTTTTCTTCAGTCAGATAAAGGGTTTGTGTTGAATGCCTGACTTGTGGCTGACTCATCAAAATGCATGATCCTCTCTGTTTAGAAATTGATGAGCTCAGTATCCCTGGTTACTCAAATTGCGTGGGATCCAACCAATGGCACCGCTATAAAGCTCCTTTAAACCAATTATCATAATTGCCTCAATCGCAGTCCAACCCGGACAGGCTTCCATTACAGTAAATGACACGGCAAGGCTCTTTAGAGGGGGAAGAGAGGGGATAGGGAGGGGAGAGGCAGCAACAATGGCCACATCTAATTACAGATCAGACCCAGAAGTTGATCCTCTCCTGCAAAGCCTCTTGGGTAATCTGAGCCTGTGGATCTGGCTGGGCTCGCTGGTCTGGTCTGATCCCTTCCTCTTTCTCTCCCTGTCTTCCTGCCCCTCCTGGCTGTGTTTCCAGGCATGCTCTTCTACTGTATGGTCTCCACCAAGCGCCATACGCGCTGCATGCAGGTGGGCCTGAAAGGCAATGCTGATGTCAACAACGTGTCGCTGGCCGGGGCGCCAGTTTTCCTGCTGGCGTGTGAGCAGGCCCCAGAATGTGCCACTATGTGTCTCAGGATGCTGGAGAGTGGTGCTGACCCCAACGCGACCAATGAGGTTAGAAGAGGGGTGGGGTGGTGATGGGTGGGGTGCGGTGGGGTGGGGTGGGGTGGGGTGGGGGGGGATGGGGGTGGGAGGGGAGGGGAGGGGGTTGGATGCTTGAGTCTGAAGTCCTCTCTTCAAGTCTCTTCGCAGTGTTTGGTGTCATTTCAATGTCAGTAACGTACGTGCACATGACAATAAACCTGAACGTGTTCAAAAAGAGTCTGACTTGTTCAAACAGAGATCAGCATCTCCTTAAAGGTCCACTTGTTCTAGTTCTGATGTTCTCCATTCAAGTATCCGTCGAAACATATTGTGAAAGCGCAGCGTCTCTCTGTCTCCAGGCAACGGGCCGCACAGCCCTGATGGAGGCCTCCAGAGCAGGGTGCCTCCAGCTGGTGAGAGCCATCCTGCAGAGGGGAGGGAACCCCAACGCCCTGGACAAGAAGAACTTCCATGCCACACACCTCGCAGCCATGGGAGGCTTCTTCGATGTGGGTCACAGTGAGCGTGTGGCTGTAAAAGAATGAGGCAGTCTGGTGGTGTTTACTGCTGCTGATGACTCATGTTTAGAGCTCAGTGTCCAGTGAGTTCATCTGTTCGTTTATAGCCGTTGCAGGAACGTTCCCCAGGGACGGTGTGGTGCAGAGACAGTTACTGGCAATAAAGTTATTTGTGAGTCAAGGAATGCTGACTGTACTTCCTGTGCAGGTGATCCAGATTCTGTCTGCGTATGGAGCAGATATGGGAGTGATGACCCTGGAGGGCAGTACTGCTCTGCACTACGCGGCCTACGGTGGCTTCACTGACTGCTGCCGGTTCCTGGCTCAGAGAGGTACAAGGGAGGCTGTTAGTGACAGAGCTATCTACACAGCCATAACCCTCACAGTCCTATCCTTTAAATCCATAATTGTAACATCCATAACCTTAACATTGCCCTCACAGCCATAACCCACACAGCCAAACTCTAATTA
The DNA here is from genome assembly GCF_054491055.1 of Hypomesus nipponensis. Lineage (NCBI taxonomy): Eukaryota > Metazoa > Chordata > Actinopteri > Osmeriformes > Osmeridae > Hypomesus > Hypomesus nipponensis. The sequence continues at coordinate 15,090,495 of NC_140366.1, read as the reverse complement.
CACTCCTTCAGACGATAAACCTCTGGGGATGGGTATAGCTCAGTGGAAAAGCATTAAACGGCAGATCTATAAATCAGGTCCAAATCCCCCCTGTCCTCATTTAGGATCAGCTAAATTAATACCTTACATTGCATAACTCTTACAACTGAGCTTGGTTTATAAAGTGTGAGCCTCCGAAGTAGATTGTCACCTGTGCTTTTCCGTCCATGTGTCTCCAGGTTGTAACTCCAAGCTGAAGGACCAGGAGGGCTTGTTGCCGCGCCAGGTTGCCAAGGACAATGGCCACAGAGCGGCCACAAAGGAGCTGAAGAAGGCCGAGAGGTTACAAGGGAAATACTCCAAGCCTGGCGTGTCCAATCCGAACCCTCCCTGGGCCCTGACCCTCCACGATTGGTCCTACGAGAACGAGACCGTCCTTCGCAACGCCTTCGCGGAGGAGTCAGGGGGAACCGATTCAGTTTCTGGGGAGACGTTCATCTCCGTGCTGCAGGGCCACCACGCGCCGGCAGAACTCGACGAGCTCCACACCATCCTTGCGGCCCACGACAAGAGGAGAGAAGGCATCATCAGCATCAGCGAGTTCTTCAAAGGCCTCAAGTACCTTCAGAAGCCCTTCGTCATGACCTCCTATGGCCCCAAAAAGAAAAAAGGGGGGAAAGGGGGAGGGAAGAAAGGGAAGAAGAAAGGGAAGATCATCATTCCTCTTCCCATCTGCACTGTCCCCTCGGAGCTCATCCACCGGAGGGACGATGGCGGTCCACCTCACTTCATGATTGAGACCCACCACCTCGCCACCGACCTCAGCCGCTTCGACCGGGACCACCCTCCCAGCCACCCCATTCAGGACGACTCTGCCTGGTACATGGACGAGCCTGACAAGGTCTACATCAACATCAGCTACAGCGTAAAGACCGGAGACCTGGAGTCTCTGGACCTGGCCTTCAGTCAGGGGGTGCCTGTGGACGTGAAGGACCGCTTCTACAAGACCCCACTCATGACCGCATGCTCCAGCGGCAACTACGACGTGGCTCACTACCTTCTCAGCCAGGGGTAAGATATCCCGGGATAGATCTCAGCCAGGGGTAAGATATCCCGGGGTAGATCTCAGCCAGGGGTAAGATATCCCGGGGGAAAAGATCTCAGCCAGGGGTAGATATCCCGGGGTAGATCTCAGCCAGGGGTAAGATATCCCGGGGTAGATCTCAGCCAGGCGTAAGATATCTTGGGGTAGATTTCAGCCCGGGGTAAGACCTCCTGGGGTAAAATCAGCTGGTGTTAGACCTCTAGGAGTAAGACCTTCGAGGGTAAGACTTCCAGCTGGGGTCAGACTGTGCATCTGCTAAATTACGTTTCTACCTCCCCCCTCCCCCCCCCCCCCCCAGGGCTGATGTGAACGCCTGCGACCAGTTCCGCTGGACGCCTCTTCACCATGCCTGCCACGCCGGCCAGCTGGACGTGGTGGAGCTGCTGCTGGAACGAGGCGCCTCGGTGGACGCCCCGGCGCTGAACGGAGCCACGCCCCTCATGAGGGCCATCGAGAGCTGCAGGCTCTGCTGCGTGGACTTCCTCATCAAGGCTGGGGCCGACGTTGCTGCGGAGAACAAGAAAGGTGACGTCAGCGTCGCCAACGAAAACGTGATCATCCATTTGATCTTGCCTCTTCAGATTTCTCTGTTGTTTGTGTCATGTTTGGGATATTTCTTGATTTGCTGTCGCAGATTTTTGGCTGTGTTTTGAGTCCTGATTTTTCGTTACAGAACAAAATTGCCTGGCCATAGCTCGTGCCTATGCAGACATCCGGATTGTGGACTTGATTAAGGCTAAGATTGATACTCTGCCCAAACCCAAAGAGAACAAGAAAGCCAAGACTGCAAAACAACCACAACAGAAACCCAAACCAGCTACCACTACAGAAAAGGTACCAGCTGCACACAAATGGGGGCTGGAATCGGCTTCAAGCTGCTAATAGTGGATCAATGTTTTCTGTTTGAAACACACACTGCTAAACACACATTCCTCTTTGCTCTTGAAGTCCTATCAACATGAAACACAAGCTGCTGTTACTCTACCCAGGCGACTTGTAAGCAAATTAGCTTAGCCGTGTTGAGTTACGCAAGGACAAGCTTGCTGTGGGGATCTTAGTGACCACAGACACAGTAACTGGAGACAAGCGCACATTCCAGTCTCTAGTCACGGGACACAGAGAGCTAATTGTTGATGTTACTTCTCTGTGGCTTTCACAGACCTTCCTGGAGCGTCCAGTCAGATTACAACTGGGTCTCATTTCGGAGGCTAGACCTCATATTAAACGTGTATATGATGACAAAACACTAGTAAATAGTCATTCCTGTATACTATAGACTAGATTTGAACATCTTTGATTTGGTGTTGCCTGAATTGAAGGGGTCGCTGCCCTTGGTGACCCTTGTTGCTATGGTTACCCCCTCCAGAGCGCTGAAACGCTGAGCTCAGTGCCGTCCCACAAGCTGGCAAAGAACGAAGCCTCCATGAAGGAAACCGTTGTCATGCACAGCTCCCAGATCACCCAGGGGAAACTAGGCAAAGTGGACATCAGCTTTTTGCCCAAAACGGTACGGCCTTTCTCAGCCCTAACTCCTGACCTATCCTTTACATCAGAAAGGTCCTGTAGATGTGGAAGACTTTACTTTATTCATGTTGAAGTTGTGAATATGGATACAAGTCAGCTACAAATCTGTGATTTAAGAGGAAAAGTAAAATCCATATAAGAACAAACCTTTTTCTGATTTCATCCTGCGCTTGTGTGTCTGTTTGTTGCATGGTTTTCCACTGTAACACTGATCTGATCCTTGATCACCTGCTGTATTTATTTGTATGTGACTTATGGTGAAAGCGTCAGCTGGATGGGTTAAAGCTCCAGTTCAAACGGCTGCCTCCGTCCTCCAGGTGAGGGGCAAGCAGCTCACCAGCAGCCAGATGCTGGAGAAGAAGGAGAGGAGGAGGGAGAGGTTCTCCTACGAGGTGGACTTTGAGGACTTCCTCATGCCCTTCAGCATGAACATCCAGAAGAAATCTCTGGAGCTGTCTGAGGTCACCAACTAGAGGAGCCAATCAAGAGCAGTGCATCTGCAGCTGGTCTCTGTCTTCTGACTGGTCCCTGCTCTGTAGTGGACCATGCTGGAGATAAGTCCTAAGACAGACACGTGCAGATGGGCATCAGTAGTGTAGGAGATGGCCTACTTACCAACAACATGCCATGAAGGAAAGATGTTTAGTTTTTAAAGCAATTTTACACAGTGCACTAGTGCCATGTGATCACAGGCTCTTGTGTTTGTACTCTATAGCATATTCAGTGATTAAATGGATCTGTGCATTTTCTACCCAGCTGTCCTCCATTGCTTTATCACGTAAAACTGATGTGTACCTAATGTCAGGATGTGTTTGTATTTCAAGTATGTAGAATGAGGGCTAAAGTATACAGCACATGTCCTGTCCTGGGCCTTGCCTGTTTCTCTCTCTCTCTCTCTCTCTCTCTCTCTCTCTCTCTCTCTCTCTCTCGCTCTCTCTCTCGCTCTCTCGCTCTCTCTCTCGCTCTCTCGCTCTCTCTCTTGCTCTCTCTCTCTCTCTCTCTCTCTCTCTCTCTCTCTCTCTCTCTCTCTCTCTCTCTCTCTCTCTCTCTCTCTCTCTGTTCTTTTTGTCTCTCCCTTTTTCTCCCTCCCTCCCCCTTTCTCTCTTTCTTCCTCCCTCTCTTCCTCTCTCCACCCCCTTCTCTCTTCCTCCCTCCCTTCCACCCCCCCTCCCTTTCTCTCTGCAGTTGCAGAAGGTTTCATGATGTGGGAGGATCAGAGCTAGCGGCAGGTAGTTGGCGCGTGTCACGTCTCCTTTCTCCCTCACCGTCTGTCCGACACGCTGTGCCACAGCCCTCGCTCTGCAGGTAACAGGACAAGCTAGCACATACACACACACACACACACACACACACACACACACAGTCTTTAAAACCTCCTTGTGTCCTTGTAAATCATGGCACACATGGTTGGTTCTGTGATGGTTTCAGTTCATTGGTTGTGTGCTAGTTTCATTTTACTGGTCTGTCACACTGTAACACGAAGAGTGCGCACGCACTCTACGACACAGTCTGCTATTTTCTGATGAGAAATGTGTGTGTTCTACAGACAAGCCAGCAGGGGGTGCTGTTTGTCACAACTTCATCAGAGACAGGAGTGCTCTCCTCGCTGGAGGTCTGTTCTCCCTGAGTCTAATGTGAAAGCTGAACAACCACTAGAACAAAAAAGCTGCATGAACAGGAACTTGTCTCATAGCTCACAATGTGGCAAGATGGCGGCCTTGTATGTGCCCCTTGTTTTCATGGCCATTATGGCTGTTCTGGTATCAATTCAACAAATTCTAAATCTGAATAGAAACTGTCTCTGTGAATACTCAGGATAAAGAAATCTTATTGATCTAAAAAAAAAAATGTTCTCCAAATAACAACCCTCCCAGATTTTAATTGTTTCATCTAGTTTGCCTTTTGGCAGTGGAGTCCAGTAACTGTGCAGGGCATTAGCATCACATGATCAGAGATTACCATCCGGCTGATGGATTTTCTCTCGCCTGCCTGTGTGTTAAATATGTTAGCCCGTCTTGAGCCCTGCTCTCTCATGATCGGCTGGTATAATAAGATTCCTGTGTATTCAAGGTCCATGGGGTGCAGTTGCATAATCAAATGAAAGGAGAGAGAGAAAAAACAACATGGAGGTTTGGTATACAGGCCGTACTCTGTCCGCTGTGAATTAGGACAGGACCCTTCATGACACAGACACAGCTAGGAGACAGAGAGGGAGAGGGGGGAGAGGGGGAGGGGGGCGATGTAGACGAGGGAGATTAGAAAGAAGGGAGAGAAGAAGAAAACCCAGTGGTGACATTCATGTCTGAGTGTGAGTGTAATGAGATGGAGAGCAGTGCAGGGTGGGAGGAGATGGAGAGAGCAAGACAGATGGAGAGAGAGAGAGGATAAGGAGAGAGTGGAATGAGAGAAAGTGAGAGAGAAGAGAGAGTGCAAAAGCGGGGGTCGCTATGACTCAGAGATGGGGAGGGGGGGAGGGAGGGGGCGGTGTGGGCGGAGAGAAGGGCTTTTCCACCATAATAAACGCTGTGCAGGTTAGAGACAGTAACGCAGGCCACAGGCTGACTGGCGGTCACAGTCTGACGCAGTGAAACCGTGTGTGCGTGGCTGCGTGCGGGGGTTGTGTTTCTGAGTGTGTGTGCCTGTGTTTGTGTACTGTACATCCATTCCCTCTGGTATCAGTCTTTGTGTGTGTGGGGGAGTATGGAAATGAGCATGTAAATGTGCCTATGAGAGCTAAAGGATGACATTTAACACAAGCACATCACTACACTTCTTTCTGCTTTGTAATCAGCATTTCTTATTCATGTGTGGATGAGTCTAAAGGCTTCACCAACAGCTGGATACACATGGCTGTGCAGTAAGGATGAACATGACTGATAGAGTAAATGAATGAGGAAGTGAACTCAATGTGCGTTCTGGAGGGAGCGTGTGGATGTGGTGGATGAGTCCTAGCTGGGTAAGGGGGAGGAGTCCTTGTTGCAGGGGGAGGAGCCTGAGAGCCAGGGAGGAGCCTGTTGGATAGGGGGGGGGGTGACAGGTACATGTGACAGGTCACCAACCGTCTGAGAGGGTTAAAGATCTCTCACTGAATCCGTCTCCCTTCCGAGTTTTTACTTGTAAAAACTTGTTTTTACTTTAGGTTAGTTTAGGTGAAGCCCTCTGTGAAATTGCTTGTAAAAAGGCCAATACAATTGCAATTTGATTTGACAGGTAGATCTTCTGTGGATTTACATGGAGACTGCCAGGCATGCTCGTATGATGTGATTAGCAGATAGCTGTTAGCTGTGTGATATAATATCAACAGAAAAACAAGGGTGTGTGTGTGTGTGTGTGTGTGTACTTGAGTGTGTGTGTGTCCCATGCCTCTGATAAACAGTGCTACGGTGCGATGGTACTGCCTGTGCTAGGATGTCTGGGGTCAGTTTCTCTGTGTTCCGGCAGGACTGCAGTGTTTCAGCCTCCTGGCAACTCTGCCTACTCAGCAGAAACTTGACTTCCCAGAACCCACTGGGACAGCCACAGCCTGGCACAGGGCCGTTAACCCCAGCCAGCCTCAACAGCCAGCCTCTCTTTCCATCTCTCTCTCTCTCTCTCTCTCTCTCTCTCTCTCTCTCTCTCTCTCTCTCTCTCTCTCTCTCTCTCTCTCTCTCTCTCTCTCTCTCTCTCTCTCTCTCTCTCTCTCTATCTCTCTCTCTCCCTCTCCCCCTCTATCTCTCTCTCTCTCCTTCTCTCTCCCTCCATCTCTTTGGTGCAGTTTCACATCTCTCTGCTCTAGTCAGAGGACCCAGACTGCTGAGGGCTGCTGGGCCACCCTGGAGGGACACACATATCAGAACACACACATACACACGGATACACTACCAGAACACACACTCAACCAAGAACACACACAAACACACACACACACACACACACAGAGAAATAGAGGACACCAGCACTCAAACATATACAGCAGGGCTCTCATTTCTCATGCTCTCACGCAACACTTTGTATTTCTCACCCATTTCAACCATTTCTCATGTGGAGAAATCAAATGATGGATAACTTGTCCCCGCTATATACAATTAAAAGTCGAGGCACAGGCATACTGAGATTAGGGTTGTCTCGAATTATACAGAGTAAAAAGCCAATCAGAAAACATCACCATCACTATATGCACACATTACTTTAAAATGACGTTCTTTAATAGAGCAATAGCTATGTGTTAACATAATCTTTTCTGGTTATTAAAAGTCAAGTTTGTAAGTTCACCGGAAGTTGTAAACCTGGACTATTTCTCTCTGGAAATACGTGTCGTTGTAGTGTGCATATAGCCAAGTAGAAAGCCCTGCAAGAGTATTCACAAACAGACAAGGTCAGCTACAGCCTGAAGTTTATGAACTGTACCATTTACTGTTTATGTACACCCTAAATTATCATTGTTAAACACATTATAAACACAACAGTACTATGCATAAAACACTGGATGAATGTCTTGACTGTAAGAATTCTGCAGTTGGTGTAAAAACATTTAGTTTGTTTACATTGTTATGGTTCTGGTTCTATCTTACTTATTCTAAAAAGGGTCCAGAAGACCTTAGGGGTGGAAATAGCTCAGTGGTTTGAGCATTTTGACTGTAGGTGACAAGGTCGTGGTTCAAAACTTTCCCTGGACTGTACGTTTCTTGAGATGAAAGCTAAATTGATACAGTCTTATGATATCTGACCCCCATTTATCGTCTGTCACCACGAGAAGGGTAGATGTGTCTCTCGGTCAAAATGTAGACATGCAGTAGTTCATCTCAGTCCAGCCGCTGTTACTCTGCATTTTCATTTGGCTCCATCCGTCCCCTCGTGCTCCAAACTGTCATAATAACTCACTGCCCCTAGACGGAGGGAGGGTGGAGAGAGGGAGGTAGGGAGGGAAGGAAAGAGGGAGCAAGGGTGGGCGGGCGAGAAATGGAGGAAAGCAGGGTGGGAGGGAGGGAGAGTTGTTTAAAAAACGATTTTAATTTTGGCATAATCCTCTTCATGAAAGTCATGAAATATGAATATTGTGAATGTCATGTAAGTGTTCGTCAACAGGCCAGTCTAATACGCTCATGAATAATGGATGTTGTAGAGATGAGGGAGAGGGACGAATGGACAGGTGCTACATGAGGGGCTCATTTCTGTTGAAAGAAAAAGATCAGGTGATCAAATGCAGATGTATGTCTTTCATCAACCCTGTCTGAGAGTAGCTCTTCAGATTCAATTTTTCATATTTATACAATCATTTCTGGAGCACTATCTAGTTAACTATATTCCTGATGGTGATCCTCATCAAGTACTAATCAATGATGCTAACCAATTTTTTTAAATAAATTACAAATATATTTTCAACCTTTCGAAACTTTTTGTAATACATATTTTTCAAACCTTCAAATCATTTTTTAGAAATCATTCTTTAGAAAAAAAGCCAACCTTTCAAAACTTTTTTTATACAGTAAAGGAGGGGGGAGAAGGAGAGGGGAGAGGAGAACAGACAAGCCTAAAACAGAGTTAAGTAAAGCAGAGCAGAATACAATAGATAATAGTACAGTTTGGTAGAGTCCTCATCAAGTACTAATCAATGATGCAAACCTATTAAAAAAAACACAAATATTTTTTCAACCTTTCTAAACTTTTTGTAGAAAATATTTTTTAAACCTTTAGAATTATTTTCTTCAAAACATTGCATTTAGGCATGGTACTGGGACAGTGGGGGGGAAAGTTAGTTACGAGCCCTAGATGTTATGAAGCATGGGAGGGAGGAGAGGGTGAGATGGGATAAAGAGAGAGGGGGAGAGCGATAAGAAGGATGGGAGCTCAACAGAGAGGCTGAGCTGTGAAGTTTCTGAGGGAGGTGAAGTCCCTGTAAAGACAGTGATGGAGAGGAGGGGGGAAGAGAGAGGGGAATTTTGGTACGAGGGTGTGAAGGGAGGAGAGAGGACGTTCCTTGAAGCTGGGTACTGCAGAGCTAGACTGGTTTAGCCAGATTTGTCCTATGCTGCTGCAACACTGAATCGGTCAGGGCTGAGTGATCCAGGAACAGAAAGAAATAGAGAGAGGGAGGGAAAGAGAGAGAAGGAGGGAGAAAGGTAGACAAAAAGGAGAGGGGAGAGAGACAAAGACAAACAGATAGAGAGAGGCCCCTCAGTTGGGGTACAGGGGTTCTGTTTCACTGCAGTACAGTTGCTCTGCTCCACCTCTCTCTCTTCCTTTCTCTCTCCCCTCTCCCCACCACTCTGTATTTCCTTCTGGTATGTTCTCTTGTTTTCACAGCCTGGCAATGTTCCTTAAGGTCAGGCACTCATCTGTCCTAACTAAGAGGGGTGAATTAAAAGTTTTATTAGAGAGTATGACAAATGCATTATACAGCACAGGTATTGTCCTGTACATCCGGCATGGACCCATCTCATTGACATTTATGCAGGTAAACTTTAAAAAAAAAGGAAACCCCTATAAAATGTATGATGCCACAACTTTGCTTTGTCTTACATGACCAACACTGACCATTGATCTTACTTCTCGTCACCTTCATATTAGTCGGGCAGCATCATCTGTAAACATTTGTCTCTCAAATTGTTTATTAGCCAAGATAGTGACAGTACATTTTGTGTTATTTATGAATGCCAACAATGAGGTGGCAAAAAGGCAGAGGCTAGCTTTTCTGGATGTGTGGCGTATCTCAATTGGATTGTTCCAGGGGAAAAGAGAGAGAGGGGAAGAGAGAAATGGGAGGAGAGAGAGGAAGAGCAAAGGGGAAATGCAGGGAGAGAGGGGGGGGGGGAGCGGGAGAAACAGGAAGCCAGACCAAACATGGGCGCAGGTGACGCAGAGAGGATACCCTGTTTCCATAGCAACGTACAGGTGCAGGCACACTGGCAGTTCAGTTTGGGAAGATATATGCACATGTAATGTTGTATAAAACACACACACACATAACCACACACACACATGCAGGGGGCCACAAATTACACATGTGCACACACACACACACACACTAGACTTGTAGGGCCTGTCATCAGTAAGAGCAGACTTGCTTTACCAATCAGATCGCTGACCTCCATAACCCGGCAAGACTAGGTAACACCGGGCATAAAATACCTCCTGGGGGAAAACACAACATACTGACAAGGATGGGGGAGGCAGGGGGAAGCAGAGGGAGTCTCTACACTGTACCAAAGCTAGCTACACACAGTATGTGTGTGTGTGAGATACCTTGCTGGTCCTATATATTGCCGACTAGGTATTGAGTTGACGATGTGGTTTAAAAAACGTATATGTGTAGAATGGTCAGGCACATATCCAGATAATGAACAATCACTAACAGCTTCTGTCCACGATTTTGATAGTGAACTCATTGTTCCCATGAGTTCATCTGAGCATGTGCAACATTATCTTGCAGCATAACATCACTCAGCTGCTCCACAGTTTTTCATCCCCTGATACAAATTAACTGGAAAACACACATGCATGCACACACGCAAACACACACACACATACACATACAGTACAGACACATATACACATGCAAAGTACATGCACACAAGCACATATGGAGACTAAGATTACACACATTTGTGTGAACAGTAATGTGCCACTTGCTTTAAGCTAGCCAGAAGGGACATTGCATTCTGGGCCAGTGCACTTCAGAACTCATCACTGCTCTACCCTACTCTGCTCTATACTACTCTGCTCTTTACTGCTCTGCTCTATACTGCTCTACTCTGCTCTATACTACTCTGCTCTATACTGCTCTACTCTGCTCTATACTACTCTGCTCTGTACTGCTCTACTCTGCTCTATACTACTCTGCTCTGTACTGCTCTACTCTGCTCTATACTACTCTGCTCTATACTGCTCTACTCTGCTCTATACTACTCAAATCTATACTGCTCTACTCTGCTCTATACTACTCTGCTCTGTACTGCTCTACTCTGCTCTATACTACTCAAATCTATACTGCTCTACTCTGCTTTATACTACTCTACTCTATACTGCTCTGCTGTAGTCTACTCTACTCTATACTGCTCTGCTCTAGTCTAGTCTACTCTGCTCTAATATACTTCCATCCCCTCTGCCCTGCTCTACCCAGAGTGACAATGAACTGCGGTATTTACACCTTCATGTGTATTTGTTTTCCCTGCCCTGCCTCTACTCAAACATGGTTACAGTACATAGTGTATTTACATCACCTGTCATCTTTCATAGCTCTCCTCCATCACCAGGGCCGGGCTTGGGGCTGTGGGGGCCTCTGGGCTTGGGGCTGTGGGGGCCTCTGGGCTAGGGCTGTGGGGGCCTCTGGGCTTGGGTAAATTTTCAGGCCCTACCAACTCTAGGCCAACATGACTTTGAATAGAAAAAAATGATACATTTGAGCTATATGTATTTAGAGCTGCACGACTATATAAATTAAGAATAAAATAGAGATCAAGATTCTGAACAAACAACTAAACAAAAGAACATAATTTATGTTAATTGCTGAAGTCTATTTAAAATGTTTAATCTGAATTATTACCTTGATCTGGGTGAATATTCGATTCTGATTGGCCATTCAGCCAAGTAGTTCCAGCAAAACTGTTAAATGTTCTAAATTATTGAGGGACAATGACATGGCCAGATAGCTGGCTAGTCTTGATGTTAAACATACTGTCAAATTATAATTACTGTTTGGAGAATATGTCAACTTTGATGCGATCATCTCACATCCATTTGCTGTTCAATTCGCTACACAGGCTGCGGCCGTACTGTAGCCTAGTAGCCTACTAGTAGGCTATATGGCCGATACCTTGTTCGTGAAATCTTGATATTGATTTGGGGACAATGACATTGCTTGTTAGCTAGCTAGTCTTCTTGTCAAACATATTGTCAAATTATATTTACTGTTTGTCAACTGTACACAAAGTTCTTGTCTATGAATCTTGCTAGCATAACTTAGCTTTCTGGCTAATAGCTCAGTCCTCCGCTGCACGTAAACGGGCGGGGCCGCTTACAGGACGGGTCCATGGGCTGTCGCCCAGTCAAGCCCAATGGTAAGTCCGGCCCTGTGAAGAAGTGATGGACCATCACTCCTCCCTCCCTGCATCCCTCTCTCCTGCCCTCCACTGTCTTTTACAACAGGGATAACTCCCTCAGCATAAAGACAACACAACAACCAGAGCACACTGGTGAAGACATTGTAAGGGAATTGGTGAGTTGAAAGAATACACGATTTGTAAGAACATTTGTTTTCCCGACTCTACACCCAGAAATGCAATTAAGACCTGTCATGTATTTAGAGTGTGTGTTGATGGTTATTTTATTATTATTTTAGACTTGGTAATATTTGCACCCCATTTCTGGACAGCCATACGATATGTCTCTGGTTGTTTCATTGTCTCCATATTCTTCCCTCTGACTTCTTCTCTCCATCCTTCATCCTTCCTGTCTGTCACTTCTCTAATCTCCCTCATCAGTCTCTGTCTGTCCTGATACCCCACAGGCTCTGGAGGAGGAGAAGCACGAGCAGGAATGTGTGAGCAGGAATGTGTGAGCCGTGGACAGGAAGGAGAGGAGGAAGAAGCAGAGAAGGGAGGGGAGAGGAGGAGTGGGGAGAAGAGGAACAGGAGGATGTGGGAGAGGAGGAGGAGGATGGAGAGGAGGAGGCCTAAGAAGTGTAGTGGCACAGATTAGTAATAAATCAGTACATCTATGGACAGCAGCTATCCTCACCACTGGACACAAGACTTGCACTTATCAATGTCGCCACTGAGGCGCAATCTATCAATATCTCAATTATCCGATTGAATTTCACTCATTATCACATATTACTCTTTCTAGTGAGGGCTAGGACTGATATTCTTCCTGTCTGGTGTGGACCATATGACTCCCAATGTCTCATATAACCCCTTCAGCAATAATATTTATGTATTTTTATTATTAGAGAACCATCTAAATTACTGAGATTTAGATCACTGTTGTTGCTGAACCAAACAAGCCCTTTACAGAAGGATGGTCTAACAATTTACAATGTCGTGACAAGTGAGATATTCTAAAGGGGGGGGTTTTGCTGTGGTGACTAACATCTGAAATAAGAGCTCTCTTATGGTAGCCACGGTAACGGACGGACGGCTGTAGATATTGGGTGGAATGTGCTGAGTCACAGAAGCAATCCATGGCTGCTGCAACACCCTCCCCCACGCTCCGTGCATCTCCCCTCCCTCCCTCCCTCCCCCGCCTCCTCACATCACTCTCTTTCTCCCTTTCACACACCTTAATACTCTCCCACCATCAGTGACTTTGATCTCTCCCTAAATATCCATCTTTTTCTCTTTCTCTACATTTCTTCATTTCCATCCCTCCTTCAGTCTCTCAGTCCATGCTCTCTAATCAGGTTCTCCGCTCTTAAAGACCTTCATCTTTCTCCCTTTGCGCTCTCCTCCTCTCCCTCAGTCCCCCTCTCTATCTATAGTTTAATTAGGAGTTAAATCTGCTTCTCTTGGGGGGGTCAGAGGGCAGAAGCTAGGCTGCTGCAGAGTTGATAGTGCTGCTGCTAATCTGCTCCACAGCTAGCTGTTCCTGCTCTCTGAACACCAGAAAATCACCAGTAAGACTCTATTGCCTCCTCCAATCACCCCCCCCCCCCTCACCCATCCACCTACCCACACACACACACCAAAAGATTTGAGAGTTGTTTGCCAAAAGAACAACTTCAAAGGACTGCTTTTAGAAAAGTTTTACATTCTCTTTTTACATGTGCTTATGTTACATGTTACATTCTCTTTCATCTCCTGGAAAGGGAGGAATATGACAGACTGAGAAGAGAGGACTGCTTAGCATGCTGGACTCTATGACAGTATGTTATTGTTCCACCTTTTTGTTCCTGTCAGTCATTAGTCTGGTTTAATCCCATTTAAAAACTCCTCTCCAGAATTTGGTTTCACATCCTAACGACTCTACATGCGTTATTTCTACATGTATCATTTGTCACTCAATTAATCAATTAAATACGTAGTTGAACATCCCTGACCCGCAGTTTCTACCTTCTATACTGTGCACAATACTGCAGTAAACAGTATTCGTTCATTAATTTATGGTTCAGTGGTTACTTGGGTAGCAGTGTACTGTTTGCCAATTATCCATTCTGATACTTCATCCATAAAGACAGCATCCTCTCTGCCTCTTTCCCCCCAAACATAGCTCTCTCTCTCTCTCTCTGCCTCTCCCCCAACACAGCTCTCTTTCTCTCCCCCCCCCCAACACAGCACCCCTTCTCTCCCTTCATCTGCTTCTCCCTAAACACAGCCCATTCACTGCCTCTGCCTGCCTCTCCCTTAACATAGCCCCTTCACTGCCTCTGTCTGCCTCTCCCTTAACATAGCCCCTTCACTGCCTCTGTCTGCCTCTTTCTTCCCACTCACAGCAGGCTCTCCTCACCAAATTGATTTTTCATGTAAAGTTATCATTATCATTAATTTAAGAGACAGGTTTGCTTCAGAGCGATTGAAAACACATTTGTTAGACTGCCAAACAGAGGTGGTGCTGAAACTGTGCTGACAAAGCCTTCAGAGGTCTGGGAGAACTCTCATTAAAATACATCAGCTATTCATTCTCCACATTCCTTTTGATTTCTCCAATGTATCCAATATCCAAACCTGCTGCAGCCTAACAGAGAAATATCATGATTGCATATCTGTTTGAATTCATAAATCTATGCAGTTATGTAAAGAAGAGGATGGTGTGTGTATGCATGTGTGTGCGTACACGTCTGTGTGGTGTGCACATGTGTGGAAGCTACAGTACTGCCTTGGAGGTTAAAAGTTGGTGAAAGTTAGAATGGTTTCAGCCCCATAAGATATTGCTACAATGAGAGGTCATCCCTGCTCTTGCCCCCTGATAGAAACAGAGAGTTGACTTCCTCAGTGCACACGTCACATCCAAACGCAAAGCAACTACTAGAACTTTTTACTGATGCAACAGGATATCCATCTACCTCAGGTCCACTCCAAGCTGCTTTCAGCTGAAAATGATGTTCAGTACAAGCCTAAGGAATTCAAACAGATTATAGATAGAGCTAAGGGTCTCAGACATGATTTGAAACAATTGTTGTACTGACTATGCTACAGAATATATTAAAACAAAACTGCATTATCATCCGATATCGGTTCTGTTGCCGGGGTCTACACAGAAACTTAATTTAAGTTTGGGTCTATTAAATATAAGGGGATTTCAATAGCCTTGTATTGGTTGTATTGCTACCCAGTAATTTCTACAAAAGAATACAATGCATACTTTTCTGGTGCAATTATTGCACCAGAATATCAATACAATCTACATCAAGTACAAATATAGGCATAATTAATCTGGCTATCGCTAACTAGTCAGCCACAAGTGAGACTTTATGTACGTAAACATTCATGTTCACCGGCATCATGTCTCGTCTGCCCATAGTTGACCAACAACTTTTCAAGTACACTTTTCAAGTACTCAAATACGACAAGTCATTATGACATGGCATTGTTTGTCTACAAATACAGTATATAATGAGTTTTTTTGTGTGTGTGTTTACTTACAAGATGTTACCGTGTCCATATGTTGCCCATTACCAAGCTTGCAGAAGTGCCCCCATTTGACGGATGGATCTACCTATGAAAAGCTGCTGACGTCAAAAGCGTCCGCCATCTTTGATGAGGGCAGTGCTGCTGCTTTCATTGAAGAAGAACTGAGGAGGTATCAACCACGCGCAGAGCCTTTGCAGCAAACCAGTCCTACTGAACGGGGGTGATAACGGTTAGTTGTTGAAATACGACATTTCCTCTCGGTTACTGACTGCGAGCCACCGACAACGGGCACAGGTAGGAGAAACATCTTTCTTCACATGTTATCACTATCCAGACTAAATTGTATGTGTTGTGTTCTTACACCAAGCTTTACTAAACAAACCGGAGATTGTTAAGAGCATCGAAGTATGGGCTTTTATTCCAATGACAAAAAATACGACAATTTATGTCATTATTAGCTAATATAAAGGATTATGGCAGTTATTTAATTGTATTATCTCCATATTGGATATGTGTAGTGTTCGTAGTCTAGGCTGTAAGAAGGAAAACTGGAACGTCTTTGGAACGCATGACCCCTTCGCGTAATAAATCTACCCGCCTTCGATTGTTGAAAATGTAGGGTGCAGTGGTCTAATGCGTAAGGTGTGGGCGTTTTCTGCGTTTCAGCACCTTGGACAACGACATCGCTCAACTGCATTATTGTTAATAGGAAGATAACACATGTGGACGCTTAGAAAATGCTTCCGAAATGGATGTTTCTGCTTCGATTTTAGTCTAATCTGCATTAGAGGCTATAGGAATGTTGGGATTTTTGCGCAGGGCTGTATATTTCTCCTGAGGGTGTGCTGGCTGGTTTAGGAGGGCTGGTCTTCAAATAACCGCTCGGCTGATATCTGCAAAATTCTCCCCATCTTGCAGCAAATTCTAAATTGTATTCTAACTTTAATGTAAACCATTTAAAGGCTACAGTTTATAATACACTGCGCCATAGTACGTAGTTGGTGAAACGGTGGAGGGAAAGTGTGGTAAACAAGCGGAGGGATGACCGTACTGTCCAACTTCATAAATGTGGCACTGTTGTGCACGTCCGCGCTTGCAGCCAGTTTGTTGCGTCAAAAAGGATGCATTCCTACCACATTTACGTGACGAGGCATCGGTAATTACTGTCTGTGTCGCCCCGCTTGTAGACGATGGGCGGGGGCAGGAGGCGAACGAGCGGGGGTGTAGGTTGGTGAAACCCGCACTATGACACCTCCAACATCCCATCCATCACAACGTTAAACGGTTATGTGTTCAGCGTCTGTCCGTTTTTCTTGATACAAAACCGTGTCAATCCCAGTAATTACTTTTACGCAGTGAAGTAGACAATGCTACACAACTCCAACGTTGATATTCCCAGGCCTTTGTTCGTTATTGATCACGCTTCCACAAATGGATCGTTGCCTGCTTGATTGTTGACCAGAGGAGGATGCGGCAGCTATTTAGGTCACGTGCGTTTGTAGTGATCACTGTGGCGCAGGAAAATAAATATATATTACGAATTTGTCGTCTATTGATGATAAGCCCTCGATGATGATCATTTAAACAATTAGCCTACGTATAACTCTCCAGTCCAGGTGCTATAAGATTGTCACATCTTTCCTCAGCTCAAGCTGTGCAAATGTGCACGTTTTCACTCCCTCTCTGCGTATCGGAGACGGAGATGAAGATGCAGAGATAGTGAGCGGGAGAAGTAGGTGAGAAAGATAAATTACGTAAAAAACATAAATTACAAGATCAGCCTATACAAACCAGTATGGCAGAACTTTGGAATCCAGCGTTCAGATATTATTTAAGGCCTTGCCCTCGCGATCAAATGAGAAGAGCGTGTGTTCTAGCAGCCTATACTAGCCACTAGCCACTAGCTAGGTCTAGCCATACCGTTCTGCCGTCATCGGTCGGTCAAATTGCGGAGCCGAGATACACAATGTGATTGTTCCGCGGGGAAGCGGTGACTAATGATAGCCTCCTATCATCAGCCTATGATTGTTTTTTTTTGTCACTGGCTTGTCTCGTTCGTGTCCGACAGGAAGCTACAGTGTACTTCATCGTGTTCTGCCATTCTGAAAATCAATTAAAAAATGTTTGTGTCATAGCCAAGTTTACCGTTTTGTTGCATGCAATTATTATTCCTCTCATTAAAGTACCCTGAGGATGTTGTTGTCCTTAGATAGACTATCAATTATGTTCCATGAGACAACGGATCAAGTAGTCTCTTGAGAATTCTAAAACAAGTCTTATAGAGACTGAAATCCATCTCTTGGTTTGAGAAATTTTGAAAGTATTACAAATAGCCTATTCACCACAAAATGAAATACAGTTTTATGTTATTGCTCACTAGGCCTACTTCTTTTTTTTTAACCAATAGCTACCCACATTGTCTATTAATAAGACATGATATTCATCTCTGAGACAGAGATCTGCCATAAATTCATTTTGCCTATAAAAACGAATTGGTCTTGTTCCAGACTGCTGAGGTGTTTTCATCTGTGTGTGCTGTATTTGCTGGATGAAGGGCCTCTCTTAGAGAATATCCTATAATGAGAAACGTGATGTTGATATCAGAGAAAATTGTTCTTTGTTGTGGCCTCAGGAAAGCACTGTAAATTGGTTTATGCTGAGTATGTAAAGATGGGGAGGAATGTATGTGAAGTTTGTAGTCTCAGAGGAATCTGAGAATGTGTTGTTGTGGGATTGGTTTAGACCCCACTGAAGGTATTTAGTTTTGGTTCCCTCAAACAGCTTTAAAATACGTTTGAGTGGTGCCCTTGTGGCTCACTGGGTAGCATACTTTTTGATCTAAAGCCTTAAAGCAGGGGCTGAGATTTGATACTGGCTCAATCCATTTCCTTGATGTCCTCTCTCTGTCTCGGATGCCCAACAATATCTAATCTATAATTTTGAAAACATTTAAAAGTGATTTGATTTTTGTTTTACAGTTACACATTTTTTTGGGGAGCTGTCAGTGGAAGGGGTGTTGGAAAGTGAATGTTGTTGGTGCAGGAGGGTAAGAATACGGGGGAGGGAGGAAGAGTGTTTTGTGCCCAGTCAGCACCACAGGGCAGGTATCACTTTCTCAAAGATACTCTGCATGTAAACAAAAACACAGTGAACTAAAATGGCTGCCACTATGGGCTGTGTCTGCGGCTGAGCCGGACTCTGAACGCCACTGCTCAGCCCTCTCAGCGCTCAGCCGCTAAACTTCTGAGGGAATCTTTGATTCGATTTTACTCTTCAAAATGTAATACCCCATAACTCAAATTAATTTGGATCTCAAATTTGATTAGGATTATTTTGCATTTATTTGTATCATGTCGCTATGAGGTTACTATAGTTCCAGGCTAGACGATGCTCTGTAGTGAGTTAACTACTGCATACTAAGTATTTATCATATTTATACTTTAATAGCTGATAGGGAATTTTGGGTACACTGGCAGAGGAGAAGTCCTTCATCTCTGACTCCTACACTGTTCCCTTTTTCAAGATTACTGTTTGTTGAAGGCTTTAGAGCGACAAACGCACTGCAATGACGAAGCAGAAAGAATGTTCTCTTCTGCAGTGACACGGTAATGGGTGAAGGCTGGGCCAATAAATCAAAACCCTGAACTTTCCAGCCCAATAGCCTCAATTGGTTGAGTGTTGGACCGGCACCAAAACTGCAGGAATCCTCTGGAAATTATGGGGAAGAAAAGCCCTTTGGTTCTTCCCCAGTGCAGAGTTGGCTGATCGTATCCCCGGTTGGACAGTAGCGGTTGCAGGCTGTTATGAATCCCATCCTGCGGACGTGTGCGGCCCCTGTAGTAACAATACTAAGACTTTATTTAAATATCACATTTCATACAAGAATTGCAGCTCATGGTGCTTTACATACAATCAATAAAAACAATGATGCAAGTGATAAAAGTAATTTAAAAAAAGTAGTAACACCCTTGTGTGACGCAGAATGCTACAGCACGATGGTGAAAGTCTGACACCCCACAGTTGAATCATTTTCCCTTTGGGTGTACACCCTGGAGGGATTCTACGATGCTGAACGACAAGTCGCACCAGTTGTAGTTGGCCGTCCGGAGGCACAAACCTCCAATCCTCTTCTTAAATGAGGCATACAATCAGCTGTTATACTGCTCTAGTCAACCTGAATGCGTCTGCAAGTCATGGTGAGCTTTATTCACAATAGCCTGGTCACATTTCAGACCTCTCTTTACACTGGGTCACATTTGATACAATGTGGTTCCGTTCAGAAGCCAGTGGACTGTTGAGGGCTGTTGTGAGGTGTTGTGTTGCTCTGCTCTGGTCGGTCAAACGCGGGGTGTGGAAGATCATTTATGATGCTGCAGTGCAGTCAGGAAGGATCCTCGCATCAGGGTACCCCTGCAGAATGTTATTGTGCGACGTATATCACTGACTGATCGCAGCACAGACACACATGCGCACACACAAGTATACACGTACATGCACATGCACATACACACACGAGCACATACTCACATTCTTATTCACCCATACGCACACACAAGCACACAAAGTGCATGTGCATTCACGGGTAGATAACGTCTGGACCTATTTGAGAGGTTTGTTTTGATCTAATATGTGTGTGTGGTCATGCTATGCCCCACTGTAATGTGGTAATGACATTCAGCCAACACTGCATCGGAGTGGAGGAGACATTAGAGCCAATTGTCGGTAACAGGCTTCAATTACTTCACTGATCATCAAGACACATTTACCTTGACTGGGTCATCACACATCAGAGTCGTCTCCAGCCCATTTTACTCACAAAGTATCCTTTTCAGGTTATAGATTAGACTTTCTATTTTACCTTCAAACTAGAGATTATTTTGCAGCTGTACTACATTAAAATGTTGTATATTACATGTTTAGTTATTGCTAGGAATGCTTATACTAAACGTGTGTTTAATATGGGTGGAAGGGGGGGGAGAAGGATTAGCTTTTAGAATTTGTGATGACTGAGCGTATATTTCTTGACTCGAGGGCTCAGTAATTGCTTTTTAATGCCTCTGTCTTTCTCAGTTCTCAAATATTTAACAGGCTCCAATGTTGTCAGTTAAGAGCCACACAGACCATGACCCAGGGAGGCTACATAGAACTGGACCTTTTTACCTCCATTCTGGAATGGAACACATTCTATTCTAACCAGGAATCAACCCTGTCCAGTTCTACATGACCTCACAGGAAGAAACTAAACAGATCTACTTTATCGTGCGCAGAGATATGGTGCAAAAACAATGAGGACTAATTGGAAAATGAAAGGTGTCAGGATTGATTGGAACTTAACGGTTTAATAGCCAATTACCACACAACGGGAAAGTGTCTGTGATGTACCTGTGTGTTGTTAGGCCTTCAGATTGCTGCTGACTGAATTCCATCAAACCTACAGGTGTGAAAAATAGACGTCTGCTACTGGATCCCTGAGTTCCTAGGCGTTGTGATGCATGGTTTTTATGATGTGGGCCTCGTATAAACAGGAAGGTCACGTATTCAATTCAGTCAACCATCATATTAGGAACATGAACCGGCTGACCTAACCCCCATCCTCCTCTCCTCCTTCCCTCCTTCCTCTCGCCTCTCCCCCCCTTCATCTTCCAGCTCTTTCCTATCTCTCCCCCCTCTTTTCTCCCTTCCTCTCTATCCCCATCTCTCCCCCCACCTCATCCTACATCAGTCCCTCTCTTCAACAGGCTCCCCCCCACCCCCAGTGCACCCCTCCCTGTCGTGTTGGGCTTGTCATATCTGCAGGGCCTCGAGGCTCTGGATGTCTGCTTTAATAGCCCTCCCCCCCCCCGCCCCCCGGTTCATAAATCAGCCTGAGGGGGTGGGGGTGGGGGTGCTGCCCTGACACAAGGAGACCACAGAGGTGGAGCGGTTAGTGTTCCTACTGGAGGTTTACAGGCCTGTATGCAAAGGCTTGACTGGGCCCTGGGGTGGATTCCTGGGCTGATGACTCTCACTGCTCTCTGTGCAGAGGAAGAGAGAGAGGTGAAACCTTTCAGTCAGGAGTGTGCTCACATGGGACATGGTGATAAGCTGCAATGCAAGCAGTGAACTGTGTGCATGTGTGCATGTGTGTGTGGGGGGGGGTGTCTGTTTGTGTGTGTGCGTGTGTGTCCAGGTTGATGGGTGTTGTCCCAACCTAAATCGCCAGTCAGAGAGGTCGTCCCTAAGCAACGCTGAGCTACCACTGCAGTGATAACACACTCATTAGACCAGAGAGTAGCTGTTACAACATGATTACATTGCATGTCCTAATTTCAGTTTGAGGACCGTTGAGGACGACGAACGTGCATGATGCACATAGTCCCGCTGAGTCCCTAATGAGGAGTCTGGGGTTGGGAGGAGGGAGAGACTGGGTAAGGAGAACAAGGAGGACACAGCTGTTTGTCACCTTCATGGGTGAGTGAGGGTGAAGGAAAGAGGACAGGAAATGTGCTTGAGAAGGTCGTTCAGACAAAGAGAAGGATGGCCCTTTCGCCCACGGTCACGTAACATCTTTTTAGGGAACTGGAGCTGAATCCTACTGTCTGCTGATGCCTGTGACCATGTATTTCTAGACCTTTATAAAGAGTGGGTGTGCCGACAAGGTTGATACATTGGCTATACAATCTCATTTCTGCTTTCCATAATGCAGGGTGGTCTTTATAGAGAGGACTGGAGGACGGAATATCCAGCTCTGAGACAGACACAACATACACTGTTAGAATGACACCTTTTGTTTATGTTGAATCACAATTCTTACAGTCCAACAGTTCTTAGAAAAGGTCATGATAACCAGACTTTTAATGTACGTTTTTTGAAAGATTGTCACAGTTTAAAAACAGAGATTGTCACGATTCATAAAAATACCCTCCTTGGTTTGATGTCAGATAACACTAATGTGTAAAGATTTGAGAGAGAAATTCTTCTAACTGATACACTTCAAATCTTTAATCTCCATCAAATTATATTCTCGAGTCTGAAGTTTACCACATGGGCTGAAAGCACAAAATGAAATATTCAACAGCCAGCATATTCACCAAGGAGTTTAAAAAATAAATAAAAGACGAGAGCAGGAACAGTTAGCAGGCATGTACTGAAAGCTGCAGTGACTGAGCTGGTCAACAAAATGGCAGCCAACACGACGAGCCACTAAAGCCTCGGTTACGCACGGCAACCACACAAAGAGCCATTCTCCATCCAGCATATCCAGCACAACAATGCTCTATTCTCACTGCTAACATTGTGCTGGTGAGTCCGTGCGACAAAACGCCAGTCTAAGTAAATACCACAAGTCTCCCATCAGTGCTTTTGCCAACCACAAGACTGATTGGTGCAGAATGAATGACTGGAGCTGGAGAACCACGGTCATGCAGTCAGCGTGGAACACGATCGCACATGGGTAACGTGACAAATGGAAAGCGTCTCCGTGAAATCGCGCTGGTTTCAGCCAGCAGGGTAACGTGTTTGCTGCGACGCCGGCGGCCTTGTTGCTTGATGAAAACAGGTATGGTCGGTTTGGGGCTTCCAGGCTTTGAGATTTGCGACGCACCAGGGAGGGAGGACATGGGCACAGGGAGGGAGGGAGGGAGGGAGGGAGGGAGGGAGGGAGGGAGGGAGGGAGGGAGGGAGGGAGGGAGGGAGGGAGGGAGGGAGGGAGGGAGGGAGGGAGGGAGGGAGGGAGGGAGGGAGGGAGGGAGGGAGGGAGGGAGGGAGGGAGGGAGGGAGGGAGGGAGGGAGGGAAAAGCCGTTTGCCAGTGGGGGTGGGTAGAGCTCTGGTTGGTTGATTGTGATTGGACAAGGCATGAAAGATGGGGGGTCTTCATTTGCAGTGGATAAGGGAATGAGAACACATTCACCACAGCTTCCACCGGGGGACTGAAGATGGGGCTGACCTGATCTGAAGGAGGGAGGAGAAAAGAACAGGATAGAATAGAACAGGATAGGATAGAATAGAATGGAATGGAATGAAAAAGAATGACCAACCCAAAGTTTAGTGTCCACTCAAGTTGAAACGTTCCCTTTTCCAGTCATAGCATGTTACAAACAGATATACACTTTACTGTACATATTCACTGGACAAGTAACACCAATGAATGTCTGTTGGTGAATCTTGAGTTTATGATTTAAGTTGCATTCATTAAAGGTTAACGTAGGCATAAACTGCCATGTATTATCTAATCAGTTCATATAAATTCCCCTTGTAAGCTGCGAGTGTGGGGTTTTACACAGAATTGCTCCTTCAAAAAATATAGAGGCAGGCTGCATATAAAACACACAATATAACCAGGAGCCTTCAATTAAAACATGGTGCTGAGTCAGCAAAGCCAGCTAACAAGCACATTCCTTACTGCAGTAAAAGGGTCTGTGGAGTGTGTGTCTGTGTATGTTTGTGTGTGTGTGTGTGTGTGTGTGTGTGTTCTCCATGGAGATCACGCTGGTTTCCCATCAGTGTGAGGTCAATATGAGAGAGCCTTGCCTCATCTCCATCGACAAAGCCGTCGACACCACTGAGTGACTCGTGTGTGTGTGTGTGTGTGCTTGTGTGTGCTGAACTGAATTAAAGATATTTTATTGAACAGTGGATTGGTGGGGTTGGGAGAATGTGGGGGGGGGGGGGGTGCAGAGATGTATTCTGAGGCAGCTGTCTGGCAGATGTCACAGGATCAGAGGAGTTAATCACTGTAAATTAGCTGAACGAGTCAGTCAGTGTATCTGACCTGCTTAACACCAACACAGCACGCAGCAGCTCTTTACAGAAGATGGAGATTAAAGATATGACCATGTTCACAATCGTCTGGTATCTATCATCTGACATGCTGAAGCGATACTGTTGATCGCTTTGGATAAAGGTGCCTGCTAAATGAAGACGGTAGAACCTTGATTTCATGAAACCTTCATTAGAAACAAACACGTCATTATAACCTCTGCTCATGAACGTCTTCTAGAAAGCTATCTTTAACACAAAGTCAGTTTTGTTTTCTGACATGCTGTTGTTATATGTTTCACAATGTTCTCTTCTGCACATGTGCATAGTGTGGATAATGCAGAGGTTTGGCCAGGGGGCGTTGTGTGCAGCATCCAGTTGGTGTTCTGTGTTCATGTAAACCACATACGATGTCAAGCTGACTGACATGACCGCCTTTGCAAAGTAGAGTTAGATGAGGTCCGAACTCATCTTTAAAATGCCAGTTAAGTAACCTCCGATTGTAAGGTACATCCTATTACATTTTAATCTGTTGATTAATGACTCAATCAAACGCAATCTTATTAATTCCAATTTAATCTAAAGTGTGACCCTTCTGTCGTGACGTTAAGGACCCTATGATGTACCTTTTTAACACAGTAACGGCTATTTTAGAACAGGCTGTCTTCAGGGCTCCTACGATGCTCCCCCTGCAGAGATGACTGTCTGGGTTTGGAGTATAAAATAAAAGGTCAGGATGGCACGTTAAAACTAATTGGCTGAATCTGGTTACGTAACAAAATGTCTTCCTTTATGTGATAACACATTCTGAAGCCTGTTTGGGCATCTGATTTGATTTCAGCGTTGAAAGCCGCTGCACTGCGGTCTCCACCCTGGAAGAGATTTATATAAGCCAACATGGCGGAACACTTGTGATTAACCAGGCGAGAGGGGAAGGGAGGTCTGGAGATGGGCTGAGGCCGGGTTAGGAGGCTGAGGCTGGGTCTGGAGGCCGTGGCTGGGTCTGGAGGCTGAGGCTGGGTCTGGAGGCTGAGGCTGGGTCTGGAGGCTGAGGCTGGGTCTGGAGGCCGTGGACAGAAGCTGAAGCCGGGAACAGAACGAAGGAGAGCATTAGCTAGCTGAGCCAACATCAGGCCACTGTGAAACAAGGGGCTTCCAGCAGGAGTCATGGAGTTGTTTTGGATAAGTAAATGATCCCATTGTCAGGTTTTTGTGGCACCCATGGAATTGTGTTGAATAACAAGTGCGCATTAAAGGGAAAGTTCACGCCAAATATATACTAACTAACAAACCTTTAAGTGTAGGACAAGAGTGTTCTTTCCCCTAATGGACTGATGTAAATGTGAGGAAACGTGCTTGGTGTGCGACGTGCTTGAGGGTGAGCTGTCCCTCTGGAGGTGGATGTGTGTCATGTGGAGAGGGCAGGGAGATGTTTGCCTCTGCTCAGCGTGCCGGCCAGCTGGGCCGAGCAGCTGAAGCTCCCAGGATACGCTCCGGAGGAGCTGTGTACAGTAGGACCTCCAGGGCAGAATATCAACGACATGATCTCCTCACACACATATACACACATACACACACACACTTGTCGCATTATTTTGCCTTTTAACAGTGGCTCACAGTATATGGGAGTTCTACATCTCCACTCCATGCCCTGCACACCAAGCATTTACATTTAGTCATTTAGCAGACGCTCTTATCCACAGCGAATTACAGTACGTACAGGGACATTCTCCCCAAGGCAAGTAGGGTGAAGTGCCTTTCCCAGGGACACAACGTCATTTGGCACGGCAGGAAATCAAACTGGCGACCTTCTGATTACGGGCCCGATTCCCTAACCGTCATCTGACCCTCACCAAGAAACTGAAACACGGAACCGTATTTTAGATATGGGTTCTGTTTGTATATTTTACAAGACCAAGATGACTTTGAATCTTTGAATGTTGGATGGAGGAAAGATAACTGCCTCAGGGACTAACTGGCTGACCATGTCAATCTATGGTGCAGACTTAAAGGCTGTTTATGTCTGTCCGTGTTAATCCATCAAATCCTCTCAGCTCTCCCTGTCCAAAACTGGCATCCCTTGCTAACATCAATTGGATTGCCTGCTTTCCCCTCTTTCAGTCGAAACAAACACCCCTAATCCCCCATTCTCCTGGTCCTCTGAGAACAGGAACGGGGGAGAGAGAGACTCACCCCTGAGACTCAGTCACTGCAAAGGACACACAAACACCCTCCCTCCCCCCTCTTCCTCCTACAGGACCAACATGGCTTCTGGAAACACACACACACACACCCCACACACAGGACCAACATGGTTATTGTTCATCTACAAATAAAGGAACTTCCTCTGTGGCTTGTGTCAATGTTAGACCTACTGCATTGCACCAGCATGTATGCAGTTTGGGCAGTATTTGGGAGGTGTCATTAGATTGAATCTAGACCTCAAGGCTTCATTTTCTTCACATTTGATTTAACCTTTGTTCCAGTATCAGGCACGCAACCAACCTGTGTTAAACACCAACTTCATGGTGTTTTTCTTTATTTTGAGTTCATCCTAAGGGTTGTTTGTTTTCTCTTCCGGCGTCGCCCAGTCTTCCCCAGATTCCCACTAGGATCTTCTCTTCCCTGTTGGAGAACAGCTCCACCTCACACGCAGCCATGGCAGAAGAGTCGGACATGCGTAATGAGCTGTCGGACATGCAGCAGCAGGCCGATCAGATGGCTGACGAGGTAAGACAGTGTCCACACACACACACACACACTCACACACCATGCATGCACACTCACACATTCACACACACCCATACACACACGTGCATGCACACACACACACGCACCTAGTGCAGGTCTCGTTCTGTTAGGTCTCCTCCACACCTTCAGCTCATACCAGAGCTCCCTGTCCTGACTACCCCCTCTCAGATCATGTGATCGTAGATTAGACAGTAACACTGACCATTTCTCAGTCATCCTAGCAGGCTGGCTCAGGAGGAGTGGGTCCTGCTGTTGGCTCTGGCCGGAGGCAAGCTGTGGTGGCTCTGTGTGTGTGTGTATGTGTGAGGGTGCGCGGAATGTGTGTACAATTGTGTGTGTGTGTGTGTCAGGTGGAGGGGTAGTCCTCCTGCTTATGTAACGCTACAGCATTTAGTGTGTATGTGGGGCTGTGAGTGTGTGTGTGTGTTCATGTTCCATACATGGGTACAGTGTGTACATGTGTGTGTGTGTGTGTGTGTTAGTGTTCACAGACATGAGTGAGTGCATGCACAGTAAATGTGTTTGTCCATTGTGTTTATGCAAGTGTGTGTGCATGCATGTAAGTGTATGCGTGTGTGTGTGTGTGTGTGTGTGCATGTCTGTGTGGATGCTTGTATGTGAGGGTGATTGTGTGTGTGTGTGTGTGTGCGTGCGTGACGGGCAGGCCTGCAGCAGCCCGGCCTGTCTCCCTGCTGCTCTCATGACTCATTCTCACAGCTGAGCAGAATATTAAACACACATGCAAACGCTCGACACAAAATGGCAGCTACCATCACAGACTCCCACAGCACTGGAACACACAGGCACAATTACATACAGTACATGTTATCTCAGACAGACCTCCTGAGGGTCGAGCGTTTGACAGTACTGTGAAGACAGCCTGTCCCAAGACACCATCAAGGAAAGGAATGATGGTCGGGTAGCCTGATGGGGGAGGAGAGGATGGAGGAGCAGAGGAAAGGGGGAGGATGAAAGGAGGATGGATGAGAGGAGGATGGATGAGAGGAGGACGGATGAGAGGAGGATGGATGAGAGCAGGACGGATGAGAGGAGGATGGATGAGAGCAGGACGGATGAGAGGAGGATGGATGAGAGCAGGACGGATGAGAGGCCACAGCTACAGCAGAGTCACTGTGGCTTGGGATGCTCAGGCCGAGGCTATGTGGCATTTTGCCCTCCCCCTACTCCCCCTCCCCCTTCCTCCCCCCATCCATTCCTCCCACTCTTCCTCCCATACCTCCCTCTCCCCATCCCTTCCTCCTCTCTTCCTCTCCCCTCCCCCTGCCCCTCTCCAGGGGCAGGGCTCTGCGTCCATGCGTGAGGGATGAGACACTCTCTCATCCCTCCCTCCTCTCTGCCAGGGCTGTGCTCTACATCTCCCCCACAGCCCCTGCCGTAGCCACACGCTAACACAGGCTATTTACGGAGGAAACAGGAACATGCAGCCACATCGCCACAGTGGTCATGAATAGAACCAGCCGCTTCAAGCGACTCAACGGGATGGAAATCGATGGAAGACCATCATATAACCCTGAAAATAGATGCATTTGTTTTACAAGTTACATCTTTGAATTTGAATATTAAAATACAGTACATACTGTCATTTTTTTCATCTCTTGTTTCTTTTAACTGGCAAGCTAGTACCGTGATTCAAAGCTTACATAACAGTGATACAGTATATCTCACCGCCATTACAGACACCCAAGCTGAACAACCCAAGTGGAGTCATGTTTAGAAAAGACAAGAGCAGTTGGTTAACGATCTCACTGTGTCACTCACCCAATCAAACAAAACACAACACACAACAAGCTCTACACACTTTCACCTTCATTCATCTCTGATAGTCTGATGCCCTGGTGATGATTCCCAACGCTAACCTCTGCCCTCCTCTTTGTCCACAGTCACTGGAGAGCACTCGTCGTATGCTACAGCTGGTCGAAGAGGTGAGAGAAAGACTTCCTGTGTTCACACTTCCTGTTCTGCATGTGTGTGTCCGAGCCGAGGTCATGTGGAAGGCGGTCCCAGTCGGGGGCTGAGAACAGATGATGACATGAGTGGAACACAAGGTTTTTGTTCTGACGTACCAGAGCGCACGCTGACACCCGCTTGGCCATACCAGCTCATCCAGTTCTATTCAATTCACTTTATTAAACCCGAAAGAAATTCAAGTAAACAGGAATAGGAGATCAGCTAAGGCGTGACTCAGCCAACTTGGGCCGAGTGTCCTGACAAAGCTGTTGATGACAGAGTGAGAGGAGGGGAGGGAGGGAGGGAGGGAGGGAGGGAGGGAGGGAGGGAGGGAGGGAGGGAGGGAGGGAGGGAGGGAGGGAGGGAGGGAGGGAGGGAGGGAGGGAGGGAGGGAGGGAGGGAGGGAGGGAGGGAGGGAGGGAGGGAGGGAGATGGGAGGAGGTAGAAAAGAGAAGGAGAGGGTTGGAAAAAAGGATAAACAGACAAAGAAGATGGATAGGAGAGAGAAAGACAGGTGATGAACAGAAGGAAACTGTAAGAAAGAAGCAGAAGGCAGAGAGAAGTCTGGTGAGAAAGTGAAAGTGTGAAGACAGCTGGAGGGGGAGGGCCCGGTTGGGAGGACTTCAGCCGCCCGCTACACATCTCAAGGTCATATTGATCATCAGTCAACAGATCTCATCACACAGCTCCTTCCTGGAACCACCGCAGGGCGATAGGGAGGGGTGAAGAGGTGGCGAGAGGATGGGAAGGACAGTGACGCCTCCGACGTGAAAAACAGACAAAGGGGAGCGAGAGAGAAAGAGAGGGAAAGGAGGAGAGATAGAAAGAGAAAGGGTGGGAGTTGGGAGGAGAGGGAGAGACAAAGAGAGCAAGGAGAAAGAGAAAATCAGAGAGGGAGAGGAGTTTAGGAGAGAGAAGAGAGAAAGACAGACAGAGCGAAGAAGAAAGACAGACAGATATTAGTCAGACTAAGGTGTTCAGTCAGATGATTATGTATCGGAATTGTTCAGGGAGACTCATAGGAGGTTTACGGGGGGTGTTTAATATCATAACAGTGATCATTTTAACTAACACTAACCCTATCAATAAAGTATAGTACTCTATTCACAACACATTTTGGGAAAAAGGTTTATACAACCTGCATGCAAAATGGCAGAATGCAGCCGAAGCGAAGCAGGGCTGGCAGCACTGTAACGCTTCCAGGCTGGTTATGCTGAGGAAGGCGATACCCCCTGGGAAACATTGAGAGCTGCTTTGGGATTCCTCCTGGAAGAGGAGGCTCAATTACAACATAATTTATACACTGCGGCGCCTCCTTATTCCTCCCCTCACGCCCCCCCCCCCCCCCCCCGGACGTCGATGCACCCCTCCGTAGATCTGCTTTGGGGGCGATGTGTGTGTGTCTGTGAGCTGTGTCAGCCTGTGTGTGTGTATGTGTGTCTTGTTTATGTCATCTCCTCGCCAGGTGCCAAGTCTCTGCCATACGGAGCTGTATTTTTTATGCTTGCTCAAAAACAACGGCTCAGGATTTAAAGGGGGACTATGCCAAGATGAGCTCTCCCCATGGTCGATATCTGTACCAAAAGATCAATGAGTAATAAGTTCTACGTTGGCAATTTAAGGCAGACCCAGAGGTCTCCTGTGCTAGATCAATCTACTGTTGGTACGGAGGAATTGCAAAGTAGCCAAGTCCTTTTTTAGTCTTGCCTGGAACAATTATTTTAGAAGTGTAGGATTTAGATGAAAAATTTAGAAACTGAAGTTAATATTTTATACATTTAGATCTGATGTTTAATTTTAATGTAAACTATTAAATTCTAGTCGGCCTGTTTAATAAATCATCACTCGGGAAGTAATTTATTGTGTTTCACACCAGGAGTCTAATGGCTCTGACCTGTGACCCTCAATCAATACAAACTCACGTTTCACTGGGTGGAGGCCAGGTCATTTGCTCATTCATTATCCTCAACATGAAAAGGAGATTACAGCAGCAAAGTCAACCCCACAAAGATCATGCCACAGGATGTCAGATGGAACCAGCAGGGTTCACTTCCTGTTTACTCTATATCAAGCATTAAATGGTCTACCATTGGTTTTTCTGAGGGCAACATGTGACCTCACAAGCCTCAGGGAGAGAGTGGCTCTGAACCACCTCTGTTACACAATCAAATGACGCAAAACGTTATCTAAGCGTGACGAGTCTCCTGGTGCGGTTACTTTAACCAGCTAATATTACGTTTTCATCTTGTCCTCTAATCACTAAACTCGCGGCTTTTTTCTCTTCTCTGGACTCACCTTCCTTTCTTTCTTGTCCTCTGTTCCTCTTATCTTCCTTCCCTCCTTCCCTCTTTGCCTGGCTGTTCTGGGGGAGTAGAGTAAAGATGCTGGCATCAGGACTCTGGTCATGCTGGACGAGCAAGGAGGTAAGTCTGGGAATCTTCTAGAAGAGATACGGAGATGTACCTGATCCACACGCCACCTCTGGATATAAGTTTAGAAAGTGTAACTCTTAATGCATGCATTGCAAATACCTTTTCATGACAAATCATGAATTTGCTTACACTATGGTGATTTGACACTTGGCTGTGTTTATTTCCACGTTCTGATCAACGGCCCTATTAAAGTGAAAGATTGAAAAATGATCATGCTGTAAAAAACGGAACTTTTGCTTGTATAAAGATGCATTTTCACACTAATATTTCCCCCCCAAAAAATGCCAACTCAAATGATAGTTCCTCCTTTGTTACTATTTTAATTTCATTTGATTAAATCAGGACAAACATGAGGATGGTTATCTGATTTTATCTTTCTTTCAACTAACAACGATTTTAATCTTCTTCTTTCCTTTCGCTTATTTCTTTCCTGGGTTTGCTAACTTCTATCCTTGGTTTGCATACTTACTTTCCTTTGGTTCGCCAACACCTTTTTATTTTTAGTTCGCTGACAGCTTCATGTGCCAAAATACAAGAAAACCTTGAAACTATGAAGTGCAAATATCCCTCCTGGCTTCTGCAAGGTCATAGAAAGACACTGATGTAACCATCCTCAAAGTTTTAGACAAATGCATTTCTGTGACAAAATTCTCTCAATAATTCGCATCGACTTCATTGGATTGTCCCAAAGACAACAGGAATGATACAAAAATGACTTAAAGTCTGATCCTGGATCAGTTTGGGCTTGATCCCGTCTGTCTGACCACAGAAACTTGATATGCTTAACTCTATTCTAGGAAATCTGAGCAAGTCGTTGGCTCGTCGTTACTGAATATTCATAATATGTAAAGAGGATTGACGGATTGCCAGCATTTATGCAGAGTCACATAACTAGATTCTACATACGTTCTGGCTGTCTATTTACAGTTGGGACTCACAGTATGATTGTCCAGCGTAGACTGATCCGAGGTCAGCCTACAGGCCTCAGAAGGGGCTGACATGTCACCGATATGGAGGTGAACGCAGGTTCTGTCTCAGCGTTGCTAAACAGTGCAAACAAACGATCGATTTAGCTGGTAATGACAAAACTCACTCACTTTTCTATCTTGAACTCCCCATGAATGATTCTGATGTCGACACTAACTGAAGGCATTTTTGTACAATCCCTAGGTAATGTCACAGCGAATACCTGTACTGTATACATGCAGTTATACATGCATGTTCAATGCAGCACATAAGGAATGTACTGTATAGTCCATCTGATAAACAAACCCTTTATTTTACACTGTTATTAGTATAGCTAACATTCACAGCATACATTTACCTTAGAATACTTACATTTATGTGTGCAGAAATTGAATGTGATTTTCTTTTCCCCGGTTTATTTATCATTTATTAGTGTCAGTTGAAGAGATCGAGGAATACATATTTATCATGGCCCCGAGACCTTAGCCAACTTGAGCTCTCTGATTGGCTAGTAGCCCATGCCAATCACCCACCCAGGTGTGAGCACTCTGGCTGAGTTTATTAATGACATCCTCTCTATTTCTCTCTCTCTTTCTGAGCCTTCTCATCCCTCTGCGCCCTCATCCCACACAGGGATGATTCTGAGCCAGAGCTGCAGGTCGCATTAGTTATGAGCAGGCCCAAACGGAATACGCGGGCGCAGAATTCCGACGAAAACCTGCGGATTTTCAAGTAGAACGCATTGGTCTGAGGCAAAATGTAAATACACTTTTCAACTCATATTACGTCTCTATTATTAAAACGTTATCGACCCAAATTACAGCTAGCTGATCTTTATGAGGACGGATCAATACGTTTTTGCAAAGTCGGTCAACATTCAATTGACCATATTTGCCATCAAACTTTTGTGGAACATCTTCGGTCGCTCCGACATAAGAACAGGAACGCTAGCGGCTTTTTCAGTCTGAATAACCGCAGAAAATGTGAAAAAAATCTGCGTATTCCGTTTGGGCCTGGTTATGAGGAAAGCTGGGAGCCCGAGCAGTCTCCCTGCTCCGCTTATCTGCTGTCACGGTGATCTGAGCACTATCCAGGGATTGTACAAACTTGGAAGATGTCAGTGAGTTTAGTTCCTAACTGCCCCATGCCTGACCCAACACACACCACCTCCTCCCTCACCTTCACACACTCAGTCTGCTCGGGAATTCTCCCTGACTGAGTTAACTTCTACCACACACAAGGTTCCTCTCTCTCCACCCTCACCACACACACACACACACCCTGAAACGCCTTATAGTTAACTATATCAGTGGATTGGTTGCCCCCTGTCAACCACCATCCTATAGCATGCCCCTTCTCCTCCTCCTTCCTTCTCAGACACTAACAGGACCCACCCTCCACCTACGCCCCCCATATCCATGCCTCGATTCACGAGTCACATTGACCATCCGCTGCCTATCCTGTAGGTCTGGCCCTATCAGCTCCACGACAGAGTCACATGCCCGTGGTCAAACATTAGGACCTAATGTCTCTGTCTGGAGACCGATTTAGTTGAAATCACTTAAGGTGAAAGTTAGTGCTTGGTGTGAATAAAACCTGTAACCACTGGTAGGTTCACCCAGTAGAACATGCAGAGAACTCCTACCTTAAGGTGGCAACATAAGATTCCTTAGTTTCCTTGGACGCAATGCCCATGGTACATGGAACACCTTCAGACTGAAATAGTAAGATGGAACCTTTCAGGACAGAATAGCTCTGTCACACACGGCACAATACAAAAAAACACATCATCGTGTTATCTCAAATCAGTTTGGTATCTGTGATTGCCAACACAAGCATATTGAGAAATACATTGAGAATAAGTTCATCACAGTCAAATCAAATTCAAATTTATTTGTATAGCCCTTTTTACACGCAAGCATGTCACAGAGCATGTCACAGTCTCACATGAATCTAGCTCCTGTAGGATTCTCTGGCGTAAAGATCCAGGGTGCATTACTGTCCCAGTGTAGCAGAGCGATGCATGCACTCAATAGAAACTCATCTAAGTTCTCACACAGCTGCTGCAGCTCATGACTCATATTTCTGTCAAATAGTCAATAAAGTTCATTCCACTGCTGTCATCCCTTTGTCCTGACCAGAGCAACTCGATCGTGTTGAAGATGGCATGAACCATATCAACCAAGACATGAAGGAGGCCGAGAAAAATTTAAAAGATTTAGGGAAATGCTGTGGGCTTTTCATATGTCCGTGTAACAAGTAGGTACTGAACACGTGCCCAGAGACTCTTGCATATGTGGTGGCGTCCAGTTATCTTTCCTTTTTTTTAACTTATTTTTTCGTTTTCTTTTTTTAAATCTTTCGTCACAGTGAGTGTCTGAAGCTGTTGTCTTCTCTTCTTTGTCCTCTCTTTCCTCTCCTCCTCTATCTTTTTCTCCTCGTGCTTCGTTCTGTGGGGGATAAATAACTTGTGTTTAATCAGAGCAACTGGAGCGTATCGAGGAAGGAATGGACCAGATCAATAAGGACATGAAGGATGCAGAAAAGAATTTGAACGATCTAGGAAAATTCTGTGGTCTTTGCTCCTGTCCATGTAACAAGTAGGTGCTGCTTGCCTGCCTGCCTGCCTGCCAATCAAAAAAGAGGTAGAAGTGACATCATAGTGGCCAAGGGCCAATAGTCCGCTCTGCTCCAACTCTAGCAAGATTTAATCCGCCCCTTTAATCTTGACTTTTGACGACAACCCCATTAGTCCTGAAACATACTCTCACACCAACTCTCTCACACACTTTCTCACACACACACACTCTCACACACACACTCTCTATCTCTTACATGCGGCAACACACATATATGAAAATACACAAGAAAAAAAATACACACAAAAATTCACACTCAAAGCATCCGTATACAGACACATGCAAGGACACATTCTCATACACACACAAGACACACACATCATCTGTATATACATATATAAAGTTTATACACAAACTAATACACACAGGATCACTACAGCCTCAGGTCCCTGTAGGAGGGCATCCAGGCGTATCCCACAATCCTTAGCTTCATCCCAATACTGGAGAGCTTTACATGAGGCTCAATGTCACAATCATCTCTAAGTGACAGAATCCTGAATGATTCTAAGTTTAACATTGACAGTAACATACGAAAACATATGTTTTCAACTAATTCTTTTAAAACAAGCACAATCACATCTTCACACTGGTCACGCCTCTTCGACAACATATAAACAATGAAAACACTCTTCCGATCCACAAACCAAACTTTCCTGCACCATAACAGTACTTCATCACCAGGGAACTTAGCCATCCTCCTCGCAAAGCAGTCTATTCTAACCCACTTTGCCACACACACCCTCAATAAGCAAACCTCTCCAAGCACCACAAGAACTTCTCCATGCACCCTAACCACAGTAGTCCACACCCGTGGAGCGTTCCTCAGTAAGCTAGCTTCTCTAGACCAGGACTAACGAGCTGGACTGTTTGACACTTCTCCTCAAATGCATGATGCTGCCATGATACCACCATAACACTACCCATGGTCAAACTGGAACTCCCATGCGTACAGTAACAGTTATGTCTGCACTGCAGAATGTACAGTACTGTAGGGTAGCAGGCACATTAACTCTGCCCCCCTTTTTGCAACTCTGAACGCACCCCCATTAATTAACTCAGTAATGAATGCCACTGACTGGAATGACTTGAGAGCATGTTTATTGAATGCCATGCATGTTGATGCTGCCACTCATGCTGATAATGCAACACATGAAATTATGTTTGTAATATAATGATACAAGTGAATGATGAGCTCCTGTTATGTTTCACAAATATATCCCACGGTACATCCGAGCCAGGTTTAACACAAACACACAGCAGAAACCACTGACAGAATAATGAATCTAATATAAACAATGAAAAGAGAATCAAAAAGAAGCAAATAGATTTAAAAGTACACGTCAGTTTTGATATACAAATAGTTAAATAGGAAACAACTTCTGCAGTGCTAGTGCTCAGGTCACTTTTCTAACACCCCCTCCCCCACCCTCGACACACCTCAAGGAATCTACCAAGACCTGGATCATATAGATCAGATAGAGGTGTCATGACAACCTGTCACAAAGTTTACTAAAGACCAAATCTACAGACAGGACAATCTGAGCCTCCAGCTATGATGCCTGAAAGAGCAGATCTGCCCACACACCCTGGCTGCCCAGCCTCCCTCAGCCCTCTGGAGGCTGCCTGGCCTCTCCCCGCCCTCTGGAGGCTGCCTGGCCTCTCCCCGCCCTCTGGAGGCTGCCTGGCCTCTCCCCGCCCTCTGGAGGCTGCCTGGCCTCTCCCCGCCCTCTGGAGGCTGCCCAGCCTCCCTCAGCCCTCTGGAGGCTGCCTGGCCTCTCCCCGCCCTCTGGAGGCTGCCTGGCCTCTCCCCGCCCTCTGGAGGCTGCCTGGCCTCTCCCCGCCCTCTGGAGGCTGCCTGGCCTCTCCCCGCCCTCTGGAGGCTGCCCAGCCTCCCTCAGCCCTCTGGAGGCTGCCTGGCCTCTCCCCGCCCTCTGGAGGCTGCCTGGCCTCTCCCCGCCCTCTGGAGGCTGCCTGGCCTCTCCCCGCCCTCTGGAGGCTGCCTGGCCTCTCCCCGCCCTCTGGAGGCTGCCCAGCCTCCCTCAGCCCTCTGGAGGCTGCCTGGCCTCTCCCCGCCCTCTGGAGGCTGCCTGGCCTCTCCCCGCCCTCTGGAGGCTGCCTGGCCTCTCCCCGCCCTCTGGAGGCTGCCCAGCCTCCCTCAGCCCTCTGGAGGCTGCCTGGCCTCTCCCCGCCCTCTGGAGGCTGCCTGGCCTCCCTCAGCCTTCTGGAGGCTGCCTGGCCTCTCCCCGCCCTCTGGAGGCTGCCTGGCCTCTCTTCAGCCCTCTGGAGGCTGCCTGGCCTCTCCCCAGCCCTCTGGAGGCTGCCTGGCCTCCCTCAGCCTTCTGAAGGCTGCCTGGCCTCTCCCCAGCCCTCTGGAGGCTGCCTGGCCTCTCTTCAGCCCTCTGGAGGCTGGTGTGTGTGATCAACCACGGATCGACCCCACTCCCTGCAGGAGTCTAAGGAATGGAATAGGATGAGTTTCTAGCTTTTACAATCCCAACACACAGGGTCGGTGCTATTCTTAGGAATCAGATTACTGAAACATATAGGGAGGGAATCGAACTGATAAGATAATGGGTTGAGATGCCAAACCAAATCTAGAAGAAGTGGGAAAGGAGGGAGGGAGGGAGGGGGAGAGACTAGAGAGAGAGAAAAGGGGCTTGAAAGCATGAGAGGAGAGGAGTGTGTTTGCCAGGTTAGATGCTGTGTGTCACTGATGACAGAGAGCCAAGCGAAGCCTCAGTCCATGTCTATAAATAACCCAGGGTGGGGGAGGCTTCTGTCTGATGAAACAAAAAATATCGTCCCCAGACTACAAGGTTACCAAAATGCTTCCAAACGCTTTGGAGCAGAAATACCATATGATAAGAGGAGGGGGAGGAAGAAAGAAAAAATATTTAGAAATGTTTTAACTTGAGATCCATCCATTCTCCTTTTTCACCGTGGAGGGGAAGGGGGGTTCTGCTTCCAGTTCCCACCGCTATTGCGGACGTATATGTGATGCGTTTATTTTCCCAGTCAGTATTGTCAGGCATCCAGGCAGACACACGCACTTACCCCACGACTCTGGGCCAAATAAGATGCTGACTGTGAAAATGGATGATGCCACATTGTCAGGCGACAATTAAACTGGTTAGAACAGCCATAGTTCACCACCTCCCTCCCCACCCTTTTAGAACAGCCATAGTTCACCCCCTCCCTCCCCACCCTTTTAGAACAGCCATAGTTCACCCCCTCCCTCCCCACCCTTTTAGAACAGCCATAGTTCACCACCTCCCTCCCCACCCTTTTAGAACAGCCATAGTTCACCCCCCCCCCCCCATCATATGACCTGTCCCCCTACCTCAGCCTCACTACACCTGCCTTAATTCCAACTGACTCTCTTGTTCTCCAGCGTTTAAACTCTGACCTGATCGAGACATCTGACACTCCTAACAAAGTGCACGGTGCTCTGTGACTCCCTCCATTTTGGTTTTTTTCTTTTGCAGTTCTTCGCACTCGTCCCCAATGATGTGACAGTCCTGTTTCCCTGTGTTGTCTGTCTGCCAGAGCCTGTGTTACATGTTCTCTGTCACAGTCTCACTGGGGGGACACCGTCATAAGGGGGAGGGGGTGGTGTGGGGGGAAGAGGATGGAGGGGGGATGGAAGGGGGGAGGCACAACATGAGTCATCTCAAGTGTTGTATCCACAATTGCATGCGTGTCGGAGAATAGCTATTTCCATGCTGAGAAAGGTATGTGCCTCACAACACGAAGCCTGCCTGAGTAAAGCTATGTTATATTCCTAGGAGATATAACATGTGACAGACATGATGATATTAACAAGAGAATGAAACTGACCCCAGCCTGCTCTGCTTTGCTTGGTTAGTCTAGTCTTGACTGTTAATCATATTTCTATGTGCCAGATGCATGCTGCAGTAATACTGTCTAGATCGTAATAACGATTGATGTACGAATAACGAATGATGATGATGATGATTCCAGTTCCTAGTTGAGAACAGGAGGAACAGTCAGAGAGAAACTGACCCTCCTCCCTCCCCTCCCTCCCTCCCTCCCTCCCTCGCCGGTCCACCAGGATGAAGAGTGGGGGCAGTAAGGCCTGGGGGAACAACCAGGACGGCGTGGTGGCCAGCCAGCCCGCCCGTGTCGTCGACGAGCGCGAACAGATGGCCATCAGTGGAGGTTTCATCCGCAGGTGAGGGGCAGAGTGTGTGTGTTTGTGTGTGGGGCAATCGATGCCCAGGTGTGTGGCTTCAGGAGGTAAACAAGAGCTGCTTCGGGCCAGCGGCCAGACCAACGGGGCTAGGTCCACTGAGAGAGACATCAAAGGAGGAATATGGATGATGTCCAGTGGAGATGAAGAGAGGCGCACCCTCGGGACCTATATTACCAAGTCAATGTGAAGTGTGTGTGTGTTTTCACATGAAAATGAAATGTGTGTTCATGTGAATGACTTATAGCTGTGTGTGTGTGTGTGCGCGCGCAGGGTAACAGACGATGCCAGGGAAAATGAGATGGATGAGAACCTGGAGCAGGTGGGCGGTATCATTGGCAATCTGCGCCACATGGCCCTGGATATGGGCAATGAGATTGACACCCAGAATCGCCAGATCGACAGGATCATGGATAAGGTACTGGGGGGACTTTGAATCGGAACCAGAAACAGAGTCAGAATGAATGAAATAGCATTATAATCAGAATCTGGAATCGGGATATCGGAATCTGTAATACAATCAGAATCAGATTAATCTGGTTCAAAACCTAGTATCAGTGATATATTCAACCAATACCAAAACCAGGACAAGAATCAAAAGTTACATTTTATCTGTCACTAGACTATCATCTTTTGTTATTGTTGTTTGGGTGTCAACGATTTTTGTCAACCGTTCACTCTCTGCTGTCCTCTCTCCAACCAGGCTGATTCCAACAAGACCAGGATCGATGAAGCCAACCAGCGCGCCACAAAGATGCTGGGCAGTGGCTAAGCTCCTGTCTCCTACACGGCTACAGCTTGCTGCCCAGTCAGTCGACAGGCGCAAACATGCTTTTATCATCTGGTATTTATCTTCTAGGTTTGCACACATGCACATATCACCTCCTCCATTGTAAATGTTGTTCTGAGTGTCGTCCGTCTGCTTTTTCAATGATTGTCCTGGTAAGATTATTTCTTATACTCTGTATATCATTCTTTCCAAAGGTTGTATATAGTGCTGACTCGATGGTTATAGCTCACTTGTGAAGTTTTTATCTTTATCAATAAATATATATATCATATATAAAATATATATCATATATATATATAATAAAAGTACAATGCTGGATGATTAGTGTGATGGGAATGCTAAACAAGCTGTTTTTCCTTTTCAGTATTTCAGTATTGTCTTAGTAAAACTGTGTCATACCATTAGGCTAACTGTCATGATCCTTATTTTGATGTTGTCATGACGAATGAAGAAGAGGAATTAAAAGAACTAAAGATAAACAACTATGATGATATATTTCTCAAAAAGCACTTAACAATCACTGTCTTCAGTTCATTTTTCCTCACCGCAATCATAATGAGTTTCTGTTTAGACAACGTGCAACTTAACACTCCGTAGCTGTAATAGACATTGCATTCCAAGTGATGTGAATTGTGCGTTCTGCATGACAAATGGTAGATTTTAGAGTCTTATAAATAAATCCTGTCTGAAAAAATATATAAAAAAATATGTATCATGGCAGCAGCAAAATCGACAAAAAGCATGCTTAGTATTAGGACACAGTTGACCGTTCCATATTCCTGCAAGTTTGCAATAGAGCCACTATTTCTGTCTATCTATATTCACAAACTGTGACCATCGTTGTAAAATAATGCAAAAATGTTCTAAAAGCAAGGAGATTTAAATGAAAAACAAGGGCGTGGCTGTTTCGCAAAAAATGACCTGTTTTCTAAACGAATATGCAGTTCAGTAGAGATATTGAAGATGTGATGAGAGGTTGGGATTGGTTGTGTTGTAACATAGGATTTGGATGCTCTGAAAAAAATAAACGTTTGCAATGTAAAGCAAAAGACACATTTCTGAGA
Organism: Hypomesus nipponensis; assembly: GCF_054491055.1. Lineage (NCBI taxonomy): Eukaryota > Metazoa > Chordata > Actinopteri > Osmeriformes > Osmeridae > Hypomesus > Hypomesus nipponensis. The sequence goes on along the minus strand of NC_140366.1, from coordinate 15,049,788 downwards.
AACCTTACTTTTATAAGAAGACTGTATTCCTGTTAGTTTACTCTCCCCACATGTTGTTTATTATCGGTAAAATAATAATAATCATGATAATAATTATACTCTGAAACAAAAAATTACATTACAAAAGGTTTTTTGTTGCTTCTGTACTTTAGAGCTATGCACACCAAATCGCCGAAATGTTGAGTAGTTAGAATTGTAGGACTAAATACCTGAATGACACATAGGTTAAACTGTGAGATTGATGTCCTCAACGCATGTAATATTAAAACTCCCTCTGTATTCTGTCAGTTTGTGAAGTGGTGGACATTTTGTAGCTAGCTGAATTGATTAAAAGTAATAAAGCCTATAGTCCAGTGTCTGTGATTATTGCTCCTGTGTGTCACTGGGTGTGATGTCATTCAATCAGCAGATGATTCTAACAAAGTGACAACCAGGGGGGATTTGAACCTGCGATCTCTGGATCTGCAGTCAACCCTGGTGTGTGGAGGATCGTTGTGGCCACACTTGGATGCATCTTAGCATCTTAGCGAAAACAACAGCAAACTTGGACTTTGACATCATACTTTATTGAATCCAATGTGCTAGCACAGTATCACTAGTCAAGAGAACACAATAACTGAGATATCTGAGTTAGTTCCACACAGAAGCAGTATCAATGTGTTCATGCAGTTTAGGAAAGGGTGTGAGAATATTCTTCCCATTTCTAGCAGATCTGATCAAACTGATAGAATTGAAAGGAATGATCTGGTTTAGGCTTCAGCGGTGCTGCATTAATGTATTTGACCACCCTTGGCAAAGAGACTGTATATATAATATAATGGATTTGTCACTTGACTGTTTGTGGGCATTAAAAACCACTTTTGCCTTACTGCCATCCATACATGGGGGCGTTGTTCTAAAGGGGTTTATCTGAGGAAGGTTTGAGTTCAAGGTTTGACAATGAGGGTTCACGACGGTTCATAATTAAAGTAAATGATGTTTCCTAACTTCGTTTCATGTCCTGATGGCAAGTGAACCCAACAGAGGCCCAGGGGTAGATTGCTTTCGTACGCGGTCTGCAGTCATTAATCACACTTTATCTGTCTGACACACTGTTTGCAGGACAAACATCGCATCAAGAGATTTGTCGTTGCCTTGTCCCTGGAAACAACAAAACAGTACTGTAAGCTGTATATATATGTACTAGTTGAGCCAGCTCAAACAACATATCATCATCTATCTCAGTTTGTCTTATTGAGAGAGAGAATAAATTCCCAAGAATCTAAAGAAATTCACCTGACGTTGCCTAGGCAATGTGTTTTAGGGACAAATACTTAGTTACTGTACTTCAGTGGATTTTTATGGCATCAGTACTTTACAATTTTTCTGACAACTTTTTACCAAAACTCTAAAACAGGTATTAGTAATGACTAAGTATGTCAGAGCCCATACTTCCTTATTTTACCATGAGTGAAAGGGTGTAGTCAGTACTTTTACTTATAAGTCTTATAAAACATGAGTATCTGTACTTTTACCTGAGTGAAGGACGTGTTTTACTTTTGCCATCTCTGTTGAGAAGCAGCTGCTGTTGGGGGGTGTTGAGCCTGACATGTTCACGACTCACTTTCACTTCTCTCTCAATCTGCTCAACCATCTACATTTGTCTATGAATCACTCCTTTCCTCATTACCTTGCTCTAGCATTGGCATGGCATCTGGATCTCTGTCTTTTCCTTACACGCACACATACATACCCCACCCTGGGGATGCTGACAGATATAGGATGGGCATACTTTGTGGAGTCAGCAACACACACACACAGTTTGAGTCCCAGCGTGGCCCTTCAGCCCTCATGAACAGGTGTATATTAGTAGTGCTGATTGTATTCATGGTCTCAATGGCTGGCAGGGCCACAGTGAAGGTCACGTCAGCACACAGCCTCTAGAATTAGACTGGCTCGCTACGCAATGCAATCTACCAGACCAGCATTTACAGGGAGGGAGGGAGGGATGGAGGGAGGGAGGGAGGGAGGGAGGGAGGGAGGGAGGGAGGGAGGGAGGGAGGGAGGGAGGGAGGGAGGGAGGGAGGGAGGGACGGAGGGAGGGAGGGACGGACGGACGGACGGACGGAGGGAGGGAGGGAGGGAGGGAGGGAGGGAGGGAGGGAGGGAGGGAGGGAGGGAGGGAGGGAGGGAGGGAGGGAGGGAGGGAGGGAGGGAGGGAGGGAGGGAGGGAGGGAGGGAGGGAGGGAGGGAGGCGGAGGAGGGGAGGAGAGTGAGATGGAGGAGGGGTGGGGGGCAAAGAAAGATGGAAAGGGGAGGAGAGAGCAGGGGAGGAGGGGAGGAGAGAGAGGGAGAGAGATGGAGGGGGGATGAGAGAGTGGTGGAGGAGGGGGAGGAGGATTATGTAAGGCTGTGCTGTGCATACACACCACACAGCAGAGAAAAGCAGGGAGTGGAAGAGAGAAGAGAGGGAGGGGATGGACGTGTGTGTGGATGAAAGGGAAGGATTGGAAAAGGGCATAGGAGTAAGAGGGAGAAAGTAAAGAGGGAGACACAAAGAGAGACAGACAAAGGGAGAGACACGGGAAAGGAAGGGACAGGGGATGGAGTGACACAGAGGGTGATGGAGAGAGAGAAAGGGATGGGGAGCGAGAATGCGGGAGGAGAAAGGGAGGAGAGCAGAGAGAGAAAGAGAGACGGGGGCACTGATGGGGATTGCACTGCAGCCCACTCCAAATATCCTGCGCCTGAATGATGTAGGGTGGAGTCACTGGGCTGTGTGCTGGCGGATAAACGGATCAGTCAAGAGAGGAGAGAAGAGGAGAGGATAGGGAAGGAGAGGAGAAGGAAGATGAGAAGGGAGTAGAGGAAAAAGTAGAGAGGAGAGAGAGAAGAGGAGGGGAGAGAAAGAGAAGGAGAGAGAGAGGGAGGAGGAGAGGAGATGCATGGGGAGGAGAGTTGAGGGAGATAAGGGATGCTGCAAGCATGAATAACAGCAGAGCCACAATGGCGGGCATGCGGGGGAGGGATAGCGGGGTGGGGCTCTGCATAGGGAAACCACTGCAATCTCATCTCCCCACCCCCACCCCCCCTGCCTCTCTTCCACTCCCTCCCTCCCTTCCTGTGTCTCTCTCTCCTCTCGGGGCTCCATCTCTGTCTCTTTCTTATTGTACTTAACCTTCCTCTCTCCCTCTTTCTCTCTCTCTCTCTCTCTCTCTCTCTGTCTCTCTCTCTCTCTCTGTGTCTCTCTCTCTCTCTCTCAACACACAGCCACACAGGTCAAAAGTGCACGTCGCACAGAGCTTTAACAAACACCCTGTAGTTAAGAGCTACTAAACATAGGAATTACCCGACGGTATGTGATATTTGATCAAATCAAAGTGCCTGTCCATTTTCCCAGTGCAGTACTGAAAGCAGACAAATGTTTAGCATGTGTTTCCATGCTTAGAAATCAGCTGTTGATGGTGGGGCCGGGTGGAGGGTGGAAAAGTACTGTCATGTATTTATTTATCAGATGATTTTATCCAGTGACATACAGCACAGGTGTAGATTTTAACCTGAGACTTCAGGTGGAGAATGTGGAGAGGGTGGGGGGAGGGTGTAGGGGGGAGAGGATGGGGGAGGTGGAGAGGGTGGAAGAGGGAGAGAGGTGGTGGAGGAGGTGGAAAAGGTTGGGGTGTAGTTAAGTGGGGGGAGGAACGCGAGCAGAGAGAGGCTGAGTCACAGAGACACAGAGTGGCCTCGAGGTCTCTGCAACCTTGATCTCTTTTTGCCTCCTATCATCCCCTCCACCACGATAACCTTCATCACCTCAAACAACCCGCCTCGAAACCCTATACATGGCCCTTTCATTATGTATAACAATATGCACGGCCCTCACTGGTAAATGACCTCTACTGTCATCTTGGTTTTCTGTTGTGTAAATATTTGGGAGGAGGGTGGGGGTGCGTTGTTGGAGAAACAGCAGCACTATGTGGCAGTCTGGGAGTACTGCATGTTCATGTGGGCACTTAGCAGACTTGAGCTTCACCCAGTTGCATCATGCTTACAAGTCAGTTTCTTTGTTGGCTGTTTCTGTTCATTAGGTACAGTAAGTAACATCATTATGTGTACATGCTTGTGAAAGTTTGCATTTCTCTTTCCAAAGCCTATTATATTTTATACAATCATAATCACAATCACATTGATCAGATTTCTACATAATTACTTTATTCAACAATTTAGTCAATTTATAAATATCCACAACAACCAACATTTCCCAAAATATATCTCACCTAGTATGTTGTTCATTCAGCCCTAACCACAAGTACTGCAAAACCAAACAGGATATTTATACAAAGCTCCTTAATAAGATTTCTTAAGTTCACTCTGAGTGTTGAAAATATAAACCCCTAATCACACACATGCCTGGTGTGAAGTGTTCCTGGCAGTCCCCAGACCACTCAGACTGCTCTTCCGGTAAGCTGGAGTGCTCTGAACTGGGTCAAGGACTAATTCACAAGTATGAACACCCAGAACAGGAACTTTCTATTTATGTGCAACTGACAATGTGAACAGACACATTACAAAACTATTTATAGTCAGATTTAAAGTCATAATGTGAATTATTATAATTAAATAGGGCATAGACCTACCAACGACAGATTGAACTAGCAACATTCACGAACGCAACAGTCAAAATTGAAGGGAAACTGTTAAATATAACTATATTTATGCTTATACATTTTAACCTGTTATTGATATAGTATTCCCTCCAGTCTGTAACAACACAACACTGAAAATACACTTTCCATCAAACTAGAAGGACCAGTGCTTTAGGGCATGGCTGTCCACTGGAGATCTAGCCTTCTGTAGGTTTACACTCCAACCCTGGGCCTGGAGATTTACCCTCCTACAGGTTTAGCAGGATTGGAGTGTAGGGGGGGGGATCTTCAGGAGCAGGGTTGGAGTGTAGGAGGGGGGATCTTCAGGAGCAGGATTGGACTGTAGGAGGGGGATCTTCAGGAGCAGGGTTGGAGTGTAGGAGGGGGGGATCTTCAGGAGCAGGGTTGGAGTGTAGGAGGGGGGATCTTCAGGAGCAGGATTGGACTGTAGGAGGGGGGGATCTTCAGGAGCAGGGTTGGAGTGTAGGAGGGGGGATCTTCAGGAGCAGGATTGGACTGTAGGAGGGGGGGATCTTCAGGAGCAGGGTTGGAGTGTAGGAGGGGGGATCTTCAGGAGCAGGGTTGGAGTGTAGGAGGGGGGATCTTCAGGAGCAGGGTTGGAGTGTAGGAGGGGGGGATCTTCAGGAGCAGGGTTGGAGTGTAGGAGGGGGGGATCTTCAGGAGCAGGATTGGACTGTAGGAGGGGGGGATCTTCAGGAGCAGGATTGGAGTGTAGGAGGGGGGATCTTCAGGAGCAGGGTTGGAGTGTAGGAGGGGGGGGATCTTCAGGAGCAGGATTGGAGTGTAGGAGGGTGGATCTTCAGGAGCAGGGTTGGAGTGTAGGAGGGGGGATCTTCAGGAGCCGGGTTGGACAGCCCTGGCTCGGGGAGGGAGGGGTAAGCAGGGTTTCTGGAGTGGAGACAATCAGCCAGTCTTGACTGAGAACTTGAGGCCATGTCTGTTGAGACGGTCGATGAGAGTCGTCTTGGCAAACGCAGCTCCCGGGCTGTACACTCCTCCTCTGGAAAGCAGACAAATATAGAGAGAATATATATGAGAGAGAAAGAGAGATAGGTGATGGTGAGGATGAGAAAGGGTGTGGGTGAGTGTGTGTGTGAGAGAGACAGGTGAGAGAGCAAAAGAGGTGGACACAAATAAAGGTGAGAGTTACAGAGTGAGAAAGAGAGGGAAGGAAAGAAACAGAAAAAGATAACGACAGAGAGGAGGGGGTGAGAGGAGGGGTGAGAGGAGGGGGTGGGAGGAGGGGGTGGGAGAGGAGATGAGAATGAGAGGCAGGGAAAATGTGACAGAAAAAGAAAAGGAGAAGTGAAGAAACCCACTTTTATGAGGGTTCAAAATGTTGAGGACAAATAGGGAGGAAGTGAAACCCCACCTACCCCATGGGAAGAGACTGGGGTTCGTTCAGTAAAGTGATGGCTGCCTGAACCATTGCAACCGGGGTGGCAACATAGCCAGGCTCTGTGGACCAATCACAATTTACTTCAGTACAATCACACTTTTAAACTATTGGACACAATACATTTTCAGATAACCCGATGAATCAAACCGAGATAGCAAGCCTAATACCTGCTCCTTTGACCTGAGTGATGATCTTAGCGTTGGGTTGTCCTAGAGAAGGTTCCAGTCCGTCCCCATAACCTTCCCCATAAAACGTCAGACAAAAAGAGGTTCCTTCCATCTGAAAGACAAGGAGAGCAGTGAGCCTGTTCCCCAACACCAGAGGGGTGTGTGTGCGTGGGGGTCTGTGTGTGTGTGTGGGTGGGGGGGGTCTGTGTGTGTGTGTGAGGGGGGTCTGTGTGTGTGTGTGTGGGGGTCTGTGTGTGTGTGTGTGGGGGTCTGTGTGTGTGTGTGTGTGGGTGGGGGGGTCTGTGTGTGTGTGTGGGTGGGGGGGTCTGTGTGTGTGTGTGGGGGGGGGGTCTGTGCGTGTGGGAGGGCGGGTACGCAGGTTTTTCATGTGTGTGTGAGAGCACAAACACCACAGAGTATGAGACATATTCTCCAGTAAACCCTACCTGAACTCAGAGATACACTATGCTTGAGACGTACCTACTTCAACCTTAGATCAAGGCCTCAATTACAGCACACAACTTCTTAAATTAGACAAATCATGATGTGTCACTAAGTCTGTGTACCTGTTTCTTTGTAGGGCCGGCACTCGTGAACAACCCGAAGGAAAAGAATCCTGGGAACTAACGGGGATCAAAACACAGAAACATTCCCTTAACACTTAATCGCAAGAGGAGCTCATTATTTGCAATCAGTGAAGTTAAGAACCTATTCCCTCAGAGCTACATCCCTCTCTTTACCCCCCGAGACTTTCACACTGGTTTGACAAGCTAATGGAGCTAGCTAGTGTACAGTCCATGGAGCGCAGGATGATGGGTGCACAGTGCAGGTGGATAGTAATATTAATGTTATTAAATATGGACCGTAATGAGTAGTTTTCTTCCCAGGCCGAATTTGACCATGAGCCAGAACAACAGGCCGCCACAGAACATCTTCACCACACTGCCAATGCCTCCAATCCCTACATAAGCACTGTACTGTACCTGGAGGAGAGGAGAGGGGATGGGACGAGAGAAAAGAATGATAAAAATAAAGACATGATTCAGTCACTTTGTGAGTCATCATTTCGCCCTCATTACAGGAAGACTGGCAGCAGATGTTTAAGGAGCTGTGTAAATGAGACATAAGAAAGCTTCATTAGTGCGAACGTTGTGACTAAATAGGAAAAACACATTGAGACCAACTCGAACATTGGGCTGTTATTGGATTGGGATCACAGTCTGCAGTGCAGAGAAGGAGAGAAGACTAGACCAATCAAGCATGATAGATAGACCTGAGTACCTAGCTGGTAACAGAAGGGTGTGTGTTGGGTTGATGTTGTTGTTGATGTTTTACATTTACATTTATGCATTTAGCAGACGCTTTTATCCAAAGCAACTTCCAAGAGAGAGCTTTACAAAAGAGCATAGGTCACTGATCATAACAACGAGGTAGTCCCAAATATTGCAAGCAGCCAAAACATGAAGCATACATTGTGAAAAAACTAAACGAGTGCCAAAGGGAAGAACCATAAGAGCATGCAGTTATACACGTTACAAATTATTGTTGTTATTGTAGATGTTATTGTTGTGTTGCTGTTATTGTTGTGTTGATGTTATCGTTGTGTTGATGTGGTGTTGATGTTATTGTGGTGTTGATGTTACTGTGGTGTTGATATTGTTATGTTGCTGTTATTGTTGTGTTGCTGTTATTGTTGTGTTGATGTTATTGTTGTGTTGATGTTATTGTTGTGTTGATGTTATTGTGTTGTTGATGTTATTGTTGTGTTGATGTTATTGTTGTGTTGATGTTATTGTGTTGTTGTTGTTATTGTTCCGTTTCTGTTATTGTTGTGTTGCTGTTATTGTTGTGTTGCTGCCTGCCATCCAGGTGAGCAGGTTCTCACAGGAGACTGCTGGTATTCCTCGTAGAAGAACCGCTGGCTCCTCCTGACCACCGAGGCGTCAGAGCCCAGGAATGGGACGGCATACTGCTCTACCTCCTTACTGAAGAACAGGCTACCCCTGTCAACACACACACAGGTACACACACACAGTAAAATATACAGACATATTCAAACAGAGATCGAAAGAGGGAGATTGAAACAGAACCAGTGGTCAGTATAGTCTTGACGTGCATTAAAATAAACAACCCTTTTTGAAGAATCATCTTCTCACAGCAGTCCAGACACAGAAAAGCAATACATCGACAGATACTCCTCCATTATCTACCACCACTGCCAAAGCCACATAGCAATAAACTTTCAATTGTTTGAAATCAATTCAGTCTGAGTCAGTTGGCAATACTTCACCTGTTCTTGACTCTGGCCCCTACCACAGGAAGAGGCTGGTGGCCAAACCTCCTCCTCAGCATCTTCAGATAAGCTCTGTCTGCAAAGCCGTAGACGGCTGACTGCCAGGTCCCATCGTGAATACAACCTCCCTGGAGGAACAGGACACGCTTTAGGAAGGCCACCAACAATCCCAAATAAAGACATTATATAAACAGCCTACATCTTCCAGATACCCAACTTATATTTTATTGTAAATTTTATTTAATTCTAATTCCACTTAGTACTGCTAGTTTATGTACCCTTAGTATAGATAGTCCACATATTTTAAATTTAGGTTCCTATATGTTTATTGTATGCAGCTTCCTGACAAATTAAATTCCTTGTCTGTGCAAACTTTCTTGGCGAATAAATCCCTTTCTGATTCTGATTCCATGGGGGAGTCAGATGGGAGAGTCAGAGCAGCAAGTTATCAGGGGGCAAACCTCAGGGCCGGTGTGGATAGTCAGAAAGCTTTCCACGGCCGTCAGAGTTCCTGGAGAAACATAGAAAAACATGTTGCTTTGCTACTGTGATTTCTACGTTTTTACAGTTTCACTAGTTTACTTGGACAACTCTTCCACAGTAAACAGTGATGTTAGTAGCATGACCTTTGAACTGGTCCCGAGTGTACAGTATCCCCATGTCTGCTGGGATGGAGTCCACTCCACAGCTGCCCACCACGTACACGTTCGCATCCACGGCCTGGCTGTGGTAGTCCAACTGCATCCGCTCCAGGAACTTCAACAGCCCCCCCCAAAAACATAAACAAGTTTAGAAGACACATTTATCCAAAGCAATGTACGGAGGGGATTTGAACCTGAAAGCTCTTGATCTGCCATCAAATGCTCTACCACTGAACTAAACCTAGTGATAGCTATGACATTTACATTACATTTTATTCTTTTAGAAGATACTTTTACCCAAAGGGATGACGTGTGCATTGTATCTGAAGTGGCTTTATGATGAAACAGCCTACCTGAGGTTCTCCACAAATGTCTATACAGTGGGATCCATTCTCTATGCAGGCCTTCACCACTGGCTCCCCATAGAACCTGTACTAAGGAGAGTTAAGATACCTCACACTCAAACACGGTCACAGCTGTACATATTGTACCCAGGACACTTAAAAACAGTTAGTGCATGTAAACTTGTACATACAGTCTTAATTCCAAACAGTGTCTCAATCTGCATGGCTTTTCATTTAGCTATGTAAGTTTTTGTCATATTGCACACCATAAACTGGTTTCTGATTCTGGTAGTTGCTGTGGGATTTAGAGAAGTACAATGAATTATCTATGGGGATTTTTAAAGGTTGTATACTTATATTGTTGTATACTTACTGGCCCCACACAGTTGAGAATCACCACTGCCTGTTTGCACATGATGGCCAGGGACTCTGCCTCAGAGACATCAGCCACAATGATCTCCACCTCTGTCCTCAGATCCGGCTGACCTGGAGACAACGGGGTTATCAGCACCGAATGCATGGTAGAGGGACGATAGTCAATTACACTGAGTTTATATAATCTGCCATGGACTTTAACCAGAGGCTGGATACTGTGAGGGGAAACCTCTTGGCAACTTTGAGTGCCTAAAAAATAAATAAATGCAAATGCCACCTGGAAAGTCAATGTTAAAGTCGTGTTTTACAACAGGATGCAACGCGGGCAAATAGGTCAAGTTCAATATGTTGTTTACCAGTGATGATACATTCCAGTGCCAATGAAAATTGTCTACTGTGATCGAATGTCTGACATTTAATCTTTGGGTGACTTGCGGGAAGAGGACATGACTGTTTTGTTTCATTGGTAATAATAAGCTGTTTCATACTGAGCGTCTCGGCGGCTTGATTCAGAACTTTCTCCAACCGCGGTCTGCTCCTCCCGGCCAGGGCCCATGTCAGATGTCCGCTCGGACCCTCGGCGGTACAACGGGCTAGCTCTTCCACAACAAACTGCCCAGTGAAACCAGAGGCTCCGAAAATGATAACGTGGTATGGTCTAGTAGTTGAGGTGACGGGCGCCATTGTTTAGTAATTAGCTAACACGCTAATCCGCCAGTTAGTATTATAGTAGCCTACTACGCAACAAGCAGTGCGCAAATAAATTACTAGTCTACCTTGGTAACGGCAAGTTGACAGTAAAAAAAAAATCGTTGCTGTAGTTGTAGGCTCTACCGCTCACCCTGTAAATGAAGGGCAAAATAACGTAGTATAACAGAAACTACATACTAAAAGGATGGATCTTTACCCTCATAAATGCTGTTATTAAGTTATATGGACATTCAAATACACAATCGTGCCAACCTAGAGCACGCTCTATACGCAGCATGCGTGACCACTGAGCCGCGCCGACTGCAGCATTGGCAATATGAAACTTCTGGAATTAGATTGATCAATTCCATGGTGGACGGAGACATCAAGTGTCTAAATCATAGTACTGCATTTTCTGACCTAGATTTTACAACCACTACAAAGCAAGCAAGACCGCTGAAATCACGTGTATTTATTTGATATAATGTATATTAATCTAAGAATACAAGTCAACATAAATAATATAAGATAAAAACAAGGTATATGTGGAAGCAAATCAGTGACATAATGTTTTGAATTGTAAAAGGCATTGAATACTTAATATTGAAAATTGAACACCACCAAATTTGTTGGTTTTGAATTCACCTCTTTAAATTGAAACGTGAATTTATTTCAAAAATTCTGATAAATACATTGAAATAAATTCATGTTTCAAATTTAAAGAAGTGAATTCCAAACCAACACATTTGCTCGTGGTTATAATTTCAATATTAAGTATTCAATACCTTTGCAAATTCAAAACATTTACTTCCATAGATATTGCTCTGATGCAACATTTGATAGTAAACAACGTACAGCAGCACTGTGACAACAGGAGGTAACAAATCATTGGCCTCGACTCAACAACTTTGAGCATTAGATGGAGAAATTATGATTTAGCATATCAAAAACACAAGTGCAACACAATGGAATGAATCCATGCTTAAAAGGGATTTTGTCTATGTCATTCCAGTAATGGTTGCCTGTCTCTACTTTTGATTTCTCTGGGGCCAGCCAGAGTCCACTTGTGTTAGACATGTTGAGTGTTGGACGTCAGGTAGGGTAATACACAAGACATACACAATTCAGGAAAGCAAGAAAATGTACACAAAAATACACCCGGTTAAAATGATACTAAAAAGATTGTAAAAAACATATCATGTTCTTAGAATACAAAGCCAGTACATACAAGAGGTAAAACACTGAGCACTGATGGTAGGAAGTGCCTGAGCCTTTGGAGAGAGCCATAAAGTACTGTGTGTTGTTCACTGACACCCAAGATGGGGAGTCAGATGGCTGAGCGGTGAGGGGGTCGGGCTAGTAATCAGAAGGTTGCCGGATCGATACCCCGCCGTGCCAAATGACGTTGTGTCCTTGGGCAAGGCACTTCACCCTACTTGCCTTGGGGGGAATGTCCCTGTACTTACTGTAATTCGCTCTGGATAAGAGCGTCTGCTAAATGACTAAATGTAAGATGACATGTCTAAATACATGGTCAAAGGGAGTATTTTCGATTATTTGGGATATACATGATATTGTCTCACAGGACATCACAGGACATCACAGGCCGTGCTGTACTATAACCCACAAACACCTCAGCATGCACATTCTCCAAAGTTTTAGTGTTCTGCCTGATAATAATGTAAAAATATATGATCGTTACCTCATCTGACAACCACTTTCATTTAACTGTGTGTATGTGTTCACACCTTTATCCCAAGCAACCTACATTTAAAAGTCAGCCGCTCAAGTATAATACGAAATGTGGAATGTTGTATTTGTAAGACAATGTCGCACAAAACACACGGATTGCGCGTGAAAGTCAAGGAAACTCAATCTGGAAAATCATTGTTGTACCTTATAATGGTACATATAAAAATGTATCTAAGTTCAATCTCCTTGTTTTATGTTCTTCACAAGCCATAAGTACAACTTTAGTGATTTTTTCCCATTCAACTGCGCTACACATGTTTTTGCTACTGTACAGTTAGTTTTCATGTACTTCTGTGCGGTACGAGTTGTATTTTCTCCTTAAGATTTATTCTGTTGACCATCCCTGATGTGTCATTCTTTAAAAGGAGAAACAGCAGTGTATGTGAAAAGGCATTGACACTGACTGCATCAAATATGTGCCATGAACACTCAAGTAGGCTTTCTAATAAAACCACTCCAAATGCTATCTACCACTCAAGGCCTGTATACATCCGTTTACCCAGTCAGCCTCAGCCTCTGTCCCTTCAAACCAAAGTAGAACTTCCTTCCTGTTCACCACTCCTTCTCTTCACCAGTGCGAGACTAGCATTATCCAATCCCCTTCTCAGAGAGAGAGAGAGTCCATGAGCTTCTCCATGACCCGTTCCTGACCTGTCGTGAGCTGGCTATGACCTCAGGGGCAGCCAGCGTCTCAGCTCGTCCAGGAAGCGGCGCACGTGAGTCACGTAGAAGTTGGCGTTGTGGGAGAAGTCGGTGCAGATGCTGGAGCAGGAGTCCACCAGGGCGCAATACACCGCTGTCCCACCCAGGCTCATCACCACGGTGACTAAGCACAACAACAGCAGGATCAGACACGAGTCTCCGCCCACCTCATCTGCATGGAGGGAAACGTAGACAAAGGCAAAGCGTCAGCTAGGACATACATGACAGATGGTATTTTTATTTTCAAATGCTGCTGTTGTTGTTTTTATATAACCTCTTTCTGTCAGAGGCTTAACTGCAGCAGAATCTTACCAGAGTGTGTGTGTGTGTATATGTGTGTGAATGTAAGTGTGTCAGAACCGTACCGTGGTCTATGCCATCCTCTGGCTCAGAGAAGCGGACCTTACGCTTGGAGATCTGTTTGATGACATCAGGATCGGGGGGAGGAAGTCCATCCAAAGAGGCCCGTCTCCTTTTCAAAATGGACACCAGGCCATCTGGTGAACTCTGGAAAGAACCGGAACCAAATTACCACATCAAACCTTCTGGAAGATTTGCATTTTAAACATGACAAGATGCGATGACACATCACTAAGTGGGTTCAGTGGCTACTGTCAAAGAAATATGCAAACCTCTCTCACTGCCACATCGAGAAGAAGTACTAATGTTACAGAACCCTGTCAAATTAATGATGGCTGTGAAGTGTGAAAACAGATCAGAGCAATCAAATGTCTGAGCTGATCCTGAGTGGCCTGAGGACATTTATCATTCTGACATTTCTGCAAAATCCACCATATTAATTGCACAAGGTCAATATACATGGCTCAAAGACTCAGTGGACTTGCAGATGTCATTACATCCACAGTCAACCCAGGATATGAGGACCTGTTTGGCAGACTGTCAGTTACACTACACAACGGACATGGATTTAGTCTCAAGGCTGCTAAGAAGTAAGGTGCTCTTTTCATTCCTGATCTTCAGTAAGGTTCATATTTATAGTCTGGGTAAGGGTGAGTGTCAGTAGTGACACCCCCATTTCTCAATAGAAATCGTGTTTTTCCTGTCCTTTTTCCAGAATGTCGTAAGTGACCAGATTGCATCCAACACTGTAACATTTAAGTCCACACCCAGGTCTAGAACTCCCAGATTCTAGAACTTGACATTCTAAACTCTACGGATGGCTGTTGTGGTCTCTCCATGACATCACAGCCTTTGTGTCCCTCAAATCTCCCTGGGTCGTCTCATTTTATTGGGTGTGGCCCATCTTAAGCAAACACACATCCGGCCAACACGCTGATTACTGAGATTGTGGATCTGCCAAGACCAACTCCCTGAGAAGAAGGCTACATAGAGGTTTTCCAGAGCCAAGTTGTTACGGAGCTGGTTTTAAAAGGTTATATTCTCTTTGTAGTTCATGACTCTGTGAGCGTTTGGCTCCGTTTGGAGTTAGATGGGGGAGACTGATTTTGTCTCTGATATGTCTCGTGTTACTCTAGATGCCTCTACAGTTTAGGCTGTTGGAGACTGTTGTGAACCTCACTGGAGAGAAATGGAAAACATCACAGCAAATGTTTGTTCCCCCCCAGAAAAAGATACACAGAGGAGAAAAAGAGAGAATAAGAAAAACGAAAGAGAGGGAGAGAGACAAAAAAAAGGACAGTTAGAGAGAGAAAGGAATGGAGGGGGGGGGGGAGAACAGGAGAGAGAAGAGAGACAGAGAGAGAACAGGAGAGAGAAGAGAGACAGAGAGAGAACAGGAGAGAGAAGAGAGACAGAGAGAGAACAGGAGAGAGAAGAGAGACAGAGAGAGTACAAGAGAGAGAAGAGAGACAGAGAGAGAAAGGAAGACAGAGGTTACGGTCATCCTCATGGTGTTTCTCACCCCCTCCTCGTAGGACAGTTTGGCGAGGTCCTTGACTGAGGCCTGGGGAACGCCAGCAGGCCACTCCAACAGCACCTCCTCCTCCGGACTCTCCTCTCCTGGCTCCTCACACTCCTCCTCACCCTCTTCCTCCTCCTCCTCTCCTCCTTCCTCACCCTCCTCCCTCTCCTGGTCTGGTTCATGTGAAGCGATTTCAGCAGCACCCTCTCTGACGTCATCCTCCCTCATGCCACACTGCCCCCTGGTGTTTGGGATGTCCTTCAGAATTGCGTCTGCCATACTCTTCTGAAAACAACCAGTCACATGACAGGAAGCACAGATGTAATACAGATGTGGCTGAAGATACTCACAAGATGAAAGAGGATCTTACCACGTGTGCACCAAGTGTAGGCCTGGTAAAGGAACAGCAGAATGACAGAGGAGGAGAAACGAGACAGAGGTGAAAGGGATGGACCAACAGAGAGACAGAGACAGAGAGATGGAGCAGGAGAGAGAGAGAAAGAGGTCAGACATGGTAACTGTTAGCATTCAAAGGCATTTGATTTCACATATTTAAAAGCTATTATGACTGCAGGCTTCTACAGTAAGTGGCGTCTGGTTTCCAGCTGAGTCAATCTCCAACTAATGGCATGAATCCACTAGCTTAAGAGACAACATGGACAGGGCACAGCTATGGACTCTCAGGAAAACCTATCTGGGTTTAAAAGACTTAGACTACAAAGAATCATATGGTGACAATTATATAACATTTCAAACTAATGAAAAAGCGTTGCTGGAATGATGGCTGTTTATCATGGTAGTTTCTTGACTGGAAAAGCAGCATTTGCGTCTGATATTATGGGAATTATCTCACTCTGCTTGTCCACCAAATAAACCTAACTCTTTCTATGTTTACCTTTGTTGTTCAATTACCTTTGATCCCTGTCTGGAACTCAAGTGATCAATCCCCTTGTTTTGTGTTCTTTATAAGCCACATGAGTACAACTTTTGTGAACTTTGTTTTCTAGAATTCTAGAATTAAATTCTAGAATGTGGTCATCTTCCACTGGAACAGCCCCACAGTGTTCCTAAGGTTGATGTGCAGAAGGTTCTCACCTGTGGTGGGTCCTGCAGATCTTGCTGAGAACATCTATGTGCTCCTGACCAATGCTGTTGGGCTCTTGTGACAATCTGCTCAGGGATTGGGTGCTCTCTCTGCACTGGCTTTCTGAAGGCAGAGAAAAGATCATTCAAACGCACTGACACACACAAGTGCCCACACACATTCTCTCTCTCTCACACACACACACATTCATAAACACGCACAAGCACATGCCTACACACACATTCATACACACACTTGCCCACGTACACATTCTCACACACACGCACACATTCACAAACAGGTCAGTATAGTCATATTAACTATGTTGGTCTAGCTGATCGCTGGGGATGGATGTCCTGGGATGGTGGTTGCTCTACAGTACGATTAGACTACAGTACCCCAGCTCTCCTGCAGGGCGGCGAGATTGGACAACAGGCGCTCATGATAAAGTCTCTCCAACTGCAGGAACTGGACCGCCCAGGGGTCTGATACAACCAGGAGTTAAGAACACAAACACAGTAAAGTTCCTCTTTTCTGTTTCCCTTCCCCAACCTTTTATCTGCGTGCACTCTATATGTGTCTAACTATGTAACTCTTTCTCTTCACGAGACGTTTTCTGCCTTGTGGTGCGGTTACCGTGGCAACAGCCCGAATAGGCGAGGCGATGTAAACACGAGTCAGAGGGAGGACTGGAGGAAACTGAAGCATAGCCTGCTGGGGAATCCCTAAGAGGACAGACACGTCAAGAAGACAAACCCTCGCTTGGACTGGAATCTTACACCGCACTTCTACAACAAACTGGAGTGGAAACATTCCCCCGAACAGGACCAGAAAACAGTCCTGTTCTTTGTCACACAATTGTAAAAGTGACATTGAATCACTGTCCCTTCTCTGGAAAACATATGTTCCACCAGGAACTCAAACTGTCTAAAGAGAAGCAGGAAAAGTTCAAACCCAAAGTATAGAGGATACAGTCCTCTTCAAGGGAGTAGGCCTCGGCAATCTGTGGAGAGGAAACATAAATGGTTCACGATGGAACAGACAGAAATCTGCAGCTTAAACCATTAACTCAAACCTAACTTGTTATATTCAAATGCATTTGCACGTTGTCGACTGGGTTTGATGGAGAGTCATATGCAGTAGTGACTACCATGTCTTGAAGTACAGCCAAGTCACTTGACTAGTTGGATTGTGACTCCAACTTAACCTAAAGGGACGTTACCACTGGGCTGGGTGCTAATCTATGACAACTTCCACATGCTGGAACACACAATACAAATGGTAGAGTTACATGAAAGACTAGACTTGTGTATATTTTCATAGTGATATGATCACAATATTATTCAAGTATTTTCATAGGCAGATTAAAATGAATACACAAGACCAAGATCACATGACAGAGCTCCACATTCCAAAAAAAGACGTGGATCTGACCTTTTCACCCTATCACATGATCCTGATGATATCAGGTGATATGGCTGAGACTCAGGCTTATAGGCATACTTCTACTTTTGCATGTTTTGAAGTATACAGGAGCTTAACTCTTATCACAAACGGTCAACTTCAACAGTCGGGTATAACGACAGGCAGTTTTCAAAGGTCTCCGACTTCAGATGTTTTGTTCATCAGACCCAGATGAAAAACTGAACAATAAAAGGACTGGAACCTTTCACAAGTTACCATAACACGTAGCTCATACTCACAGGTATGTCCCTGTTCTGTCTCTTTACCAAGACAAATCCTGACCTGGGCTGATCCACACCATCCTGCACATGCTCTCTTACAAAGAACAAACATTCACAAGAATCCATTCAAACAATGGACTGCATACATTGCCATGTAAGGGGACTTTAATGCAGGCCAACAATATTGGTAAGCTTGGATGTCCCATCTCTTTGCGTATTCCATATTATCCTTGGCTAGCTATTCCGTCACCGGTCTGATAGCTACCAGGCAAGGATCACAGTGCAAGGCTTTCATGTGGAGCAGAGACAAGCCGATTCTCTCATTTCTAGGGGCTCAGGAACCGTATGGCTAGATCTCTGTTTCATTACCAGATCTGCAGACACAGTTAAATAAACTTAGGTGCTTTTATAGCCGAGTCATAGAAATAACAAAGAGTGTCAAAAAGAAGTGGGGTCGGATGTTCAGACTGGAATAATGTAACAATAACAGAGTTGTGAGACTGAGTCTCTCTTTCCCTTTTCTATCTCTTTGTTTCTCTCTCTCACAAGTGCCCTCTTTCTCTCTCTCATCTCAGATGTCACTCTGTCACCTGTCAGTAGAACTTCCTCCTGATCTCACCCACACCGGGTTTTGAACCCAGGTCCTCTGAACTCCAAATGCAATGACCACCTCTATGAACACCGCTTTTACCAGCTGCGACACTTAAAAGCTAGATCTTCAATGGGGCAGGTTACATACACACACAGACACACACACACACACCTGGTGCAGTGACTGGGGCAGCAGGGCGTGGTCGCTGTGTTCCCCCAGGCTCTGTAGGGAAGCCAGCAGCTCAGGGCTGGGCCCACCTCTGGGACCTGCTGGAAGCCACAACCATAACAGACACTTCACACACATATAGCCCATACAGTCTTTCACCTTAAAAAATGACAATAAAAAAACAGTTTTGCGTTTTCATAAGTATTTACTGCCTTAATTCCACAACTAATTCACAAGTCAAATTTGTATTTTATGACTGTTTTGTAGTCTAAAAGGATGGATGAAGATTTTCAAAAAGTTATGCAGTATACAGTAAAACAGACAGTACCCTGCAGGTGTGTGTTCTCAGTACCTGATATGACCTCCGCAGACCCCCCATCACCTCCCTGAGGAGGCCCAGTCTCGGTGCCTCGGTTTGGGCCGCTGCTTTTGTTCCCCATCCTTCCCGTGGTCCTTCTCTGGGTCAAAGGCTAAGTCTGGAGATGAGACCCACTGAAATGCTGGGGTTGGTTCTTATTGCGTCAATAATTCAAACTGGTCCGTCCTGGGTGGAAACATTGCTTGTGGGAACTACAATTCATGAAACAAGAGAGGGTGGGATTCGTAGTTCTTAGTAGTTGTGCAGTCTCATCCACTTGAGTTTGTCTTGTAATTTGGCCACCTCAGTATTATCCATTAAAGCACCAAGCGGGTCACCAAGGAGCTAGTGTCTTCACTCTCTCCAGACCGCTGCATTTAGATAGATATGTAAACAGGGTTAGGGTTAGAGATAGGTACTTCCATTAACCCCTTATGGGAATGTGTGGTTCATTGTGTTATTGTTACAGTGGTTATAGTGTTACTGATAGTGTTCTTGTGTCACACTGTTAGCATGTCATTCTCAGTGACCTGACACTGTACAATACCTTCCTCACTGTGGTCATTCAGTTAGGACTAGAACCATTATGATGAGAACCAGAGGAGTTAGTCTGTTGAATGGAGACAGATGGTCTTCTGTCAAAACTACAGTTTCCCTCCAGGCAGACAGAAAATACCATGTCTGTTCTAAATGAATCTGGGTTGAATGAAACATATTTGTCCATAAAGTGCAGTGCAGTAACAGCCATGTTACATCACCAACGCAGCACTCTTAGAGCCAGCCAGAGTATAGGCTAAGGAGCTTGGCCAGCCTTCACTGCGAGAATAACATGGCATCCACATCCAAAACAATATATTCGAGCATAGACGACCACAGGGTATGTACACCACTGCGTGTCACTCGCAACAGGAGCAGAGGGTCACTCCGAATGGGGCATAATCCCAGTCATGTAAGGGTACAGATCTGGAACGTGGAATGTGAAGGTGTCTTTGCAAATTAGGATTTGCGCGACAAAATACAAGAAGAGAGGAGCAGTGAGTCATAAGAAGTGCTTCGTGTCTAACACGCTGCATTCACCCTGTGATTATCACGCCCGCATGAACACGATGGCGATTTCCTGAGGAGTGCAAGTAACCGCAGCGCCACATAATGGAATGTTGCTACGGACGCACATTTAACGTAACGTAGGCTAGTTCATTCTGTGTATAACGGACAATAATCTCTTCTATCTACCCCTGAGGTGAAATGATCCCAAACTATGAAAATAATTTCTCGCACTAGTAGTTAGGTGTGCGAGTGAGAGTGTAGCCAATAGTAGTGACTGCACTGTAGTTAAAAGTGAACATGTGGCTGAAGGCAAGTCAGGTCGCTTGTTGAACAGATTACATTAATTTCATATAACTATTTAATAATTTGCATGCATACAGTACTATGTTACGAAATGTAACATAAAATGTAGAGACTATAGTGTATCAAATAGCTATCAAAAAATTGTATCTTGTCATTTTAAGGTTTAGGCGGAATATCTAGCCCAACATCTGTTCGTGTGAAATCAAAGGATGCATCAGTACTCACACTGGTTTGCGCTGTCTTGTAGATTTCGCCTGAACATCTGATCTATTCTTCACCCCTGACGTCCCGGGACGCGGTGTTCTGGTTGTCGCCAACGCAATCAAATCAGAAACCTCAATCTGCACTGTGGCATTGGGCGATGCTCTTCACTCTGCGGTTCCATGGTTGTTTACGACCTAATCCGGGCATTTTCTTATTCCATATGCCTTCATAGCAAATGTAATTTATTTATTTCTTAAAATAGTCGATGGTGCCATCTTCTGGCAAGTGGACGACACTTGCTCCCCACGCGTTTATGGGCAAACCATTCCCCATTCGCCCATTCCAAATAAAACTTAAATGTTTAAGATTACTATTTTAAAAAGTTGTATTCACACAATAGACATGCAGTCGCAATGGTGTGCACAATCTGAAATTAGTTAGAAAACACCATTGCCATTTTCCGTTCGAACTGTTCTCGATCACTGTGAAAATAGCTTAATCCTCGCAAATCGTAATTACTTTTTAAGAATTGTACTGAAAAATATCAAATATACACCAGATTATTCTAACAAAGTCTGGCCTACTTCCACACCCTTTACATTTTCAATAAAGGTTTTCACAAAATTCAAATAAATCGCTAATCTTCATCATCGCTAAATAGCATGAATTTGAGACTAATGTGAATGTTGAATATGAAACTAACTTCACCTCGCTTAATCCAAGCTGGTATGCATTTTACACTGGAATGCATTTTACGCTGGAATGCATTTTAGGCAGGTTTACTAATTACCTTTAGCCAATGGGTTTCCAATCAAATTTATAATTTGTTCCTACTTCCCAATTTAAAAACCCCGTGTTTTCATTTATCAAAAAATCGGTTAGATCTGCTGCTTTTTAAAAAGGATTTCTGATTCGCCTAATGATGGTGAAGTAGAGCAGAAACGGAGACGGGGGCTTCAATAGGAGCACTTTTGTGTGTGTGTGTGTGTGTGTGTGTGTAATGAGACTGACTTGGTAATGGGCTACCTTTCGAGTTGAACTCTGTTTGACTGCACGTCCTTGTTAGTCCCCCGCTGTAAAAAATCCATTGCAACAGATAAATCTAATGTGTTCCGTCATAATATCTTACCGTGGCATGGCCTACCTTCTAACGCTTCTAATGGTGCTTTAAAATGCATTGTCTGCAACGTGTTGGTATTAATAATATATTTTGTTGGCTAGTTCTCGTAGTGTGTCATGAACAAAGAATCTAGGTATGAAAAATATGAATAACTTGACAATTGTTTCTTTTATTTTGAAAGCTGAAGAATGCATAGCATTACACATACATATATGAGGAAGTGAAGTGTACAGAGTTCACAAGCATGCTATAATACAATTCACAACCAAGCCAGCTAGTGTGTGTGTGCGTGTTCTTATTGTTTTCTGTGTGTATGTTTGTATCTGCCTGTTTGAATTTGCGTGTGTGCTTGTGCGTGAAATGCATACCTGTGTGTCTACTGTATCTGATTACATTGATTCTTTTCCAAACCAGTGAGTATTGATCACTAATGCGTCAGAGCATACATCATTCAAGTCCCCATTTCAGTAAGTGCTTTGTGGGTTTTTTTTGAAGACAGTGATTTCATTCCCTTCTCACACAACAGTAACAAAGATACATGTTCACAACTGGACTACGTTCCAAACACTGTTCACAACTGGACTACGTTAGACACCCTTTTCAAGTGGAAGTCAGATGAGCACCAGAAATAGTACAAAACTTGGCTGTGTTCGGGTTACTCTCTCACTTCTCACTTACTCTATTCTCTAGACACTGCAGGGAGAACAAGCCCCTGGGCTCAGGTCTAGGTTAGCTAATCTCTCCACAACCACATCCTCTAGCCCCAAACAGACTTTAAAGGATACCAGTGGTCTGCTTGTCGCTCCAACATTCCACCTTTAAACTAAGAAAACGCCCCCGCCCCCCCCCCCCCCCCCCCCCCACCCCCGTCTCTCCTCCAGACTCTCCTCCTACACCTATTCACAAAAACACCAGCAGACGTCGTCGGTTCAGATTCCCACGAAGCCTGGCAGCTCCGGCGGAGCGCCGCGTCTCCTCTTGGTCCGGCGCTTGCTGGCGGCGTCGAAGCAGGTGACGATCATGACGCTGGCCTTGCAGAGGCTGAGCCTGCGCTCCAGGCGGGACGTCACCTGCTCCAGGGCCTCCAGGTGCTCCAGGGAGTCCACCTCGAACGTCTGCCACAGGTCGACTGCACCGCACAGATACGCACGCCACACACACCATATCATACACACACCATACAATACATGCACCACACACACACCATACAACACCATAGGACACACATACTTGTAAAAAACAGATCGTTCTTTGGCTCTGACCACCTTAGTTACTGTTAGAACTGATGACTTGTGGTCCTTAATCTTCTGCTGTGCTTACTGTGAATGCACTAATAACATGTAGCCAAATGTAGGACTAATGAACATCCCACCGTAAATCGTAATACAATAAAAGACATAAACCACTCAGTCAGAGAGAAACTGTTTGAAATTCACAATCACAGTTCATCAGGTCAACAAAAAACAGCTACACATAAGAAAACAAATCAAGGCACTTTAATCAACACTTGAACTGCCCGTTTCAACAGTGTTTACTCACACTCCTTGTTCCAGCGCCCTGGCTCCAGCATCAGGTGGTGTTTGGCCAGCTCCAGCTCCCTCCTCAGGCTGTGGTAGCGGGCTCGCACCTGGGAGATACGCTGCTGCCTGTGCTCCAGGAACTTCAGCTTGGCGCTGAAGCTGCCGATCCCCTGTCAGCACACACACACACATATACGGTATATATACACAGACACGTATACAAACGCGTATACACACAGATACACACACACACACATATACACACACACTCACAGAAACACACACATATACACGTACACACACACGTGAACAGACACTTAATATACACACGTATACACAGTGTTTCAACCTTTGAAAAAGGGGTATGGAGTCATGTAAGGGCGTCTCTGGTCTGACTCTGAGTCATGTAAGGGCATCTCTGGTCTGACTCTGAGTCATGTAAGGGCATCTCTGGTCTGACTCTGAGTCATGTAAGGGCATCTCTGGTCTGACTCTGAGTCATGTAAGGGCATCTCTGGTCTGACTCTGAGTCATGTAAGGGCATATCTGGTCTGACTCTGAGTCATGTAAGGGCATCTCTGGTCTGACTCTGAGTCATGTAAGGGCATATCTGGTCTGACTCTGAGTCATGTAAGGGCATCTCTGGTCTGACTCTGAGTCATGTAAGGGCATCTCTGGTCTGACTCTGAGTCATGTTAGGGCATGTCTGGTTTGGTCTCACCTGTTTGCCTGGCACCCCTCGTCTCTGCAGCTTCTCTGCATTGTCGATCTCGTAGACCTTGATCTCGTAGGCCTCAGGGATGCCCCGGTCCACCCAGCGCCCCTTGGGACCGCTGGCAGACCTCCGCAGGGACAGGGACGCGTCGTGGGACAGACGGCGTGAGTGGGAGCCTGTGGGGGGGACACAGACAGGCCTCTGCTTCCTGAGTATGTGTGTGTGTGTTTGGAAGTGTGTGTTCAGGCACAACAAGGACAAGAACAGCAATGTTTGATGTCCCTGTTGTTTTTGTTCATGCTTGTTTCACGTGAATGTCGTCTGATGTCGACACAGACAGCTTGTTTCCTGAATTACACCTGGGTACAGTCTGCACCTGTCCACATGCATACACATCAAAACCAAGCATGCTTAACCAGTGCAGAGTGCTATTATCCACACTTGTCCAGACTGATTCTGACCCATTTCGATTCAATTCCATTCCATTCTGTTTATTCTATTCCAACACATTCCATTCCATTCTGCTCTAGCGCATTCAATTCGAATACATTCCATTCAATTCTGTTCTATTCTATCACATTTTATTCTATTCACTTCCACTGTACCCTACCCTCCGCTCCTGTCCTCACCTGCGTTGCCCCTCCTCCGCGCAGAACGCCCGCTGCGTGCCGACACGCTGACCAGGGAGCAGCTCCGGTCGCTGCTGAGCGAGTCTCTGTTGGAAGTGCTGCTCCCCGTGGCCTCGCTGTCCCTCACCATGCTCTCGTAGCCACTGCTCACCACGCTGTTCCTGTTGTACAGCAGCGACGTCTGGCCCATGGCCGGGGGCAGCTCCCCGCTCAGCACGCTGGTGGCGTCGCTGGTGTGCCCGCTCAGGTGGCCGGGCCGGCGGGGGGCCGTCACCCGGCTGTAGGGCGAGGGGACCGGGAGGACCGAGGGGTGGGAGGTCAGCTCCTCTCCCGGAGACCTGAACGCAATGCAGAGTGACACGTTCGGGCGAAAATGAGAAATGACTCATGTGAGGAACGGAGTGACATAACCAGTCAGGCTGAACCAGACCAGTCTATACTATCAACCTCAGAACACACAGAGAGGACATACACAGTAGGTACACTCTAATCACTGGAAGGTCGGATTTACTTAAAAACATCAAGTAGTTACATGCAGCTGTGTTACCAGTTATAATATTTTGGGGAAGTGTAAGTAGTATTAGACCTGGAGGGCGAAGCGGCCATCTTGTCCAAGTCCATCCCTCCTGAGGCGGAGTTGGGGGCGGAGTCTCTGCCCAGATGCAGGATCTCAGAGATGCGCCCGTTGATGATGTGGACAGGAGACTTGGTGGAGCTGCTTCGTGGGCTCTGGCCCTGGCTCCGGCTCCAGGCGCGTGCCGGCACCGGCGAGGAGGGCGGCGTCTGCTCGGGGGCCTTGGCGTCCGGGGAGAGGCTGGTGCTCCGGTTGGAACTCTGCCGCAGGGCTCTGGGGGAGAAGCTCAGGTTCCTGCTGCCGGGGCTGGAGAGCCTGCGCACCTTGGGGCCAGACATCATCAGCTTTCCCACGGCAGAGATCCTGGACCGGCATGGTTTGGGGGACTGAGCAGGGGAGGCGGAGGGGTCGCTGGACCTGGGAGACCTCCGCGGACTCCTGCTAGCCTGGGCTAATGAGGAGGAGGATGATTCCCCCTCGTGGCTTCCCTTGGAGCTGACGGAGGCGGTGCTGCTGCCTCCGTCCAGGGTGTGGACGTCCAGGGAGGAGCCGCCCAAGGAGCTGGTCCTGCTGGCTATCTGCTCCAGCTTGGCACTGAACAGTCTGCTGCTCTCCTCCATGGGAGACCTCACCCTCCCAGCGCTGCTTCTTGGATCTGGACTCGCACTCAGGCTGGATGGCCTTGGCTGGTCCAACAGGGGGCTGTCGGCCAGGCCACTCCAGCCGCTGCCGGTTCTCTGCCTGTGCTCCGTGTTGTTGTGTTTCTTCCCAGGAGAGAAGGGGAAGCTGTCCTTACGCCGTCGCTGCCCAGCAGGGGACAGCGAATTGGGAGCGTGTCTCTCCAGGGTCGCGCCAGGGCTGAAAGGGAAGGCTGACGCCATCCCGTCCCTGAAGTCCTCGGTCACATGACAGTCACCTCTGCCAGCGTGGCTCTCCGGTTGGGTCACATCATGCCAGCCCCTTGGCAGGCTTGCTGCTTTCAAGGCAGTTGGCACGGTAACCGGGTAACCAGGTAACCAAGTCTCTCGGGGGTTCTCTGCAGCGAGGTCACAGTTGTCCCCGAACCTCCGAGGGATACTGGGGGAGTGAAGTGGTGCTCTGCCTCTGCAGTGGGTCTTGTCTGTGTGGGGAGTCTTCCATGGGGCGTTGTTCTCTAGTGTGTCATAATGGCAAACAGCGTCTCCACAGCTTCTACCCGTGCTCCAGGTCTTTGTCCCGTGGTCTCTGTCCCGCTGGGGTTGAGTTACATCAACCCCAGCTCCAGACGTCTGTGTCGACCACCCCTTTCTGCATCCTTGCTGCAGTCCAGACAACGGTTCTTCTTCTGCGGTGCTTCCAGTAGGAGTCCTTGCGTGACCGAGCTCGACATCAGCAGCCCATGTCAGGTCGCTGAGTGTTGGGTTGATGAAGGAAGGCAGGGCCCTCCTCTCTGCTCTCTGCCGAGGCCGTGTGGGAGTCACATCTCCAACAGCCAGTTGATCAGCGGCAGGCTCCACAACCTTGACGAAGGACCGGTCAGCGGCGAGATCCGCACTGACATTACTGATGATCCTGATTGGTCGAGTGCCAGTAGATCCCTGAACCGGAGCAGATGATTGGGCAGTCCTGGTCCTGACAATGGCCCCGCAACCCCCTCTCTCCAGACCCCCAGTGATGGTCACCTCCTCGACCATGGTGAACACCAGCTCGTCCTGACCGGTCGTGTCCAGCGGCTGCTGAACCGTGACCGTGATGGTGGCCTTCATCTCTCTGAGTTCCTCCGTGGGTAGCTGGGGTAGGATGTCCCCAAGGAGAACGCTTGTCGCCAGGAAGGGGGAGGAGGTGGAAAAGGGTGTGGCGGGGGAGAGGAGGGGGGAACTCTTGCCAGCTGGTGAGATCCTCATCTCAGGTTTCAGCCAATCCGTACCTTCAGAGCTTTCTTTGCTTCCTTGAGGCTCGAGGGTGAGAGGGAGTGAGCTGGGGGTGGTGTTGCTGATGGGGGTGTGCACCTCATGGTGCTGGGGAGGCAGGCTGGCGTTGAGATGGGGGCTCTGGGTGTGGTGGAGGAGAGGACCTGGGGGGTTGGGCTGGTCTTCACTGGAGCTGGCTGCACTGCCTTCCTCACAGTCATAAAGACCCGAGTCCTCCCTCTGGAAGCTGTCTCCTGGGAAAGTGACATCCGACACCTTCTCACTGGCTGGGGCCTCGTTACTGATCTCACCACAGCTGACATCCAGGGAGGAGGATTGTTTCACTGATGAGGTTTCTGTCTGGCTCAGGTCCTTGTGAGACTCTGTTGTGATATTAACGGCAGGTTCGTTTGATGAGAGTGCGGAGGGGCCTGTCTCCCTGCCATCGATGCAGCCCAGTCTTTCTTGTAGCTCTGCGAACGTGTCACATTTCAGACAATCTCTCTCAGGCTCGCTCCCTTCTCCCTGAGATGAGAGGACATCCTGTTTGGTCACTTCCTGTTCCAGTTCCTTTTTCTTCTTCTTCTCCACCTCTGGCCTGGAGAAGCTGAGAAGCTCCTGCAGGAGGGTAGCCAGCTCAGAGTCCTCTAGCTCGGTCTTCCCCTGGTGGAGGGAGGGAATGATGGGAACAAACTCCACTAGGCCCTGGGTCCGGTCCTGGCTGGACTGGACAGAACCATCAGAGTTTACGTGGATGACCGTATCACAAGACTGGTCACTGCTGGAGTGGTTGTCCAGGTCGCCGTGGAGACGGAGGACGGGCGGGTCTATGTCCACTTCGCTCGTGGAATGGAAGGCTCGGAGCGATAAAGAACGACAGCCTCGCCTCTCTCTGCTCAGGCTCCGTCCATTAGGGGAGCAGGAAGTAGAATGCTGTGTGAGACGAAAATAGGACTGTAAGTTAATCAATGAAATTTGAGTTCAATGACAAGGCAAAACAAAAACTGGACTCTACATATAAGGATAGTCATAGTAATTCAAATCAATAAAGTGAAATGGCTGTAATTGAACTGAACTTTTAGCAAAAAACGAGACAGGGCAGGAACAAGGAAATGAGTCTGTGCTCAGACAGACCTTGGCCTTCTTCAGTGCCCTGCGGATGCGTGTGGCGGTCTGGATCGTGGAGAGGGTCTGGAGTAGGTGTGCAGGTGAGTCAGAGACATGAGCGACCATGGTGGTGCAGCAGTTCACGTTCCCCAGAGACTCCTGGAGAAGCATGTTCAGCCTGCTGTCTCTGTGGACACACAGGAGAACCCTCAGACAGGAGAACCCTCAGACAGGAGAACCCTCAGACAGGAGAACCCTCAGACAAGAGAACCCTCAGACACGAGAACCCTCAGACACGAGAACCCTCAGACAGGAGAACCCTCAGACAGGAGAACCCTCAGACAAGAGAACCCTCAGACCGGAGGAACCCTAAGAAAGGACACCGTACTTTTACATTACAGATCACATTACACATAACCGTATATTTGCATTACGGATCTCATTACAGGTACTGTGCTTTTAAATGACAGATTGCCCCCAGTCTGACCTGTTGTGAAGGTGCTTGTTGCCACTCAGCAGAGCCAGTAGAGTGTTCCCCAGCTCAGACATGGGTAGGGCAGTGGGGCCGTCCGAGGCTGTTCCAGACCTCTTTACTCTGCTGGCCAGGTCTATCAGGGTCAGCCTGCTGTAACCCCCCACTACTGAGAGGAGAGGAGGAGAGAGAAGAGGAGCACAGAGGAAAGGAGAAGGGAAGAGAATAGGAGGAGAGAAGAATAGAGGGGAGGAGAAGAGAGGAGATGAAAGGAGAGGGGAAGAGAAAAGAGGAGAAGGGAACATAGGGGAGGAAAAGAGGCGAGAGACAAAGAGGAAAGAAGAAACGATAGAGAAGAGGCAGTATTGAATTACTGGAGGAAATGAAAGAGACTGAGACTGTCTGACAGATTTGTTGAAAATAAAACAAAAGCATAGACTGAATTACACTTCAAGAAAACCATGATTTCCTGGGAGGTAAAGCTTAGTCCCTAAGCAACATGCAAATCATCTTCATATTCAAAACAAACGTGTTATGTTCGGTCACTGACTGACAAATGAATAAATGAATACTGATGCATAGTCATACTCATCAACTCATGATAAAATGCATAAAATTACTATGCCTTACGGCGTATGTTTCCATATTCTTGTATTTGGTGCCTTTGTTGGTCGAATAAAAATAACTCAACAGAAACGTGTGGTGTGTGAGCACGTGCAGCGAGGGGGAAGCAACCTCTGCTGCAGCTGCTGTCTGCCGGAGCCTGTCCAATGTGGAGGGTGAAGAACATGTGTGAGCCAGGGACCGCCGTGATGTCACCGCTCATCTCCCTGGCGCCATGACGGCGGGAGGCGATGGCTGCATCCAGAAGGGAGGCGGCGTGTTCGGCAGAGGGGGAATGAATCACGCACTGGTTACGGAGCTGTAGGGAGAGGGGATGGGGAAGGGGTGTACAACCGTCACATGAATATAACATGTTGAATGTGACAATGCCTGTGTCATTATGTAACTGTGACTGTGAAGCGTGACCAAGTTGTATGTCCTGGATGACTATGTGTTTGAATTAGAAATGATGAGTATCTAATGGTTCTCTCAGCGGCATCCATAATAAAAAAAGGGATTATTATTTTAAGATCTATGTTTTGATGGTGTCACCCTCGCAAATACAGTAGGTCACGTTTTATCTTACTTTAACTGTCGTGCTTCTCTCTGTCTGCGGGGGAGAACCTCTTATCTTACCTGCATTCCATAGATGGGGTCCTGATACAGATGGATGTCCGAGGCTGGGCTGTCCTGAACTTTGCCTGAAGCAACTGAAGACAGCAGGTCCCTCAATGTCTCATCCTCTCCACAGACCTCAATGGCAGACACAGATACAACCAGGCTGGACCTAGCCCCAGCCCCAGCCCCAGCCCCAGCCCCAGCCCCAGCCCCAGCCCCAGCCCCAGCCCCAGCCCTGTGCTCCAGGAGACCATAGAGCCAGGCGATGACACAGGGGAGGATCCCTAGGCTGTCTCTGCTCTGATCACTCCCCAGCATGGAGTAGGTCCTTCCTGGTAAACAAGGTAGAAGAGTTAAGTGATGCCGCTGTAACTAGTGATTAACACACAGACCGTTTTGGTGTGTGTTTGTATTACTTACTTACTCCTTCACACCACATTGGCACATTAAATGTGGAAGAACTGTGTCTTGCCTGAAGTGGTGTTTATACAGTAAGTGAACAGGGCATGGCACTAACATTTTAAAAGCACCAAGACAAAACAGCTCAAGGAGCTTTTCAGACTCGGGTAATTTCTGTCCCAAGATGAAGAAGATCTGACAGGACAAACTAAATAAGGCCCTCTAGAAATAAAAATGTGCAATATATTGCCTTTCCTTCACGGTTTGTGCATTTCTACAGTGTATTTCTACAGTGCGTTTGTAGGGGTCATGATCATGTACAGTACCCAGCTTGTGAAGCAGGACAAAGGAGAGAAAGAACGAGGGGGGGGGGGGGGGGGTACTTTTGTGGCATATTACAGTCATGGCCTAGAGAGGTAGACCCCGAGTTTACGCACTCCAATCCAAACGCTAATTGAATGAGGATAAGAGAATTGGTTTCCTCCAATTAAAGGCGAACTGGCCTGCCATTATTCATCTGGAACGTAATTCCACATCTAAAGATTGATATCCTTTGGCAGCCGACCGCCCGCCGTCTACGCGGCACGGCTAATTTAATCAGATTTACGGCAAGTGGCGTCATGTGTGTGGAGCATGCTCCAAGGAGAAACTGTCCTTATAGTGTGTGTGTGTGTTTTATTTGTGTCATCTATTAAAAGGCTTTAGGGTAGCTAAGTGGGATCCATCTTGCTAATAGCTCGGCCTCCCAGTCCATTTGGTTTTTAGTTCCCTAGGTTCACCTGGCAAAATATTTGGGTCTTCTGTGTGGTATGTTGACATGTTTCACAGGCTGGGAAAGCTTTAAAAACACTTGTGCTGTATAATTGATGATTCTCCCTTTTCATCACCATGTGATGGATGAATGGAGGAGAGGGATATAAAAACACAACCGTGGAGCATAGGGAGGAGGTGGAGAGAGAGAGAGAGAGAGAGAGAGAGAGAGAGAGAGAGAGAGAGAGAGAGAGAGAGAGAGAGAGAGAGAGAGAAATGGATGGATGAAGGTGCATGTAAATGGTAAAAGGCACTCTCATCTAGTGGCTTGACCCTGGACACTTACCCACACCACTTATAAAAATAAAAAAAAGGAGAGAAATTCCACCCTTTTTTGCATTTTTCTCTTTAATGGAAAGGAAAATGACAGAGGGAAGACACAGAGCAGATCCTGAGAGGTCTGTGTGAGTGCATATGGTTTGCTGTCTGAACGGCTGCAGCCAGAATCGATAACTCACCCTCTTTATCATGTCCCAGACACAGGACACAGCCGTCAGCCCCACTGACCACAGAGCGGATGACGTCAGACAAGATGCCTTCACACACCTCCGTCTGGTAGGGAACAGAGGAGCAGAAGTCATCTCATCTACGGACTCATCCTACTGTTACTAATACACACATCCAGGGAAAACAAGAATGGATTTAGCAAATACTATGAGGCTATGAGGCGTATGAGCATGAATAAACACACAAATATGCACGTGCACACACACACACATACACACATTCACGCACACACACGTGTAGATACACATGAAGTTAGATACACCCTTCCAACCCACAAACACAAATACGTACATATTCATACACAATATACACAAATCTTGGGCTGTTCTGGCTATTTTAAATCCTATCAGTTTTCAGGTCATTAGGCAGAAATAACAAAGCAGGATGGAGCCACTGACCTGGGCGGACTCCAGAGGGTAGGCGGCGTCAAAGGTGTAGGTCCTGGGAAGGACCTTGGCTTGCGTGGCCAGTGCCTGCGTCTGTGTGTGTGTCAGTGTGTGTGCGGAGCGTTGGGCGGCTGGATCCATCACAGTCACCCTTCTCTTGAAGGGGTCCACTCTGAGAATGGGAGTCGAGGAGGAGTCGGGCGAAAAGGAGGGACACATTCGGAGCACCACTTTTACCTGCATTGACGAGATTTGCAACTCGGTTTATATGTGCCTTTCGTCGACAGGACAATTCCTACAATCCAGCTGAAAGTTGAAAGTAAAGTTTAGTGTTCGAGGCAACTGTGGTGCTCGAATAACAATATCCAAAACACAGAACAGTTTTCTCAGTTCAGCATAAACAACCAAATGTGCAGAATAGCGGAGTCAGGCATGCAGGGATGAGATGAATGGCAGCAAATATGGGTCATGTGATGTTGAAGTGTTTTTTGTTCATAAGCTGCTGGAGATGACAGGAACAGCAGTCTCTCAAAAGCATGCGAGTCCCCCCGCTTTACGCTTCTATTTATACATCTTCTTTGAAATAGGTGTTAGACATTAAGCTAAACGGAAAAGGGATTTGGCTGAGAAGTTAATGTGAGGAGAGGTTTCAGACATCCCTCTGTATTCTTGTGAGAGACGGTGGGTCTTCAGCAGGACCAGCCATGGAGCTTAGAAGAACCTGGGATGAAAACCTGATGAAAGCCATCAAGTTTTGAGAAAACCCTCATGCTATTCAAAATTACAGTTAGTCATGTAGCAGATGCTCTTATCCAGAGCAACATACAGTAAGTACAGGGACATTCCCCCTGAGGCAAGTAGCGTGAAATGCCTTGCCCAAGGACACAACGTCATTTGGCCCGGCCAGGAATCGAACTGGCAACCTTTGTATTACTAGCCCAATTCCCTAACCGCTCAGCCACCTGATTCCCATTCACTGCACCATTAAGTAATATCCTCAGTTTTCCATGTGATATAGCTTCAGTAACATACATGTATTTGATGAATGCATCTTTAGACAGTGGACAGGGATGATTTGTTGGTTTTTACAGTAAATTGAGCTAGATACAAAGACCTGAGCAGTTCTGTCTGACTGCTTAACCTTGCAGCTCAATCCCTCAATCACAACACAACATGATGATGCTAAATAGTAAAGGGCTTTTCTAGTCCCTTCTGGTCAGCTATTACTTGGTTGACCACTCACAGGGCGCTCCAAGCTATCTGTCTGCTTGTCTGCTTGTCTGATAAACCTGAGAGATTTAGTACCTCCCCATCTGTAGCAGTCGTTCCATAACACTACTGAGCATCTTTCAAGCTCTATTTATGGGGGTTGAATTATTCAAGAAGCCTTTCACAGAGGAACCTCCAACCCCCCCCGAGTTGGGGCCTAAGTACTCAAGCTTTAGCAGGTGCGGCCTAGCAGTCTTCGTAGCCTCTGTCTGTAACTCTAGACCAGGCCCATCAGCAGATCCCTGAGACACCGGGGCGGCCATATTGATTTATCTATTCCCAGGAGAGGGAGGGCAGAAACAAAATGGGGGCATTAACACCACATTACCCCAGATCATAAAGAAGTGGGGGGGAGGCATAATAACATGATATAGGATCTCCAACATATCCTTTCCCTTTATGAGTCTGAAGGACGTTCTGAAGAGACGGTGGTTGAGGTTGAGGTTTACCTTGCCAGCGCTGGGCGAGTCTTTAACTCTGTGTGGGGCTTGAAGGAGAGTGGTGGGGAGGGGGGGAGGAGACTTCTTGAGAAGACCCCGGAAGCAGAGGGGCGAATGGGGAAGAGGATGAGTCGAGGCGGGAGAGGAGCTGGAACTCTTCTTCCTTGATGACAAGTTTAGTTTTTGAGCTGCCCTGTAGGAAGGATGGTGATTTTATCACTGTATAGATAAGTATGTATATTTAGCAGCACTTTGTCTGAAGAATGGAACAAATAATGTATATACAGTATATTTACAATAATAATAATCATTATCATACCATCACTACTACTACTAATGATTGTAATCATCACAATCATCATCCTAAAAATAATTTAAATGATAAATAATTGTGAGTGAGCTGATGTGTTTAGTCTTGATCTGGTCTTGTAATGAGACATCTCTGGCTTGCGGTCCTTAGACTGGTCAGCCAGACAAGTCCCCTCGGACCCTGGGGGCTTGTGAGTGTCGGTCTACTGCTACTGCTCCCCCTCCAGGTGGGACCACACAGCAACGTACCTGACCAGGAAGGACATGGCGGAGGAACTGGCCATGCTTGAGGTGATTCTGGACGTGTGGGGGGCCTTGGGGCTGGACTGGCTGGAGACAAGCTCTCCCTGTGACCCGCAGCTGCCCTCCATGCTCTGTGGAAAAGACTACGTGTCACATCATGCTTTTTTCAAAACAACACACACATTTCATGTAACTGAGTCAGGTGGCTGAGCGGTGGGGAATCGGGCTAGTAATTTGAAGGTCGTCAGTTCGATTCCCGACTGAGCCAAATGATGTTGTGTCCTTGGGCAAGGCACTTCACCCTACTTGCCTCAGGAGAATGTCCCTGTAAGTCGCTCTGGATAAGAGCGTCTGCTAAATGACTAAATGTAACTGTCAGACCAACCCAGTCAAACTGACCTGCCCTAGACTGACATGGTAAACTCATGTTGGAAATTAGAGTCATTAGATCCATTAGTGTGGTGCCTGCAAATGCATGTATATTTATTTATTTCGTGATAATTGAGTCACAGACAGGCAAGGCACTGTTGTGTTGTCGGGGAAACAAGCTGTACATTAAATCTAGGAGCCATCCTCATTCCTGTCATTAATTTTTGTTCTTCTAACTCTATGATGTCCAATGCCACAAGTACAAAAAAAGTACCAGTACAAAAGGTACGCTTGATGAGGAAAATCCTGTCTTTTTTATCTTCATTAATTGTGTCAAAGGCAGAATGGTGATTATTGTTTATTATTACAGAGATTATTATTATTATTACGACACCGAGGAAGGCATCAGTGTATAGAGCACATGTAGTCTTAAATAAGTCGTTAAGATGAAAACACATCTGCATGGGTTGGCTAAACACAGGTTAATAATGACACATTACATATAGTGTCACAAACAGAACATTAGCCGCCCAGTACAGGGTGACTGTCCCAGGGATGGAGTCATGACTCCAGGCACTGGGGTGAAGGCACTGTGTCTGCTGTGCCACATCACAGCCCTCTGGGGCTGGCGGGCTGACGCACCAAAGTCTGAACCCAGTCCAACCCTGCCTGCGACTCCAGCCCCGGGATGGGAGTGTGTGTGTGTGTGTGTGTTTGAGAGAAGGAGATGTGTGTGTGTGTATCTACAGTACGTCTCTGAGAGCCTGAGTCTGTGTGCTTTTCTGCCTGGGTATACATAAGTGTGTGTGGATGTGTGTGTGTTTGAAAGCCTACTCTGTATATGCTCAAACATAGTCAGTGAGCCAGCTGCGAGCAATGAAGACAGCCAGGGTCTTCTTTTATAGCTCCCATTCTGCAGCCCCACGTCTCATCAATGTTTCAGCTTTTTAGGGCAAGATAACAACCCTACTCTTCTCTCAATGCCACCACAGGAAACCTCCAGCCATGTAATGCCAATTAGTGCCATAGGGGGCCGCAGGCTAGACTGACATCTGGAATAAGAGGAGGAGGAGAGGGGGGGGTCTCTTTAAGCATACCCCTCCTGTCCTCCTTCAGTCCGACCGTCATCGCTCTTGCAAACTCACGTTCCTCAAATCAACCAACACGAAGCGATCACCATTTAAACTGCATATTTGACTTTGTTCCTTCTGACGTCCCATAACAAGGATGTAAGAGTGCAAGGTTGAATATTATGAAACGATCAGAAGCCAGCTCTCAAACACCCAGTCAGTCAGGGGCTCACAATGTAGAAGACAAGAACTTTATCAGATCAAAGCACTGATGGAGAAACCTGAACCTGTCTGTGGAAGCAAGATTTGACTAACACACCCTCTCTTTGTCTCTCTCTCTGTCACACACACACACACACACACACACACATACCACTCACTCACTCACTCACTCACTCACTCACTCACACTCTACAGTATCTATATCTCCCCACTCTAATCCAGACAGTATTTACAGCCTGCTCATATGGGCTTACCCATTCCGTGATGAATATTTCACCAGTAAATCGTTAAATATGACCAGACCCTAATGATCACTCTGCTTTGACTGGCTGTTTTACGATGGATATAAACCATTGGCCAATCCCCGTCCATTAGCAGTAACAGTGCACACGCTCTCTGCTCGGCATCTAATAGGGCTTGATTGCTAACTATGAATCACTGGCTGGTTGACACGTCCATCCGTAAGAACACACTGGTACGTCCGAGAGCCCATAAAGGGACACACTTGTCCTGGGGGATGTGTTATGATCTACAGCCTGATGAGAGCCCATAGCCATGCACCTTACTTTAAGGTATTTATTATATATTTTTACTGGTCTAGGAAGTGGAGGGGGTCTGTATGTTGTTCATAACTATCTACCGGAACCACGTCTTTTAGCCTGACCTGGTAGGGGAATATGGGGACTCCTTCTACGTCTTTACTGCAGGATATGGACATGGGCATGGTGGCTGCCAGCTGACGCTGTTCCTCCACCCAGCGACCCATCTCCATGTTGGGGGTCTTCAGGGCGCGGGCTGGGGGTCTGTGTGTCCTGGTGGAGAGGTGGGGGCTGGGGGGTGGTGGGGGCGCGGTGGAGGAGGTTCTGGTGGTGGGTGTAGACCCAGAGGAGGGCTTGGCTCCGGACAGGTTGGCCCACTTGGCTCTCTCGCGGTCCAGGACCATGTGAATGACCTCCTGACGCAACTGGCCTGGCTGGGAACCACAGAGCCTGCAGCCTCTCTGCTCCAACACAGGCCTGGACTCAAGGGCTCCGCAAGGGGCCTGGAGATGGTCCTGGAGGAAAGCGGAAAGGCTGGATTCCTAGTGGGTTGAAAGCACAGAAAGTAGAAGTATAAATGACATACAATAGTTACGTTCATTTTATTTCATCACAAAATGCTGGAATCGTGGCCACTGTTTTACAGGAGGTAAAAAACGAAATATATTAATGTTTATTTTAAGCACATAAAACTTCAGTCACTGTTCCAACAGATGGAATGACCACTATTACCTTTAGGACAAGTGTAACTGAAAAACGTCGCTCCTAAATAACCAAAGTTACATTTACATTTAATCATTTTGCAGAAGCTTTTAGTTGGATGTCAGAAAACCGTACCTCAAAGTCTGTCAGAGGAATCACCTCTTCTGTTTTCCTGTCAAACACACAGCCTCTCCATCCTACTTTTACCCTTGCCCTGCCCTCTATGAACTTCTGTTCCAAACCCCCATTGGCAGCCCGCAAGCTGCCAATGCCCATGACCCACATAGTCAAGAGACAGCCCCATTCCATCTAGTCAAAGTCAGAGTACTGTACTATTGCATAAAACAAAGCCAACCAGAAAAAACACAGATGTGCCTAAACTCTAACCGAAAAATGTCTGTGTCCGTTTTAGCCCCCTAAACCAACATTAATTTTTTCACCAGGAATCACAAGACTTGAAAACATCTCCCTAGCGATGGAAATCAATGAAACTGTATAAGGGTCATATCAAATTTCTATTTGGATAGTCTGAGGTCTGGGTTGTGAGATGCTTTCCCCATCGCACACAGTGACTTCTGCGGTTCCTGCTCCATGTCACATCTCTCTCAATGGCAGGCAAAAATAACTGTTGTCTTTCCTCTCTGGTGGAGATTGAGGATGTGAGGGTTATCTTTCTGAAATATTCATTCAGTTCACTCAGAGATGGCCTTACTCCATGGCCATAAGGTTGAATAATTGTTGTGTAAGTCTAGAATGTGTAAGCCTATACATGAAAGACATGTGATGTACACTTATGGAAAGTGCGGTTCTGTTTTTATCCATACCACCTTACCCCGAAGAATGTTGAGTGTTATGGTTCTTCCATGTATGTATTTGTAGGTACACTGATACAACTCACTCATGCAGTGTAAGTGACTGACTACTCACCTTGTATGATAACGTATTTGGTATTGACAGACTAGTCGCTCGTCTCTTCAACGCAGCCAAAGTCACAGTACAATTCTCACAGATAACTTTTCGGTCAGGCTTCTTCATGTCCCAACTCTCTGAATTTGCATTAATTCCAGAATCGTTGGAGAGACCAGTAAAACCAGGACATTGTCCCTTCCGAGATACAAGAGGGGTGACATTCGATTTCTGGCTCGGTCCACCTTGCAGATCGCAATTGGATCCAGCACCTTCCGGAGAGGGACGGTTGGTGGATTGACGATCCTCGTGCGCAGAAGCTCTCAATGGATCAGTGTAAAACCTGGGTGATTTACTGTGAGGTGCCTCTGTGGACTGTAAAACGTTCACATTAATAAATATGACATCATAACACAAACGTGAAGTATATAGAAAATGTGATCCTCATTATGTCCAAATTATTTGTGAACTTTAAATAATCCTTCATAAATATGCAAATAGCGTCTGTCACTTACCCAGTATTTTCGGTTTCCTCCGGAGGGGCATCTTGCTGTCTCTTTCCGTGTGACAGAAGACATAGCCTTGTAAATTTATACCAAGAAAGTCGAAAAAAAAGCGCAATGATGTGAAAGGTTTTTTTTTACATTGTCTTACATTTTAAAAGTGTTTTTAAACGTTAGGCTACAACAACAACAAATACAAGCCAATTTAAGCGCAGAGTGGGAAGTGCACTCCTTAGCATCTTGTCACACTGAACCAGCTAGTGTTGTGAGTCTTTGGGTGTGTTAATACACCCAAGGAGTGTGCCGTACGCTCGTGCATCCCAGGAAGCTACAAGGCTGACTTCATCCTGATAAGGGTCGATTCCAGTAGGCTACTTTGCGTTTGTATTATTTGTTGTCCACAGGGGGTCAGTAAAGTACAAGTATCTTTTATGGCATCTACTGTCTATAAACAACATAATATTAGCAGGATACAAATGATGGAAAATGAACCGTCTTAATAGTATAATTGTAGTAATATTAATAGTGTTCATCTGTTTTCAAATTGTAATAATAAGAAACAGTGCAATATAGCCTAATGAAATAGCCTACTGATATGACGACTTTATAACCTATGACGCTGATAGTGCCATGAGGGTCTAAAGGGGTAATCTGAGGACTCAAAGACAAGTTTTGATTTATTCTCTCCGTCTTCTGTGATTTTATCAGGCGTGAGGGAATGTAAACAAATCCTTGGAACAGCACACCTTCATGCTTCAGTAAAGAGATCAAATACATTTCACAGTTAAGGCTATAATTTAACAGTTGACTTGGTCACTCCAAAATCTGTGTCCTTACATCCTTCAATTCAGTCAGTCAGACTCATGAAATTGTAGTATATATTCACGTTTTATCACATTCTTGATTAATATGAAAATACCTAGTGCCCCCTCTGAAAAACCTTGAGCTTCTTGAACCTTTATTACGGTAAACGACGCCCTCGTCCTCCCCCATACGGTTCCCTTGCAGCACGGGAATCCTTTACCGGTGAAAAAGAAAAGCAGTGCCATTTGGCGCAGTTGTAATTACATCCGCTTACGAAGCGTCCTAGATTAACATTTTCGTCTTGTTTGACGTTTTTTTGTTTTATTTAATTGTAGTGTTTACATAGTTTTTCATTTAAAGACCAACATGAGTTCACTAAACGTTAAAAAGCTCAAAGTAAACGAGCTGAAGGACGAGCTAAAAAAGCGTCAGTTGTCCGACAAGGGGCTGAAGGCCGAGCTAATGGATCGATTGGAGGCCGCGCTTAATGAAGAGGCCCTAGCCGGAGATTCTCCGCTTGGTCAGGACGACGAAGACGATAGCGTCACATTAGCCGATGAAGGCAATTCCGACTCGGTACCAGAGGCTGCCGAACAAGAATGTATGGGGGAAGATGAAGACGAGGTGGTCCCAGTTGAAGAAAGCATGGAGGCCAACGAGGGTGAGGAAGAGGAGAATGGGAACGGAGGGGATGGAGACGGGGACGCCGTCGTGGATGAGTGCACCGAGGATGATGAGATGGGTGAGGGAGAGGATTGCGAGGAGGAGATGGACCCGATGCTGAAAGGAGATGTGGACGATATGGAGAAAATTGATACAGAGGACGGTGAGCCTGGAGACCAGACTACCGAGGAGGGTGAGTCGCCCGTTTCGACTTCAAATCCTTGGTCTCTCTTGGACTGGGGACGATTGTCAAAGAAAAGCGTTAGCTAGGCTATTCAAATGCCTGGTGTGCTCAGCCACAATAGAGCTAAAATAGACTCAAAAAGCTAGTAGGATAGATTAACCTGAAGGTTAGCGCTATATCATTTTATTATTAAGTCGTTTGGCATAATATGGATTTGCGCTTGAAATCGGTGGTTGTTTGGTTGTCAACATCTGTTGTTCGGGTGGTTAAGCTAGCCTAGTAGCTCGCTTGCATGCCACACTCCTTTGTGTTGGCGCGTTGTTCATAGCTAGCTGGTATGGCTATGCTAGCTAGCTGCTAGCTTGTATGGATTAGCGCCTGGCTAGGTGCTAGCTGGGTCGTCTGCTAGCACTCGCTAACAACGTTAGCGAGCAGGCGTCAATCCTGACGAAACCCACCAGGTGTTGACTTGGTTTGCTGCACATGGTTCGTTGGCTAGCTCAGCTAGCTAGGGAGGTTCTTAAAATGAATCAGTCAATCGCGTTATGAAGGCTGTTAGTTATTCTTAGACTATTACAGTACTGTAGAGCTACCATGTTAAGTCAAATAACGATCTTTAGGGCAGTCAGGACTATGAGATTGATGGTTGGGTTAGAAGAAGACAGTTTTGGTTTCATGCATGATCGTAGCTAAGGGACCAAACTGAAATACATTTCCCTTATCACTAGCTAGTATTTACACTCTTAACTAGTCCCTTTTGTATTCCCCCCAATTGATCTCTTGCAGTGATTGTTCTTCCCATCACCTCTTGCCCAGGCTACTTTAGTTACATTTTGCTTAGCCATGCAATATAACCTCCATTACCCCGTCAGAAGAGTAGCTTTGATCAATTATAGCACTAGAGCTCCCTGGATTCGACTGAGGTGTTGCTTCTTAGCTATCACAGGTCGACAACATTGTAACTAATGAACAGGTACTGTGGTCCACTACCCGCCACAACCAGTTCGACCTCTTTCAAAAAGGAGCACCTCATTATATCTTTGTTTTATTTTCAAAGGGGATGCGGACAAAGACGCGAATGGCGATCAGAAGAATAAGAAGGGTGTTAAGAGACGCCGGGAGGAACATGGAAGGGGCTACTTTGAATTTATTGAAGAAAACAAATACAGCTGGTAAGGATGGCAAGACAAAATGGCCTTCGGTATCCCTGAAGCGCCGTCATGGCTATGTGAACTGTATTGGCTTTAAGCGCCAATGCACTAACTAGCAAACAAAAACGAAAGTAAAAAAAAACCCTCACTTAATTATCATTTATTGCCATTTTGTAAATGTTTGGAGGGTCATTCCTTGCTTTTAAACAACCTTACCATTAACTTGCAGTGCCAACACACACTCTTAAATGGACTGCACATGCAGTATGAAAAGTGAATGAACCAGTACATTGCAACATTTTCCCCACCCATTCACACACTCATTTTTGGAAAGCCCATTGTGAACACTCAACGAGACTATGGAATACTCAGGGGGGGAGAAAAAAAAATCTTTGAGGAGTGTAGCAGATGTGGAGTTTGGAGGAAGGGAGGGAGAGGATAGAGGGGGGGGGGGGGGGGTCCATTTCAGACAGTGTAGCTCACAAGGATGGAGCTGTGTACCCGAACGGTGTTTTGAATGTCCATAAAGATGCAGATGGATCCTCGCCATTGACCGTCCATTGTTATCTCTTGCTCTTGATGTTTTTACCTGTGTTCGATCATTTTTGTCTTCTGTATTGTGTGTGTGTGTTTACAGGTCTACTACCAACCCAGCAGTCGACATCATTCATGTGTATTATTTATCTGTCTATTTATTGAACTTTTGTATGGGATGTTAGCTTAGCCCAGTGATTATACTTACATTTAGTCATTTAGCGGACACTTTTATCCAAAGCGACACACCATGCGAATCACCACTTTTAATCCTATTATAGGCTATCCTGAAATGCTATCCTTCTTGACCCAAAACTGTATTTACCATGTTCTGTAAGGCCTGGGGGGGGGGGTTCAATGTCCATTATCCATCCAAGGCTGCCATTTTCAAAAGCCCAAAGCCTTGCGGTTCTTTGGAAAATAGAGCACGCTGACCCAACAGGAGAATTGCAGTTCTAAGAATGATGCAAGTTGCATTTTTCCTCAAAGATGTGTCCCAAATTAACGCTAGACGCACAATCTAA
Source organism: Hypomesus nipponensis (assembly GCF_054491055.1). Taxonomy (NCBI): domain Eukaryota; kingdom Metazoa; phylum Chordata; class Actinopteri; order Osmeriformes; family Osmeridae; genus Hypomesus; species Hypomesus nipponensis. The sequence goes on along the minus strand of NC_140366.1, from coordinate 15,007,678 downwards.
TCTGCCACGTTATGGCATTCCTGACCCTCTGCCAGTGTCCTCACAGCAAATATTGAGTGGATCATGCCTTAAACAGAGCCAAAGGAGTTTGGTAACAGTTCATTAACTATTTGAATGATGCCACAATAGAGCTGGTAAGTTAATGGGGCGGCACACTCAGAATTGTATAATAATTTTTTTAAATCTCTACCTCGTTTTCACATTCTGAAGTCCCTTATTGCAGTACAGGACCCAGTTCTGCTGTTACTGTTGTTGGCACTCACAGCTGGTCTTGACCTTTTCATGTTAGGTCCTCGCGGGGAGTTAATTATATCCACTAGGCCTTTACGCTCGAGAACTGGAATCTCAAAGCCGTAAAAACATTTCACTCGTTAAGACCAAGATTTCTTTTAATTCCCCCCCCCCCCCCCCCCCCCCCTTCTCTAAGTTTTAGTTTACTCATGGATGTCTGCAGGTAAGTGCTATGTGAACCTATCACCCAAACACTGGCGGCAAAACACACCAGCTTGCCAGAAGGTCTGTGTCTCTTTCATCTAGTCAGTGTACTTTTCCACATCTCTCCCTCCCTCTCCCGTTGCAGAGGACGTGCTCGGCAGTCCCAGTCCTTGAAAGTGCAATCAGGCACGATCGCCACCCAGACGTCTCCCTGAACGGTTCTATTCTCTCTCTCCTTCAGGGCGTCCTTCAAGTCTCCCCTGCCACCTCTGGAGGAGGAAGACGAGGAGTTTGACGACACCAAAGTCTGCCTGGACACCTGTAAGTGTGAGCTTGGCCATAACAAGCACCACTGTGTCTTGGCTTTTCTAAATGCCCCAGAGCGGGTGTCGTAGCATAAACACCAGACTTGTGCTCTGTGTGGAAAGAGAGTTCCAGTAATGTTGACACCCTTCTTTATTCTCTCGCAATCTTTCTCTTTTTCATTACCTCTTTTTCCCCCCCTCCCTCTTTTAGATAACTGCGACCTGCACTTCAAGGTGTCTCGTGACCGCTACAGCGCCTCGTCTCTCACCATGGAGAGCTTTGCATACCTGTGGTCTGGGGGCAAGGCCTCATATGGGGTCACCCAGGGCAAGGCCTGCTTCGAGATGAAGGTATGGAGGATCAAGAAAGCACACAACGCCCACTAGAAATACATTTGTTTGGATTTAGATATTAGATGGTTCCTTCCCCCAAAGTCATTCAAATGGAAAACTTCCTGTTGTCTTTGAAGACTTATTACAGTCTTTTTAGAGTTTTTCCTCCCGATAGCGAGTAATAGTTTCCCGTTTACAGATCACTGAGAAGATTCCTGTGAAGCACATCTCCAGTAAGAACATGGACATCCATGAGGTGCAGGTGGGCTGGTCCGTGGTCAACAGCAGCCTGCTACTGGGTGAGGATATCAGTTGTCAGGCTAGTGACAGAGCAAGTATCCCCTGCAGGCGTTTTACAGGCAAACGGTGTTACAATGTTGCCCCCTAGTGGAGAAATTAGTCAGTGTTATCTCAGGTTACCCATGGTTTTCAAGGGCAAACCTCATTTGACTGAGCCTCTTGTTTTTATGCAGCATGAATAGCAGGGCAGTAGGGGTGGGATAATGTAAGGGACGTTTTGAAAGTGGAAGAAAAAAAAAACCTGTTGAAGTCTGGTGAAATGTCCCTGTACTTACTCTAAGTCGCTCTGGATAAGAGCATCTGCTAAATGTAAAATGTGACCCTGTTGTTCCAGGTGAGGACAAGCACTCGTATGCCTACTCTGGGAAGGGAAAGAAGACCACAAACTGCGTGACGGAAGACTTTGGAGAGACCTTCGACGAGAACGATGTTGTCTGCTGCCTTATTGTTAGTATTCATTCTGTTTGTACATACACCAGCCTGTTGTTTCAACAACAGGTTTAAATGAGACAATGTACCCAAAAACCTTTGATCAAAACCACATTTTGAAACCGTAGGACTTCGAAGGGGAGAAGGTGGAGATGTCCTTCTCCAAGAACGGCCAGGAGCCGGCGGTTGCGTTCCAGGTGGAGAAGGAGGCCCTGGGCAGCCAGGCCCTCTTCCCTCACGTCATCTGCCACAACTGTGCGGTGGAGTTTAACTTTGGGCAGCAGGAGCTGCCGTTCTTCCCCTCACCAGAGGGCTTCACCTTCCTGCAGGACGTCCAGGTGGACCAGCGTGTTCGGGGGCCCAAGGGCCCAGAGACTAAGAAGGACTGCGAGGTGAACATGGCCGCCAGACGCGTCTCCTCTCTGACTGTTGTGTGTGTGTGTGTGTGGTCTAGAACCCAGATGATTCTTTTAATTATCCTTTTTGTGTGTTGGAAGGTAAGCATTTTCTTCATTAATCAGACATTTGAATATATGTGTAACTTCCTGTATGTGTTTGTGTAGATGATCGTCATGGTGGGTCTACCTGGGTCAGGAAAGACCACCTGGGTAAAGAAGCATGTGGAGGAGAACCCGGGAAAGTACTACATCCTGGGCAGCGACACCATCGTGGAGAAGATGATGGTGAGTACGGACAGTGGTCGAGCTCAACGTTAGCTCAACGTTAGTCTGTATGAAACACCAAAGGATCTGATTTGTTGTTACAGTTCATAGATGAGTCATTGACAAATACGTTTTCCAGCCCATTGTAAATGCTATATATTTGTAAACGCCGTCTTTTTATGGTTTATAATTTTCCCCTTTTTTGTGTAGATTGGCAGTTTGAAACGGCAAGCTAAAGAAACGGCCAAGTTAACAGCCATTTCCCAGCGTGCACCTCTTTTCCTGGGCAAGTTCATCGAGATCGCCGCTCGCAAGAAGAGGAACTACATCCTGGACCACGTAAGTCCAGTCATGGTCATGGAAGTAACTGTTGGTTTACCAAGGAAGTAACCAACAGGAGGCAGGAGAGACGGGAGGCACAGGTGGAGCAGTCACAGCAGTGAGAGGGGCAGAAGACACGCTGCCATCCACCGTCTTCACCATCTAATGTTTCCCCAGAGCAAAGGAATAAATAGATGAATTTGATCATCCAAATAATTGATATCCATTTATACGTTGAAGTGTTAGATGGGGATAGATCAGTGGTAGAGCATCTGACTGCAGATCAAAAGGTTGCGGGTTCAGATCCTCCCCTCGCTTGACGTCGGCTGAATTTATACGTTGGAGCACATGAGGTTACACCATGAAAAGTCTGTACTAATCTGTATCTCCCTGTGTGTCTTTGTTACACCATCTCTTTCTCTCCGTCTCTCTCCTCTTCTTCCATCCAGACCAACCTGTCCGCCCCAGGTCAGAAGAGGAAGATGTGTCTGTTTGCAGGGTACCAGCGCAGGGCCGTGGTGGTGTGTCCCTCGGACGAGGACTACAAGCTGCGAGCCCAGAAGAAGGCTGAGAGCGATGGGAAGGAGGTTCCCGAGCACGCTCTCCTCAAGATGAAAGGTAAAGGGTCTTCATATATAAAATACAAATTGATCAGCAGAATAATCAACATCCATTGTTATTGTTAAGTATTAGATCACCATTATTCTTTATGGTGATGGGTGTAACATAGGTCCTTACAAGATATAATATTATCCTTTCAGCTTTTTCCTCTGAGGTTGTGGAGTGTTTTTACGGGGTGGGGGACCCTGTGATTTTGCTTGTTTAAAGGGCTTGAAAGTAAAGTTTGATGACATTTACCTGGGATCTCAATTACTATTCAGTGTTTTTCTGAAGTTTGTTTAATTCTGATTATTTTCTATCTCAACCTTTTTTAATGTGTCCTCTTATTTTAACCCCTCTTCCTTCCCTCCATCCCTTCCCCTCTCCAGGGTTCTTTTCCCTGCCCGAGGAGGGTGAAAGCTTCAGCAGCGTGGAGTTTGTGGAGCTGCAGAAGGAGGAGGCGGCCAAGCTGCTGGAACAGTACAAGGAGGAGAGCAAGACGGCCCTGCCTGCTGAGAAGAGGCCAAACCAGGGAGGCATGACCCCCAAGAGGGGGGGTCCCGTCCGTGGAGGGGCCAGGGGGGGCAAGGGCCAGTTCAACCGCGGAGGGGGGCCCGGTCATAGAGGAGGGAGTGGAGGGGGCCGCGGAGGCTTCCAGAACAGAGGCAACTTTAGAGGAGGTGTGTATGATGCAGTCTGTGCAGGGCAAGAGGCATTATCCAGTTCAATGTGTACAGTACATCTGTTGTAATGGGTGGGATAGCGAGGGTTAAAATAATGGTTATATTACCTTGATTTATACAGGTGATACAATAATGTATTTTATAAAACGAGGTTTGCAAGGTCTCAAAAGGTCTGATTCTTTGGTCCCCTCCAGCACCAGGACCACGAGGAGGGTTCAATCGTCACCCCAGGGGCTTCCTGCACCCCCCTGCATTCAGAGGGGGCTTCCCTGCCCGTGGTAACTTCAACCGAGGCGGAGGCGGACCTATCCCCAGCCTGGGGGGAGGAGCCCCCAGAGGTGGACCAATGAGAGGCAACATGGGCCACAGGGGAGGAGGAGCCCCCATGAACAGAGGCGGTCCAATGAACAGGGGGAACATGAGCCAGGGTGGAGGGGCTCCCAACATGAACCGAGGAGGAGGAGGAGGAGGAAACAGAGGCAGCTTCAGTCAGGTGAGTGAGGGGAGAAGGAGCAGATCAGGTGTTGTAGAGATCATAGATCTTTCACAATTAGTTCCTAGTCTTATTGTGGACGGAAAGACAGACAAGCTATCATCTGCAATAAAACAATCTTCTGTTACACTGTTTACACATTTGATAATGAGGCTGTTGAGTCGTTAAACAAGTTCTTTAAAGGGACAGTTCACACCCTCTTACCTGTATTGGTGTGAGTTAAAGATTCCCCTCCTCCCCCCTCAGTTCCAGCCCAGAGGAGGCAACAGCCGCGGCAATTTCGGTAACAAGAACGGCGGTAACTACGGTAACAACAGGAACAACCGAGGCGGTGGCGGTGGCGGCAGCTTTGGCAGCAGGAACGGCAGCTTCGGCATGGACAAGGCCCAAGCCTTCAACCAGAGCTGGCAACAAGGGGTGAGTCTCACAGCTCTACAGCCTGGACAGTCTCTGTGACTGCAAAAACTTAATTTACTGCTGTGACTGAACGTGACAGAAAACACTACTCATCTGATTCAATGGTCTTTCTGTGACTGCAACTCTTAACTTCCTGATAGTGTTTCAGTGACTGAAACTTTTCTGATACACTGCTGTCTTTTTGTGACTGAATATGTGAGCGTTTGAGACTGTGTAGGCTTCCAGTGCATTAAACTCATCATGACTAGACCATAAGACATTTTCCAGGATGTATTGGGAGGAAGACAGCGTCTGGAGTTAACACATTCGTTTGGCTTTATTAATCCTTTATCTCATTTGTTTAATCTATTTATGTCTTAAGACACATTCTAGATGTTGTCCTGCTGTGTCTAACCGGCTGTGTTTGTGTCTTGTTTTGCTCCAGTTCTGGAACCAGAAGCCATGGAGCCAGCAGTACCAGCCAGGAGGCTATTACTGAGAGACTGTGTGTTGACAGACAAGGGGCCCTCAACCACCAGCCACGGACATCTTGAGTTTTTCTAGAACCCACTTTTTAAAAACCAACTGAAAAATAATCAACCACCACAAAGCGATGTAGAAACATTCCACATCTGAGGAGCGAGGTCTCTTTCAAGCTTTATGGGTTCAATTTCATTTGATTTATTCGTATTTTGTTTTGTACATTTTATGATATTTTTCCACTACTTTTAAATCTCATGCTTTTAAAGTCCCGTGTTTTTGGTATATCAGGAACCACATGTGGCTCATGCAGCTGATGTTGGAAGATTTTCAGGGTTGTGCATTTTATCTGTGCTTTGTGATTTTCTTCTTTTTTTATGAATTGTAAATATTGTTTGCTTAGTTTCATTTGTTTGAATGGAAGGTTTAAAGAAACACTTAAAGATTGAGAGAATCCAGTGCTTGAAAGGCATTGTAGCTATAGCTTTGCTAAAGAATTGTACTTAAAAGTAGTCAAGCAGCATAGAACAACATTTTGAGTTGTAGAAACAGTAAGAGTTCAAATTTTTTGTCTTTTGTTTCAAACATCAACCATGTAATCTTAACTCCATAGATTTACAATAAACTACATGTTTGCTTTTTTACAACTTTCACGGCTTGTGATTTTTTTATTTTGAAGTTCAAAGGTGCGCAACGGGCCTTTGTTGCAATGGCTCTGGCCTGGTTTTCTAGTTCAAATGACAACGTCAGCTGTTTTATTATTTAAACCAGAATTCATTCAATAAAGCTTTGCTCGAATTGGATGTTGGAATCCCTTTAGCGGATCTTCTGTATAGCTTTTAGTTTTTATTCCGACACGTTTCTGAAGGCAGATGACTCATCATAGCATTGGTTGTGGTGTACTTCTCAGGGGTTGGGTTGAATGCTTGTTCCTTATTTATTGATTTTCTTTTCCTAAAGCATTTTTTGATGGAAAGTTGCAGTGGTTAGCTTTGAGTGATGCTTTGTCGTGAACACACGACAAACCAGTCCAACTTGACCACACAGTTCCAGTGTTTACATGTAATGCCCCTAATATGTATTTTATTTTTAAAAGTTTTTTTTATGGAAGATTCTAGATTCTGTGGCTAGTTTAGCAAGTTTAGGCTTTGTGTGGTGTCTTAGAAATCTAAGGAAGTATTAATTGTGTCTGATGCAAGTCACTACCCCCCATTTTCACCAGCATATAAAAGGGCTACACAATGTCACAACATCCTCTGAGAAATATAAAACTATACATTAATAACGCTCAGCAGAGCAGATCTCCTCTTTTGAACTGGCTTCCAAGACTAGTTTTGTTAGTTTATACATTTGTGACTGTGTGGCCCATTGATAATTCTGGCTCTATCAAATCAACCATATCATGGCTCTTAATTGAAGATACTTAATGTGATTGTGCCCACTGAAAGTGTTAAACCCATGGATCCTTTCAGCCAGAATATGGGTTGTATGCATCCAAATTGCGATTGCTCATATTTAAAATGTCTACATGGATTTCCCATAAACTCAAATGGTTTCATAAATCATCACCACTTGATGTTGGTGATGCTGGTGTGTTAGTTGCATGACTGTCTACTCACAAATTACTTGTATGTTGTGTTTGAATGCAATGGTAAATTTCCCAGACTAGATTTTGATACGTTTTGAGTTTGTGTTTTCAGCACATGAAGCGGTGTACAATAGTAAGTCATGCTTTACGTTCCGGGTGAGGTTGATCCTAATGATCTTTCAATGTTTTAAAACCCTACTGACACGTTCTGTATCGGATGTTTTGATATTTGTTCATATTTGCTTTTCTTTTTTATGTGGTTTTCTATCGCAACATTATGGGATGAATCAATAATAAAGATTAGAAAGTGTATCTGTAACTGTGTGACAGATTATTTCTGTAGGATTTTCTTCAACCAGTGAATGCATTCATAAATTCCCTTTACCCTGCCTCGGTGAATTGTTTGAACAAATTATGTTCAGACATGAATTAGGAATGTTAGCAATGTTCCACATTCTATATTCACATTCTACAGGTTCTAAACACTGAAAATAATATGTTTGTGTTCTGTTCTAGAACCTTTTTTGTGGCAGGGACCCTAGTTTGAATATATCCGGGCCTTGTCTAAAATCAATATATATTTAAATCGGGCTCAGATTGGTTTTCAAAAAAATGTATAACTGAGAATGCGGCTATTTTATGATTTTCTTAATAAAAGGTAGGGGGGACAGATTTGCCATTTTCACTCGTGCCACCCATAATGAAACCAACGCCCCTGGTTTCAATATATTTAACCTCGGGGCCTTTCAGACTGTTAATGTGTACTCGCATCCTGGCTCACCAATGTCTTTAGCAACCCTTTAGGATGACAGGACCCCCCACCCAGACCGCAAACAGAGCTTGGGGTATGATCTACAGAGCAGTTCCCTGCCTAACAATGTTGTGTCTGTGTGTATCAGCTAAAGACTGATGTCAACACAGCCCTTCTTGGTTTGTGTGCCGTCGTCCTCTCCCCGTGAGGCCTGTGGACTGATCCTCCTGCAAACAACCACCACACGCAGGAAGCTGGGTGCAAATGCCTGCCAACAAATCTGTTGTTGACCGTCCTCTTCCATGACAGTAGCCTCTCATTGTGACAGGTTATATACATCATTAGTCAAATCGCAGGTATTGACAAAGCATTACCATTTCCTATTCAAAACATAGCAAATACAGAGGCACAGAATATACAGATGGAAGCAGCTGTGGGCCTTTTTAATTTGAATTAACTTGGGGAAGAGTGGCTTAGCACATACAAGCTTGGTGTTGTTTAGTCACAGACTGTGGAATTTATTTAGACGTTAGTGGAAATTACAAGTATTGTCTATGTGAAATTAGGGATTTTTTGATGACATTGGAATCAGCTAAAGGTGCTGAGGTTTATGCTTAATTCATGTTTATCTGGGTTGTAAAGAAACAAGCTTATGGGGTGCACTGGCCTCCTTTTAGTTTGATGGTTTATGAACATTGTTTAAAATAAAACCAAATGTATGCTTGTATATTGACAGTTTGTTGTATATGTTGATGTTCCTTTTATTGGCTATTCAAGTTTTCTTATCATTTGTTACACGTTCGAAATACATTCATTTTCCTTCTTAATTTAGATATTTAGATTTGTAATGCATTGCATATTTTATTGTTTTGCAAGCAGAGAAAATATGAAAAGGCAAACTTGTAAGTGAAAAAATAGTTTTATTTTCCCCAGCATAAAATATATCATTCAACCAAACTATTTACATCTAAAACACCTGAGACCAAATGGCTCTGACTGCCGCTACTTCATACTATAACACTTAATACAAAAGGGTCGTAACACCGTAAACTCAATAGTTAAGTAGCCTATACAACATTTGACATAAAGTGCTTGTGGGTACAGAGTTGAAATACAGCATCATCGGTCCAACTCCCTGAGAATAACATATTTTAATATAAAAGTACTGGAAGTCATTTGTAGGATCTACATTTTTAAATCTGGAAATCTGAGCTCAAACTATCGATACATTGTCCATTGTACATGCACATTTCTCGACGATCATGTTGGGGAATTCGGCAACTTCAATCTCTGTGTAGTCGCCTTTCTTGACCAGATACATCATCGGCAGTGGTGCGCTTTCTGCAATAGTACATTTTCTCTCCCCATAGCCATAGTTGCGTTTGGGTTGCTTGCATCCTCCAGCGCACTTGTAAGCCTGGTAACCCGTGGGTTCAATGATCCAATACTGGGTCCAGGTGAGCGCGCGGAAGTTGATGAAGTATTTATCTCTGCAGCACGACTCCTTGTTTGGATTGGAATCACAGTCGCCTCGAGATCTAAAGAGAGATAAAAAGAAAGGGAAACCGTTAACCTTCTCCTGCGCCAGTACTAATTATGCATATCAAAAGGATAGTTGTCACTCTATTACAATATCTCTCCATCCTGTATATCAAAGCGCGCTGCTTACCCAAACTCTTCGAGGTTGAGTGTGTAGAGAACTAGCTCCGGTTTTCCCAGGGTGTTGGCCGTCTGGTCCTGGGTGGTAAAGTGGACACTCTTGGCCATTTCTGCCGCGTAGCTGCCAGGTCTCTCGCCCTCAACCCACACCTCCATGTGCATAGGTGTGTTCTGCTGCGTCATCGACCAATAGTGCACGGCCTGGGTCACATCAAAGCTCTTCCAGCCAGTCTCGTGAATGGAAATCAATCTGTACGGGTGAGAAAGAGGGTGTGATTGATTGAACACTTTGCACGTCTAATTTGACAAGTGATTAGATTGGAACTCAATTAATTGAACAAGTCGCAGTTTCAAAATTCGAATCTTACCGAGAGTCCACCAGCGAGCTTCTGTTGGATCCGTTCTCTAGCATTTCGACCCAGTAGATGCTGACCCGGGCGTTGTTGACTGGACGGTAATTTTTCTTGTCGTTCATTGAGCGCTTGTGATGGGTAGCTTTCTGATACAGTTTTAACTCAGCCATGGTCACTTCGCTGTTAACTGGAATTCTCGCTTCCATTTCGAACGCTATCCTTTGCCGAGTTGTGTCCGAGTACAGATACTCCCCAGATATATCTAAAAAAAAGATAACATTTACATGGTTAGGGTTAGTAAATATATAGGCCTAACACTCAGAGACATGACAGGGAACATAAAACTGGCAGTTTCAAATACAGTGGCACTGAATAAATACACAAAACCGCAGTGCATACATTTAACAATTCAAACGATTTTTACCTGCATTTCCAGGGATGCCCCTCAGGATGCCCGCCAAACTAGGCAGAGATCTGCGCCGCCTGCTATGGTGCAGCTTCAACATGGAAGCGTACTTGTTTTTAATATGGGTCGGGATAACCATGTTCTCCAAATCCCGCTTGTGAATATTTGGAACTTCATCCAGACCAAGTTTTTGAAGCAGAGCGTCCTTCATGTCATGGTGCGTAAAAGCCTTGGTTAAGGTAAGAAAAGCAACGCACAGAATACAAGCACGGAGAAAATCCATCGTAAAATCTTCCAGGTAGAAGTACAGTAGCTGAAGTCTGTTTGCTCGGAACGGGAGAGAGACAGTGTCACTGTGACCCCCAGCCGGTCCTTATATGCTGGTGACACTCCCGGTCGTTCGCACATTGACGATGGGGGTGGGGACCGATATCAGAACAAAGGTGCGACATTAAAGCCACGTCCTGGACAGGCCATGTTTAAGTGCCATACTTCAAACAGCAACAAATCGCCAGTGAAGCGATTGAACGAAACACGTATCCGTTTCATGTATGATGTTCTACCACTTTTTACCACTCAATTCTACCACTCTTTCTCTAAAACATATTAATTCAGTTTCAGGCAAACGATTGATGAAATACCCATGGCCTATTTGTATCTATCAAAACTTGTTTACGCTTTAATGTCACTGTTAAAAATGTAGCCTAGTCTTTTCGAGCTGTAATCTGAAACGGAAAAGAATCAATGAACCAATCCGTTTAATGTATAAAAAAGTTTATGTTAAATAAGGATTTACAGAAACAAACAATTGAAATGTAATTAATAAAATGTACTGTAAATGGATATAAATTCTCATCATTCTGATGGAGCTTAAGAACAGTAGTTTATCATCTTTAATACGTTTTATTTTTAGATTCACTTACATTATGAATTCTTTATGAACATACATAGGTGGCTATTATTAAGTTATCGTGTATTAGATCAGTAATAGATGTTACCAAATTCTAGCAAATTCTCCATGACCAAAGTCCACACACCTCTTGTTAAATCCTATGTTGTCTACATGATGCACATGGGGCCCAGACATTCTCTGACCCCGTGAACCTGGGCTGTCCTGAGTGGCCCTAGCCCATAGCCCCCACATCTGTCTGTCCACACCCTGATGTGTACATTCCTCTGGACGATGCAAAGCGGGATCAGTCTGGCAACTGCTTGTCATACAGTCTCTCTGCTCATTTCTGTTTTTCAATCTGTCTGGCAGCTCCCAGATACGTTTAGCCCAGCATTGGACAAATGTGAGTGTGGAGTTTGGGGGTAGGAAGGAATGAGGGGAGGGGGTCCAGGGGATGGGGGTGGATTAGATGTTTATTCCAAACCAGTCACCCCTTCTGCCTCCTCCAGCAGATTAAAATTATTAGCCAAACAGACAGTTAATCCAGAGCTCCAGCAAGGATGTGGATTGGAAGCTCTTCACGGGTTGGTGGTTATCTGATTCTATTGCAGGATTTGCCTTGCCTTTTTTTGTCACACAAACACTAGAAGAGGGGCGCGCTGGCTGTAGCAGGGGCCCAGTCTGTGTTTGTGTATTGGGACTTATTTACTCTGAGATGTCAGACAGACCTACGGAGGACAGGAAGAGCAGATGACAGATGACTGTCAAGAAACACATCTCCACAGCCTGTTTTATGAGGACCACACTATACAGCTACTGTGTAGTATATTTACATTTTACATGTAGTCATTTTGCCTTTATCCAGAGCAACATATAGTGCATTTGTGATTTAGTGCATCATTTGTCCGACAATTTATTGATAAAAACAAAATAGTGCTACCTACAGTTCTTTCATTTATTAGTTGTTGCATATATATTCTCGACTTTTGGCAGTGTCATGCTGTCCAAGTTAAAAGTCAATACTCAATATTTATATATTTCACTAGATTTGGTATACAAGTAAAATAATAACATGTATTTGTATTGGTGGGAAAGTAATGACAATGGTTTGCTTTCCTTCTAATGTTGAGGACATTGTAATATGGAAATGTCCTCCTCAATGGACCAGAGGGCATAAATTACTGCCTTGAATCAAATCAAGGTTGTACAGAGGCAATCAGATAGTTGAATGTTCATATGTAGATTCAGGCCAAAGACATTGTTCAGTCTAGTCTAAGTATTTGGTGATGGCTTAAAATACACAAGACACTTTCACTCCCATTATATCCCCTAATTTGGTAAATTAAGGTGCTTATTTGTGTGACATCTTTGTCTTTCCTTCTTCCCTGCCTATCAAAGGCTGTGGTTTCAGTTCAAAGGTACAGTTGATTCTTTCAGGTGCCATTTCTTTTCAATCAAAGGCCTACAAGCTCCCACAATCAACAACACAGGTGTTAATGAACATCCATCATTTACATTCGAAAGAAGTTCAATTTATCAGCCATCCCCTCCCGTTTGTGAAACATGACATCTCCTTGCACCTCAACATTATCCTATGCTACATGGTGAGGTAATGCACAAGCACAAACACAGGATAAATGAATCAATCTGTATTCTTTGAGATGTAGGTAGGCTATAGATCTATCTTCCACGTTTATGAGAGGTAAGCTTAAAATGAGAACTTCTATAAAATGTGGTTTGCAAGTTCTTCCAGGTGTGGCTGCGGTCTTCAAGCAGCTGCGCGACGGACGATTAATCAATTAATCCACTCGTTTGTGTTATTGTGGAGAAGGAAGCTTTGAGAAAGTTAATAGGCTACTGATGTTGCTGGTAACTATGTAGCCTTCATGTTGTATAGTCACTAATTTACTGGTCATATCCTTGACCTTGCCTTATGTTATCGTCAAATATTTTAATCTTTTTCACCTGAAAAGTCCCAGCTGCAAACGCATTAGCTCAATTGTCCTCATTCACGCTAATAACCATCTAGGCCCGAGCCTACTAATCACCAAGTGTCTGTTGAGCGGTAAATACGCCAGACATGAGCAGGTATAGGCCTACAAAACAACATCATTGCATTGTTCATTTTCTTTGACGCATAGAGTGGTAGTCCATTGTAGAAAACATTAAATGTAAGGGGACAGAATGGAAAAAGCGTTTTTACATTTATGTAATGTAGGCCTATTTGAGATTATTTTCATAAACGACTTGTGGTGAATGTTATGATGTTTAGAAAAATCCTATCTTTGTTTGTTTAATGATTCCTAATAGTCTATATTCATTACACGTGTAAGGGACCAAGGGAATAAACTCGCCAATTCGTCAACAATATAAACCAAAATCCGATTTATTAGACTAAAATCAACAGACATAAGTTGACATCAAGTTATTACGTGCAAAGTCAGTTAATCGACCTGTTTCTGAATTTACTTTAGTTTACATCTACATTGAAGGGTGTAAGTTTGGCTTGAACAGATACGGGGCATGGATTTTAGGGGGTAGGGCCTGATTCCGTTGTCTATTTTGTTGAGTCTGGAGTTGCTATTTGCTTCCGCGTGGGACTAACGCCCGATAGTTTCCTTCTTATTTTCGCATAAAGGCCTAAATATTGTGGGATATTACAAGTATTTAAGGTGTGATGTGTGTGTGTGAGAGAGGGGGGGGGGGGGGTCACAGTCTAGTCAATACAAAAGTTAGGTTACATGTACATTTATACACACAAAAAGTGGAAAACATGGATGTGATGCTGTATCCAATCGCAGTTCCATAGAAAGTTGTAGTAGGATGCTCCAGCCACTAGGTGGCAGAGTTATGCCATACTTCGCCATGGGACAGTAATCACATGGCACTTTGCACCACTGGGCCATATGTCTGAGTTATAATAGGGACTTTTATAGGTTTTACTTTTATTGCATTGAATACCTGACGTTTGACATATTAACGACTCCAGATAACATCATATTGATCTTGATCTTCTGAAGGGTGTCTGTTACTTCCATACAAAAAAGCAACTTTTCTGGCTTCTTTTCAACTACTCATAAACCCTTTTATATAGGCTAATTTAATTAAATTTGCTCTCATTACGTCTACGTCTTTGAGATTTAGTAACCAGTTAATTAAGGTTGAACAGATTTTTTATTTATTTTTTTACCCCAAAGCATAGACCCCAGCCTTCACTGTTGTCTAAGCAAGAGTGCTAGTCCATTGTAGAAAACATCAAATGTAAGGGGACAGAATGGAAAAAGCTTTTTTACATTTATGTAATGTAGGCCTATTTGAGATTATTTTCATAAACGACTTGTGGTGAATGTTGTGATGTTTAGAAAAATCCTATCTTTGTTTGTTTAATGATTCCTAATAGTCTATATTCATTACACGTGTAAGGGACCAAGGGAATAAACTCGCCAATTCGGTCTATTCCCAAATGCTCTGTCATTAAAAAAAGATGTTGAATGACAATTAAAGGGACCGTTCTTCTTTCGCACATTCATTATGTCATTCCATACCGCCGCCCTGCAGTTTCCATTCACAATATTGACTATCCTTCTAGTGTCCCCTCTCCCGTCCCCGCAGCAGATGCTGTGACGGTAGTTTGACGGGCGCCATGATGAGCTGGGATTTTGCCTGCTGCAGCAAGGCTAGCAAGCGGAGACGGTAAGCGACCGGGGAGGCAGGCAAGGGGGGAAGGCTGCGTCCCGGATTGGTATGAGCAAGAATACACCATTCTTCTTGACGAGAACTAGCCCTACCCCTCAGGAGCCACAACGTTTTCGACGGCAACGGATATGGACTTTCATTCGAACAATCGTTTTAAACTGTGAACAGCATTCCACATAATTTAAGAAGAATGGTTATTAAAGGAAAAAATTAGCTAGGTTCTACTGGCTAGCTAAGCCTTTCGCCCTTCTATTCTCATCAGAGGAGGGGCATTCGGGCTTTGTAGCATTGCAGATCTGGCTAGCTAGTATGTTGATGCATTTTTGATGCAGCAGAATGGATATTCATATACATCAACGGCTCAGGGGATTGCTGTAACTGCATGGACACGGGCGATACCTTTATAGAGAAGCATTTTTTGGACGAGAAGAATAGACATACTATAAGGGCTTTCATAACGTCAAAATCTGCCGGCCTGGGCTGGCAGGGTCTGTGAGTTATCCTTTATGTGTCTTGGGAATAGGTTGAATATGAGGACGTATTCCACATTTCTCAAACAACCTATACTGTATCGATGCCTTTGTGAGAAGAAGAGGATGATCGATTTATCGTAACCCCCCCATTAGCTTTTGCTTGCCTGAGAGCATCCAAGTTTTTTTTTTCTTTCAACAAGGTGAGAATAACTTCTGTCGGCGTAGGCTACCTAGCCCACTGTCATTCTGAAGATACTTTCAGCCAAGTCAGTTTCTATAATAGCTGGAAACACCCAAAATAGTTTGAATCATGTCGGGAGAGGTTCGTTTGAAGAAATTGGAAAAACTAATCCTGGACGGACCAGCTCAGTCAAACGGCCAATGCCTTAGTGTGGAAACCCTACTGGATATACTTATCTGTCTTTATGATGAATGCAACAACTCGCCCCTCAGAAGAGAGAAAAACATTTTGGAATTTCTGGACTGGGGTAAGAATTTGTCTTTCCTTTTTTTGAGTCACAATGTTGGTGCAGTGGCCCTGCCTCTCATCACATTCCTTTTATAGTAGTGCTCAAGCTAGGCCTTCAAAGCGAGGCCACCACCTGATTACGCTTCAGTTTCGAAGTGCTAGCTTGTTATTGTGCCATTGTGTTTTTGTACGGGGGTATGACCTGTGTGTATGCTTATTTTGAGATACTTTAAATATAACTTGATTAGTCTTTCAAAACAAATCCGCGTTGCAACACAAGTTAGACAACAAAAACGGTGCTATTATGTTTGCCATTTGTTGTAGACGTGGTACTAAAGGGCAGGCCATAAAAATCATGGAACGTTTGCTTGTTTTAATCTCCTCCCTAGTCCTCTCGTTTAAAACAAAGCACACACAGGACCACACACTAACAACTCAATCGTTTGTGGAAAAGCTGAACTGTGACGACATTCGGGGGTTTGGTTTGTGCATGAACGTGGAATGCGAACAACTCACCTTTTATCTGGTCGCGACTCGCGAGCCCCGTTGCTGGGCTCGGGCATGCCTGTCCCGCTTGTCTTGTCGGATCTCGGTGCCCGGCGGGAGCCAAGTGTGACTTCATTTGGATATTTTCAAGACGCTATACTCAAAAAGAAAAACGATCTGGGAAACAAGCTCACATATCAATTAGCAAATGAGCACATGATACTAAGACATGATTAGGACTATTTAACTTGCATTTAACGTCATGGACCATGATTATGAAGCGTTTCTACACTTGTTTAAACCATACCGAAATATGGAGGGGGTCTCATATCCTACTAAACACACCAGAAATGGAGGGCACATCCAAACCCAAAAGCCTCTCCAAGAACAGGCCTGGTTTGTTGGATGAAACTTAAGCACATGTAGGTTATAATGACTTTGCCTGGGTATTTGATCTCACTTGTAATTGTCTACCTCCTTCTGCTCACACCAGTAGACAAACATTGGTATAGTTTGGCTTTTCTTCGTGTTTGGTGACCTCATTCCAGTTGAAATGGAGCCCTGCATGGCCTGCAGACATGAGGCCCATATCATAGCCTGTACTGGTCTATAGCATAGTCTGGACTGGTATAGCTTTATTTACTACTAGCCAGCCCATATCCTTTTTACAAGGATATTACATAAAACCCTTGAAACTTAACACATGAGATGAGGGCCAGCCTGGCCATGAACTTTAAAAGACAAGTTACAGAGACACATGTTTTTTTGCTACATAGCTACTATAACCAGATTTGGCTTAGCCAATTTCTCTTAAACATGCTTTGGTAAGTATCAAAGTAGAATAGTCTTTAGTAAAGCAAAGGCTGAGTTATAGTGTTTGATCTTATTGTTTAGCCTGCGTAGCCTCCTATTAACCTGATATAAAGATTAGTCATATAAAAGGTGACCCACCAATAAGTTAAGTTCTTGACCAGGGCATCTCCAACCCTGTTCCTGGAGAGCTACTTGCCCGTAGGTTTGTGCTCCAGTCCCAGTTTAAACTAACCTGATTCAAAACATCAACCAGCTAATTGTTTGAATCAGGTGTGCTTGATTGACGTTGGAGTGAAAACCTTCAGGAAGCTAGCTCTCCAGGAACAGACAAGGTCGGAAACCTTGCTAAGACCTTCCTCAGTCTTGTATGAACACAGTCTACATTGGCCAGCTGCTCAGAGGCTGTGGGGTGCTACAGCAGAGTGGACACTCTTCCACGCTCCTGGGCGCTGGCTAGCAGACTCCAACTCTAGTTGGTCTGTGATTGCAGGGGCGAGCTAGAATTAGGATTGAACGTTTTACTTGCTTAACAGACACTTTTGTCCAAAGCAACACGTTGACAGTGAGTCAATGTGGAGAGTACAGCAGAAGATCGAGGATCGGGAGTGTGTAGCTCTAACAGTATGTCAGTGGTCAGAGTGAAGGAACGGCCTATTTACTGGGCGCAGTGCAAACAAAATATAAACTATAGTGCAACAATAACATCTGTGACTTCTCTGTCGTCAGTGCAGGCACTAGGCCAGTCCAGGTGCTGAAGCTGGTTAGTGTGGTAGGCCTGCTGTATGGAGATCATGATGAGTGAGGTTGATTGTGGAGCAGGGGTCAGGACATCCTTGTCACGATGCTGGCCGTTATACTGTTTCCTGTCTGGAGATTCCGCAGGGCTGGGACAGGAAGTGCCGAAGGGACTGGGGTGTACTTTCAGGCACATGATGTCATACCAGGAAGTGTCTCTTTGTTTTGTGTGCTTCGGTCATTCCCGTGTGCTGCTTGCCTGCCTATAAAGACACATCGTGGCAAGGTCACTCACTTGTTTAATCACTCCTCTCCCCTCCTCCACAGACAGTCTAGTATATGAAACACTTAAGTGCACTAAATGTAACAGAGAAGAATTCATTCATGCTATGTGCTCAATATCTCATGCACTCAGCCCAGGCCTTGGAGAGTAAGAATGCCATCTGACTACTGCCAAGTTAGGCTATTACAGGATGTAATCCATCATCAGAAACTGGCCTAAGTACTTGCTTGGCAAGTAACACTCAAGAAACCAGAGTGGTAGTAGACTGTACACTTGCACCTAGTTCCAGTCTTTTCAACATACAGTCTGAAAGGAAAACATGCAGTATATATAATATTCTTCAATAGGAAGACAGTGATGCTTAGCTTATCACAAAAGGAAAAAGACGGCTTCTCCTCGGCTCCTCTTCTCATCTCCTCTCTCCCTCCTCTCATCTCCTCCTCTCATCTCCTCTCCCCTCTTTGTTAGTATACTTTTAAATTGTTTCACTTGGGTGAGGCAAATGGTGTAGCAGTCTCTCTCTGGCTGAAAAAGGAACGCTACTCTCCTTCTTAATGAGTCAGACCCAGAGGAGCAATTAAGCCCTCTTCCCCTTCCTGTCCCCTGACAGCCAAGTCTAGACCAGTGATACCGACAGACTGACACACAGAGACACACTGTTTTCTCAAACAATTTCCCTTGCTATGAAAGGACGAATTTGTGCTAGCGACTTAAGCCGCCTTTTTTTTCTTCTCCCCGGTTTGAAATGCGTTCATTGCCAACTTGGCTGAAGCGCGGCCTGCATTCTTGTGTCTTCCCCCCTCAGTTACTGAACTGGAGTTTCTGTGGTGGTCATGGAAGAGGATACACAGTCTCTGCTGCAGGATGTGTGTGTGTCTGTTTTTGGTGTGTGCATGAGTGCAGATGTGTCTGACTGAGAGAAAAAAGACAAAAAAACTGGCGTCCATGGCTGTTATTCCTAATGTAAAGAGGGGATTTTAGCTCACAGTGGCAGATCTGACAGCTGATCAACCAGCATATTCATGATTCACTGTGTCCCAGAAGAGCCAACTTTAGGATGGGGTGGGGGGGGGAATAACCTCCCCTCTGATGTCACTGGGAATCTGCCCTGATATGAAAACCTTCCCACTCTTCCTACGGAGCTGACCGGGTGTGGTATCCACACAGTATTTCGTGGTGATTTGCTGCGCTGAGGAAAGGTGTTGATGGGTGAAATGATGTGGTTGGCTACACGAGGCCCAGCGGTTAACGTACTAGGAGTTAGCAGCTAGCGTGTTTTCTGGCCCTCCGTGCTTGCCGTAGCCCAAGCATCCCTGCATTTTGTCCGGGCTCAGCTGTGTGTGAAAGCGCTGACTCAAGACAGAGGCTCTCAGAGCTGCGCTGTGGAATTTGGAGTGGAGGTGCAATGTTAGGACTAGAGCAGCTGTTCAGGCCATGCTCTTTGTCCACAACCCCCCCCCCCCCCCCCCCCCCCGCCTCTCTCTCTCTCTCTCTCTCTCTCTCTGCCCAGTAACAGTGTAGCGGATCAACTCGTCGTCGCAGTTTATTGGGGCTGGGGGTGGGGCTGGGGCTGTCAGAGTGACAGTGCAGTAAAGGCCAGCAGCCCTGAATGATGGATGGGTCTGCTGAGTTGCATCTCTGCAGTGCTGTGTGTTCAGACCAGGCAGTGTCCAGACCATACTGTGTTCAGACCATACTGTGTTCAGACCAGGCAGTGTTCAGTCCATACTGTGTTCAGTCCAGGCAGTGTTCAGACCATACTGTGTTCAGACCATACTGTGTTCAGACCAGGCAGTGTTCAGTCCATACTGTGTTCAGTCCAGGCAGTGTTCAGTCCATACTGTGTTCAGTCCATACTGTGTTCAGTCCAGGCAGTGTTCAGTCCATACTGTGTTCAGTCCAGGCAGTGTTCAGTCCATACTGTGTTCAGTCCAGGCTGTGTGTCCAGACCATACTGTGTTCAGACCATACTGTGTTCAGACCAGGCTGTGTGTCCAGACCATACTGTGTTCAGTCCAGGCAGTGTTCAGACCATACTGTGTTCAGACCATACTGTGTTCAGACCAGGCAGTGTTCAGTCCATACTGTGTTCAGTCCAGGCAGTGTTCAGTCCATACTGTGTTCAGTCCATACTGTGTTCAGTCCAGGCAGTGTTCAGTCCATACTGTGTTCAGTCCAGGCAGTGTTCAGTCCATACTGTGTTCAGTCCAGGCTGTGTGTCCAGACCATACTGTGTTCAGACCATACTGTGTTCAGACCAGGCTGTGTGTCCAGACCATACTGTGTTCAGTCCAGGCAGTGTTCAGACCATACTGTGTTCAGACCAGGCAGTGTTCAGTCCATACTGTGTTCAGTCCATACTGTGTTCAGTCCAGGCTGTGTGTCCAGACCATACTGTGTTCAGACCATACTGTGTTCAGACCAGGCTGTGTGTCCAGACCATACTGTGTTCAGTCCAGGCTGTGTGTCCATACCATACTGTGTTCAGACCAGGCAGTGTTCAGTCCATACTGTGTTCAGTCCAGGCTGTGTGTCCATACCATACTGTGTTCAGACCATACTGTGTTCAGACCAGGCAGTGTTCAGTCCATACTGTGTTCAGTCCAGGCTGTGTGTCCAGACCATACTGTGTTCAGACCATACTGTGTTCAGACCAGGCAGTGTTCAGACCATACTGTGTTCAGACCATACTGTGTTCAGACCAGGCAGTGTTCAGACCATACTGTGTTCAGACCAGGCAGTGTTCAGACCATACTGTGTTCAGACCATACTGTGTTCAGACCATACTATGTTCAGACCAGGCAGTGTTCAGACCATACTGTGTTCAGACCAGGCAGTGTTCAGACCAGGCAGTGTTCAGACCATACTGTGTTCAGACCATACTGTGTTCAGACCAGGCAGTGTTCAGACCAAGCTGTGTGTTATCTATTCAGACTTGGCTATGGATTCAACCCAGTCAGGGACATGTTGCCCGATAACCAGAGTTTGTGCAATCACACACACACCACAACTTAATAGATATTGAACATCTACTAAAACCGACTACTGTTGTCAGTGTGAGACTCCCTCTGCTCAATCCCTGGACGACCATCCCGCTCGTGAACAAGGCAGCCACGGGCGGCGTGTCCTTGTCTTTGTGATGTGCTGGTGGCTTTGAGGGTGACCCTGTTGGGGGCTAATATTAGGCCGATGTTGCAGCACTGGTGTCTGGGATGACCAGCGGGGAAGGGACGCTCTCTGTTTCCCCGTGACTTCCAATCACGGGAGTCAGGGCTTTCCTTCGGAGCACCAGAACAGGACAGGCTTTCATTCAGCTGGCCGAGCCCAGGCCTCCCTCTTCTCACACGGGCCTGATCTGGCTGGGCCGGCCCCTCTGCTGGATCACCTGGTTGTCAGGCCTGATTTCACTAATAAAATGAAGCCGTGCTCCTGCGCTGACTAATCAGATTACCTGTTTGTCAGCATGTCTGTCTCTCTGTCTCTCTCTCTCTCTCTCCACTAAGTATGAATAGGATGTTTGTGGGTTAGTGCGGATTTTTAGTTTTTAGGTGTGTGTGTGTACTGCTAGCTATGTTTCCATTACACTGTCTCTCTCCTGGGAAAGGAACTGTTTTCTGGATCAGGACAGTTTCTCCTCACCACATAGCGCAGGGAAATCCTGTGGTCGCTCTGATAGTCATCTCAATTGTCTGTGGACATCTACTGGATGGCCTATTTATAGACCATCATCTCTGCTCCCCCACAGCCTAGAAAGAGCTAGCCTGTCCCGTCAAATCTTTTACCCCTTTCATACTAACCTAAAAAACACAGGTAGCCATGGTTGGTGAGGGGAAGGAGGGGGATTGGGGTTGGAGTCTTTCCCATCAGTGTGCTGCGATCTTTACAGAATGTGACAGACAGTTCTCTTTATTAATCCCAAAGGAAATCCAAGAAACCCAATATCCAGTCCACAACATCAGGGGATCCTGATGAGAGTGTGTGTGTCAAAGCAGGCTATGAGGGTGACACACACACACGCACACACACACACACACACACACACACACACACACACACACACACACACACACACACACACACACACACACACAGCTCTTAACTATACTGACTACAGAATGTAAATACTTGTGTATTTTAGGATCATTATTGTCCATATGCTCAAAATGCTTTATCCCTGCATCCAGAAGCTCTGTTTAACAGCTCTGCTGGATGCTTATCTGATGTTGTTGATACCAAAGGGGTTTTCTTAAATGTCCTACTTAAGTGTTGGTTGAGTTTGTTGTATTTTGTTTGCGGGAAAAGTCATCATTTGACTCAGTGACCACATGCCATTATCGATTGTACTTTGTTGTCATTAAAGTCGATTAATATTTCAACAAGCTCTCTGAAGAACCAGATTATTCTAACACAACATGCGTAGATGATCCCAGAGATGTTGCTGGTCCTAACAAGAACATTGTCCTCTACAATATGCTCACTAGTCATGTGACTGGATAACCTGATCTAGACCAGTGTAGTAGCAAGCGTTTCCAAGTCAACCAGGAGGCTAATGTGTCCAACAGTTCAAAACAAAGATTAGCCCAATATCTGAGGCAAATAGGGTAACATCATCAAAACAGATCCGTCTGACCGCCTTATGGACAGAGAACTGGCTTAAGCTGGGCCTTCATTTCCTCCTGTTATTCAACTGTCTTTATTATTGTTGAAAAGGAGAATAGTCCAGGGACCCCATCTCAACAACAAGGCTCTGGCTCTGGCTCTGGCTCCTAGCCAGCATCAAGCGATTTTGTAATATTTCCTTTGAAATGTAATTCATGTCTCTGCAGTGGGGTGTCGTCCTCGCTGTCTCTCTGAAGGAAGGCCCGGACGCGCACGTCCAGACTTGTCCCCCTCTAGCCAGATGCAAATTTGTGAAATACTTCTGGTTACAAGCCCCAGCACTGTCACCTTGGTCTCCCAGGTGATAGTTAGCTCAGCGAACTAGTGTTTTCAGATGTTACTTTTAAGCTGGAATGGAACTGCAGGAGAGAGTGTGATTAACTATTACCCTCCTTCCAGTTACCGTGTTCAGAAAGTGGTGTCTTTGTGGTTTTCTTCAGGTTCCAGTGTGTGGGATCCTGTGTATGCTGTTGCTGTGTCCTACCCAGGTTATGTCATAGACTAAGAGTCATATGACCTTCCAGAACCAGAGGGATCGTAAACATATGATGATTCACCTCGATGGACCTGTTCCAGCTCTTCAACGCCAGATCTTTCTGTCTCCCTTTACCTTAATCCATTTATCAGTTATTATCTACTTGATGGTGTGCTTGGGTATGCACAGCAACAGTTGCTAGGACAGCTCTTGTCAAGCAAATCTCACCAGAGCTGTCCTTGTCAGGTCAGAAAACCCAACAGGAGAAGGATGGGTCACTGCAGTATTGAGACAGGGCCCTCCAGGTCTGCAGTATTGAGACAGGGCCCTCCAGATGTATCTGCAGTATTGAGACAGGGCCCTCCAGGTCTGCAGTATTGAGACAGGGCCCTCCAGGTGTATCTGCAGTATTGAGACAGGGCCCTCCGGGTATATCTGCAGTATTGAGACAGGGCCCTCCAGGTCTGCAGTATTGAGACAGGGCCCTCCGGGTATATCTGCAGTATTGAGACAGGGCCCTCCGGGTATATCTGCAGTATTGAGACAGGGCCCTCCAGGTGTATCTGCAGTATTGAGACAGGGCCCTCCGGGTATATCTGCAGTATTGAGACAGGGCCCTCCAGGCCCACCTCCAGCCCCTGTGTCTTCCAGTGGGTCCTAATAGACAAGCCCCAGCCAGGTAGAGATCACCTGGCCACTCCCAGCTCCCAGAGAAGCAGAGGGCTAAAGTTACCTGACACACCACCCCACGGCAGGGGGTTGAGGTAGGGAGGGAGGCGGGGGTGGTGGGTGGGCATTTGAACACAGACTGAAAACCCGGATAATCATGTCAAGCAAATGGCAATCTTTTCTCCCTCAGTGACAAGTCGGCTTAAGGGGGGTGGGGTGGGGGGGTCAGATTTGTGGAGTGCTTCCTTGAAGGTTATCTGTCACGTTATCGTGACTCGAGCCCCAGCTGTAACGATATGGAAGGGGCCTGGTTCTAACCTCTAGAGGTGTTTCTACCTATTCTGTAATTGATGAGGAGAGAGGGAAAGCTGCCCTGCCTGTTTGACAAGGTTTACCCCACAGACAGTCTGTCCTGATCACATCATCATCACTCACAGACCAGCACGCACAGTTGAGAATACTTTCAGCTCAATTATGTTAAAAGGTTTGAAGTGATCAATGTTTTGTAGGACCGTAGAGAGAGAGAGCGGTCCCAGGGGGTGTTCAGGACAGCCTATCTCAGCGGAGCTGGGAGCCTGGCCTGTCACCCAACTCTCCCTGGGCCACAGGGCTTGTTGAGTGGGTATTGTGAAGAACCCCCACCCCCACTCCCCGGAAACATCTGACATGTGAGCCAAAGGTTTGGACTCTGAGACCTAGAGAGTCCTTAGCTCCTTGACGAGACAACCGAGGCCTGCTGGTGAGAGAACCGGAGGCAGGTGAGGGCAGCTGCTGCTGTCAGTCTGAGGCCCCAGAGGCCCTCAATTGAAACGCACCGCAAATTCGCTGCGATGAAAATTGTGAGGCTTCCCGGAGACGGAGCCCACACCCTGCTGTCACCACCATGTCTGCCGAAACTAATAAAGACAATTCAAATAAACCTTGTCTATATCCAGGTATTTAAGCTATGCAGGCCTCTTTAATCCAAGTCTGGTCTGCTGGAGGCCGAATCCCCATCAGACCAACTTATCTCCTCATCCACAATCAAGGGGGAATAGGTATAGCTCAGTGGTTAAAGCATTTGACTGCAGATCAAGATGCCAGGTTCAAATCTCCCCCTGAAAGTCGCTTAGAAAAAAAGCGTCAGCTGAACGAAACATTTTCGGATCCTGATGGTGACCGTTGCTACGTACAACTCATCTGTTATGTTAGGCCGTGATTATTGCTGAATTTACAGTTATATTGATCGATTTCGCAGACTCTTTAATCCAAAGTGACTTACTATCTGTGCTGTAGGTGTGGGACTCAATCCCATGATGTGATAGCAGCATTACAGGGACTTTGTCTGCTTGGGCTGAGCAGGATTTGAACCCTTGATCTAGTGAATAATGCCTGGTATGACAGCTATCTTGCAGACACCAGCGAAGGCATGTTCCTTCCAGAAATGGATGCTTACATCATGACTGCAGTGACACACACACAAACATGTCCCATAAGTCTTGGCACAGTTGTTGGTACATTTTTGGTACACATTCAAACAGTTTCTTTCACTACGTGTACACACAAACACACACATACATAGACACCTGCACACACACGCAAACATGTCCCATGATTTTTGGCACAGTTGATTACTGAAGTTGTGGTGTATATAAACCGTTTAATCTTCAAGGTTTAAACCTTATTAGTGTGGATTATCAGTTAGAAGTTTTTGCTCATGTTTGCATGTTTGCGTGAGTGGGTAGGCTTTTCTCACAGTAGTAATCCAGATCGAATCTATTGTTTGTCTGGTCGCCTTTCTCCCTTCCCTCCCTCCCTCTCTCCCTCCCTCTGGCATCTTAATATTTTGGGAACATCCTGTTTGTGTGTTTACTGCTAAGCCCAGATCGCTTGGTTTAGCGTTCCATGTCTAACCAGCTTTCCCCTTAAATTATAGCAGTGTGTGTCTGTGCCGGTGTGTATGTGTGTGTGTGTCTGTGTGTGTGTGTCTGTGCCTATGTGTGTGTGTCTGTGTGTGTCAGGGGTCTAAGAGACCAACATGGCTCTGGGAATACTGGTGTCACTGGTGTGCAGTGTAGCGTTAAACTCAATTTAATGCTCTGATGCATGTTTATGTTGTGTGTAAGCGATTCCCAGAATGTGTTATATGTATTTTGGTACTTATTAATGATTGATCAGTGTGCCCGCTTGTCTGTGAAGGCTGACATACATCACACATGACAAAACACACGCTGGGTTCCTCTCCTTGGCATGGCCTCAGGGGAAACGTTAGATTTAGCTGTTGGAGACCGAGTCAGGGTTTTGGCTGCGACGCTCTTCCTTGCCCCCCCTCACATCTGTGCTCCCCAGACCCCCCTGGCCACGACTCCAAGGGCCTGCTTCAGTTTTCATCTGTAATTTGGGTAATTTACTGGGTAGTTTAAGCTACTTGCAATTAAATGCTAAAAGGGTTAGCTTTATTTTTGGACTGCTTGTTGATGTCACATTCGGGTCACTTTCCAACTCCAGCACCCCCAATATTCTTTTTTCCCTGCTTCGTAACTTCTAGATTTTCTCTTTGATAACCGTCCACTTTGCTGCCGGGCTCCTTCCCTCAATTTGGTTGTATTTATCTACCCTTTATTTAACCAGGAAGTACCAATGAAATAATGGCTCTTCTGTGGAAGCGAGACCTTTCCCAGAGGGTGATCTTGTGAAGGGCTACAGTAGTCTACTCCTGACTTATGAGAATAACATGCATTCTTTCAGCTTTTATCCAAAGCAATTTACAAATCAGTATTTGAACCTGGGACCTCTTGATTTGTAGGCAAAAGCTCTAACCACTGAGCTAGACCTATGTTCCCTCTCTCAAACTCTGAGGGCCACCCCACTCACTGCTGGGTTTGAAGTAGAATCGTGGCAGCTGTTTGACAGAGCCAAGTACAGAACCCTTATAGGAGTATAGAATGAACATATTCTTTTTTGGAATTGTTCTGATAGTAAGTGTTAGAGGAGAAACTCCAGGTTGTTGTAATGGCCTTGTGGTTACCGGGGCTGTTGGGTTTGAACTCAGGCCAGCGTGGTCCAGGTCAGGCTGTGGTGGGGAACCCAGGTGGGGTTACGAGGTGTGACGTTCGACCCCAGGCTACCTCCTCCTGTGGTTTCTCACAAGGCTGTTCCCAGGTCACCCTCCTCTCCTCTACTTCCCCTCACCTCATGTCTCTCCTCCTCTCCTTCCCTCTCCACTCCTCTCTCTCTCTCTCTCTCTCTCTCTCTCTCTCTCTCTCTCCTCTCCTCTGCAAACGGCATTTTTGTATCGTTACCTCACTGTGGTGGTAAATAATCCCTCTGATGGCTTCCAGATGTCCCAGGACCTGCTGTACTGACACAGCTCTGCTGCTGGGAAGGGAGGCAGGGAGTGTAGGGGAGATGGAGGGGGGGAGAGAGCGATGGAGGTAAAAGGGGTTTATGGATGGAAGAAGGGGGGTAGAGAGGGACAGAGAGATGGATGGGCAAGAGAGGCATGGAGTGATGGATGGAGGGATGGATGGAGGGATGGATAGAGGGGTGGATAAAGAGATGGCTCGAGGGATGGATAGAGGGAGGGAGATTGAGACAGAAAGACAGAGATACCCCTCTTTCTGCCCTTTCTTCTCTTCTTTACTCCCCCACCCGCCCTCTTTCTGCCTCTCTATTTCCATCTCTACCCGACCACTCTCTCCATCCCTCCCTCTACTCAGGACTCATTAAGTAACGCAGGCAGAATCAGCAGACTGATAAATGCAATGCACTGTGACTGTATCACATTATGCACATACATACTGTACACACACGTGGGAAACTCAGGACTCTTAAGAGAGGCCCATTTCTGAGGCCTGAATATGTCTAATGTTGCTGCCACAGCGTGAACACAGTTATCAGTAATGAGTGATCACACTGTTCAGACTGGAGGGAGAGCAGACAGCCCTAGATTGGGCTGATAACCAGAAGGATTTGCTTCTAACCAGTCTGGCTGTGGATTAGTTGGCTCTACGTATGTTTTTCCAGTTGCACGGCACAGGCCTGCAGTGTGAGTTTCTGTGTACGAGCGTGGGTTTCTGGATGAGAAACACTCTGCGGTTCTTATGCTGAATGAGTGACACTTTGTCAAGTTCCAGTCCGGGGAAGAACATTGAAGGTCTTTGAGAGCTCTTGCAAAACCCCGAGAAGACAAAGAGAGAGCCAGTCAGAGTTGGGCCGGGACCGCGTGCACAAGGCATCACAAACCGGCCGGCGCCACACCTTGTCATAGCAACGGCCGCCGTGTTTGGAACCACCTGTGTGTTTTGATAGTGAAGTCGTGACTGTGAGGCCTTTGTCTCGAGGAGTGTGCGAAGAAGGGAGCGATGTCACAATGCCTCCACCGTCAGACGATTGGAACTCCTGATCCTTGAGTCAATCTTGGGAGAGACTGGTGTGTGTGTGTGTGTGTGTGTGGATGTGTGTGTGTGGATGCGTTTGTGTGTGTTAAACGTGTTCAAGTGTGTCAAAGTCTAATGTTTAGCCTACAGTGTCGCAGGCTTGTTTTTAAGGTCCTGCAGTAACAAACAACTGGTCTCTATTTATAAACCCAACCTGCCGGATCATCTCTGCTTCTGTGTTAGACGCGGGCCTCTTGTATGAGGACCTTCAACTGCAGAATGAACCACCTGCTATAAACAATAGTCCACTATTGACACATCATTCATAAAAAGCAGAGGGGTTTCGTTTGCTTTGGCCTTGCCTCGTATCAAGGCGACAGAGAGAAAAGCTCTTTAGCTCCACACAAAGCAGCCGGTGTGCTGGACGCAGACACGCCAGGCCGACTCAGGAGGCTGTTGGTGTGCCTCAGGTCTCTGTGGAGGGCCGTACTGTGGGGCTGGTCTAACACGAATCATTCTCATCTCTGCAGTCCGGCTCTGCGTTGGCCTTCAGCTATTAATCAGCACACACACACATAAACACACACACACATGTGTGTTGTGATTGGGGGCAGGTGTAGGTGTGTTGTCAGATACCTGCTGAGCTCTAATAGCCTCATGGTAATGGACCCAGACAGAGCCAGGTGCCAGGAGCCACCGGCTATGTGCCAGGCCAGACCAGGCAGGACTGGGGCTATGATCCAGGTCGTCAGGGCGTTAGAGGGTGTTGAATGGCTGCCAACCCTCGAGATCTTCAGCCCCCTCAATCCTAGGCCCTGGTCTGGCTCTGGTGTGGAACTGGTCTGATCATGGTCCTGGTCCAGGTCTGGTTATCAGATGATCCTGTTCTGGTTCGGATATGTCACGGCTTGGGCAGTCAGACGGAAATTTCCGGGCTGGTTCACACCTCGCGTCAGGATTAGTAAATAAGCTAATTAGTGTGCCAAAAAGCTTTCTTTGCCCGCAGTCTATATTAACACCCAAACCAAACCGGGCCAAATTCTCCCTCTCAGTTTCGAGGCAGTAGAGACGCCTGTGTGAATGTGGTTGATAACTGCTTCAGCTCTCAGCTCTAGATTACACTGTGAGATCATATAATATGATAATCCTGTTACAGAAGATAGGAGCTGATGCATCCATAAGATACTGTGATACTGTGCAGGGTAATGAGATTGAGTGTGTATGCTGAGCACTGGGCTGAGTCACCACTTCCGGGTGAGATTCAGGCTGCCGGTCGGAGGGGCTGTGAGACTCAATGAGGACGAGGGGCCAGGAAACCTGGTCTGACACACATTTGGATTGATGATCTATCTGAAGTGCTTGCCTTCCGCTCTAGGCCCGGCCAGGAGGGTGTAGGGAGGTGGAACTGTTTTGCTTGGTACTAGATGCTGATCTGCATGTGTGAAGACCTCTGCGACATGGCTTGTAAGGTGGATAGGGAGTCTCGTCTGGAACAGGTGTAGGTGGGTGTAGCTCAGCACTCGGCGGGTTTCCCAGATTCGTTAAGAAGCTCTTAACGCTAAGAGCTTCTTAGGAACGTTCCAAGAGCGTTCTACAGCACTCTTACAACGTTCCTAAGAAGATCTTAGCGTTAAGAGCTTCTTAACGAATCTGGGAAACACGGACAGTGTCGGCCGATCAGAAGGGTCCCAGGTTCAAATATGATGACATTGTTGGCTAAAAGCATCTGCTAAGTGTGTACACATGTAACTACAGAGGCAGGAGTCTGTGTGTGTGTGTCTGTGCCTCGATCATCTCGAGAATCGCTCACTGTATGACGCAGTGTCATGTGTAAAGTTGTTTGGATCGCATCGAGTAACACAATCTTGTCACAATCTTGACACACAAAACCGTGTTTATCCAACCTTGACACATACCTTTCAAATCAGTCTCTGTCACCTCCCTGCCCTGTCTGTGATCCCAGCCTCTACCACACTGCCAAGCAGACATTTACATTTTACTTCCAAGAGAGAGCTTTACAAAAAGCGCATCTGGTGAATGATCATAAACAACGAGATAACCCCAAAAACATTGCAGGTAGCCAAAACATGAAGCATACTGTGATGATTCGTTCTCCCCCCCCGGGTGCAGGATAGCAAAATGAGACGCTGAGACGGACAGTTTGCAGCAATACTTCGGTTATTTATATTTTTTCTCTTTTTAGCGGAGCCAGAACGCTAGCAGGCCCACTGCCGTACTAGGTAGTCAAAACCGGTCAACAAAAAAAAACACTTCGTAAATAAATGCATATAACTGTTTCAATCTTAGACGGTCCCTCAACCGCCGTTGCGCCCGTCACTCTCCGGCTCCACTCTCCTCTCCTTCCTCTAATCGGGTCCTTTTAAAGCAAGCACAATCAGGAATATGAGTGACACCTGTTAGTTGATTACCTCAATCAGGAGAGGGTGCCCCCAGACCCTGTGTTCCACCTGACCCCTCACAATACATCGTGATAAGCAAATACGTGCCAATGGGAAGAAACACAAGGGCATGTCGTTAAACAAATGACAAATTAAAGCGTGTACCTGTAGGAAAGTGTACCCCTGACTCTGTATCCATCCCCTGACTCTGTATCCATCCCCTGACCCTGTATCCATCCCCTGACCCTGTATCCATCCCCTGACCCTGTATCCAGCCCCTGACTCTGTATCCATCCCCTGACCCTGTATCCATCCCCTGACTCTGTATCCATCCCCTGACCCTGTATCCATCCCCTGACCCTGTATCCATCCCCTGACCCTGTATCCAGCCCCTGACTCTGTATCCATCCCCTGACCCTGTATCCATCCCCTGACTCTGTATCCATCCCCTAACTCTGTATCCATCCCCTGACCCTGTATCCATCCCCTGACCCTGTATCCATCCCCTGACCCTGTATCCATCCCCTGACTCTGTATCCATCCCCTGACCCTGTATCCATCCCCTGACCCTGTATCCATCCCCTGACTCTGTATCCATCCCCTGACCCTGTATCCATCCCCTGAGTCTGTATCCATCCCCTGACTCTGTATCCATCCCCTGACTGTGTATCCATCCCCTGACCCTGTATCCATCCCCTGACCCTGTATCCAGCCCCTGACCCTGTATCCATCCCCTGACTCTGTATCCATCCCCTGACCCTGTATCCATCCCCTGACCCTGTATCCATCCCCTGACTCTGTATCCATCCCCTAACCCTGTCTCCTCTCTTCTCTCCCGCAGCCAAACCCTTCACCTCCAGGGTCAAGCAGATGCGCCTACACAAAGAGGACTTTGAGATCCTCAAGGTGATTGGTCGTGGGGCCTTTGGTGAGGTAAGCAACTTCTCTCCCTGTCAGCTATTTACACAACAGAACCACCAATCCACATGACTGGTGTAAAGGAAGCCAGGCGCTCCCTTTGACGGTGGCTGTTTATCAATCCAGGTTTTTTTCCGTTCTTGTGTTCTTGCGAACTCGTTTGACGTCATCTTTTATTGCCCGAGTACGGTTCCAATCCAAAGAACACAAGTCACCAAGAACGGCAAAAATTCCCGGAAATGTTCCTGATTCACCCCTTTTATCGAGGATGCATCGGATGGTGACTTGACCAGCGAGAACGCTTCTGATTTCCCAGAAGTCCTTGCGGACTTGCAAGACCATTCTCGCAAGGACGCTTGCAAGAACGTTCTTTAAAAGAATGTACTTGCGTTCTCAGCGTTCTTCGGATTGATAACAGCCGGTGTGTGTGTTTGGGGGAAACCGATCTGGGTGAAAGTGAAAGCAGGCCTCATTGGTGAGTTGCTGTGGGTCCAGCTGAAACATGGTTATTACGTGTTCAAGGGGGAGTGATGTCAGTGATGGGGAATGCTGGAGAGTCAGGTAGTGATTGGCAGACACTGCAGTTTAGGATTACATATGTCATACACGCACACAAACACACAAGAAACGTACACATGCATACACTCATACTAACACAATAAACCTACACCCTCACATAAACACACATTCACAAAAGCACAACTTACAGTAGCTAAACACACACATCCCCCTCACCTATGTAAGCTGAGCCCTGTCTGTTCTGAGTCTGGGCCAGGGTCCAGGCCTCTTAAGGCCTGGTTCTACCCTGTTCTCTTTGACCGCTGGAAGAACATCATTTACGTTCCTCCCTCAGCATGTTTCAAACCGTGTCAGTGCTATTCTCGACGCTGTGACGTTAGCCGTGCGGTAAGCGCTACCGTAACGCATGACCGCTCGTTCTTATTTTATTAATGATACTAGCCCCTGTGGCGCGCCTGGTTCGGCACCTGGTCCTTGCCATGAAGGAGCAGAGCATTCCAGCACACCAGATGTGGATTTGTCGCAGCCCTCTTAGCAAGTCAGAAATAAGCAATGGGTTACCGGAGAGCAGTCTTGCAAGGTAGCGTGTGTTTGAATCGCTAGCTGGCTTTATAGGATGTGGAGTGAGTTATCTAGCAAAAAAAGACAATAAACTCACGCTACCTAGCAAGACCATAGCTAGTTCCGGACTTGTGCTAGCAGTGGTCCATTAAAATATAGCTTTTTTTAGTATTTTTGAGTAAATAGTCCAAATTGCCCAATAAAAATACAGCTTACTGACAGGTAAGGTCTTGCGTTGAAGGGTGGAGTTATCGGACCTGGAAGCTGTGGGAAGCAGATAGGGAGGGAAATAAGTAGTTTTAGCCAGGATGTTTTTATTTTATCCTCCCATTGTCAGCGTTGGAAGAGAAATGGCATGTGTGCGTGGCGTTTGAGCTTTCCTGATGAATGGCTTTCCTCCGACTGCAGTGTGGAGCATGTGGGCCCGGGCTTCACACAGACATGAGAGGAGAAAGCTAGGAAAACAGGGCGAAGGGAGGGATGGAAAGATGGAGGGATAGAGGGGAGGGAAGGAGGGGTTTAGGGGGGGAGACTAAACACAAGGTCACTGCCAAAAACAGTTTGCTCCCCCTCCTCTCTTCCTCTCCTCCTCTCTTTGCTTGATCAGATCACTCGGGGAAACCCAAACAGTGGAGGAATGTTATCATTGCATTAGCATTCTCCCTCTTTTTCTACACCGCTCATTTAATGGACTGCAGACTGTGTGTGTGTTATGTTGCTATGTGTGTTATGTTGCCGTGTGTGTTTGCGAGTCCACGTGTGTATCTATTTCACACGTGTGCTTGTGTGCGGCCATGTGTGTGTGGCAGTGTATCTGTTTCTGTGTGTGTGTGTTGGAGTGAAGGGGAGGGAAGAAGGCCCTCGCTTGTCTCCTTCCTGGCAGCCAAAGCACTCTGGTTGTCTGGCCTCCTGCAGCCAGCTACTCTACTGGTTTGAGGAATGCTCCCTGCTCTCCTGTTTATACCGCCTAACAATGGACAGAGGGCTTGCGTCACAGGTGTCAGGGAGTCGCAAGTGCCGCCCCCGACTGTCATCCTATCACCGCCACCAAACCGCTGAAACCCAACCAAACCCCAAAGCTCCCGTTCTGTTTTATTTACTCCTCTCTGGTTTTAACTCACAAAAACATCTCGCCCTGCCTCCAACCCCACCCCCCCCCCCCCCCCCCCCCCCCCCATTTGTGCTGTAGCCTCTGATTGTGTCATCACCTGTCTTCCATTCCTCACATGTTACCATGTCTTTAATCTGTCAACATGTCAGCCTGGATTGTACTGCACTGTACTGACCCATGCTGTCATATTGACTAGAATCTGGGAGGGTGTAGCTTAGTGGTTACAGCATTTGACTACAGATCAAGGTCGCAGGATAAAATTACCCCCTGTACTGTATGTCACTTTGAATAAAAGTGTCTGCTTGATGAATACATTATTTTTATTATTATTATTATTTTAGAAGCATGATACACAAAGGTAGTAGTTGTGCTGGATCATAGTGGTCTAACTGAGCATGCTCACTGAAGTGATGTCCTGTTGATCTGGGAGGATCCCAGCTGTGAGAGAGGATCCAGGTGGTGCCTCTCTCTCCAGAGCAGGGGTCACTGACTCAGTGTACGAGGTCACTTCCTGTGTCCCTCCTTCCTCTTCCTGTTCCCCCTCTCCTCCTCCGAGGCCTGATGAGACAGTTAAAACGGTCATCCCTCCTTCCTTCCCACCATCCCTCCGTCTCTCCATCCCTCCTTCCTTCCTTCTCTAGATTATCACTGATCACAGTTGATTGAAAGATATTGATTGGTGCAGAAAGAGATTGGAATACAAACCCACAATTTGAATGCAGATCAAGGGATGCCGTAGTTGAAAGAGAGGTGCCTGTTTTGCATACAGTCTCGCTCTCCGGTGCTTGTCCTCCGTCCTGACCTCTCCATCTGTCCGCCTTTCCACAGGTTGCTGTGGTGAAGGTAAAGAATGCAGACAAGGTATTTGCCATGAAGATCCTCAACAAGTGGGAGATGCTGAAGAGAGCGGAGGTGAGCGACAACGACAACATGTCAACACTCGTATTTTATTTGTATTTTAAGGATACATTTGAATCATCTAAAAGACTGTTTATTTTCAGTTTGGTATTTGGTGGTTGAGGCCACATGTCAGTTGTAGCTCCATGATGTCTGGTCATGATGTGCTTTCCACATGACCCTCCCCTGCTTGTCAGTCAGACATTCTCATTGGTCCCTGAGGCGTCTGTATGCATGCGTCTGGACATGGGAAGCTGTCTAGAAAAACAATCCAACTGTAGCCTGTACACTCACACACACTAACACACATGCATACACTAACACACCCAAATCAAACTTTATCTGCATAGCCCCTGTTTACAAGAAATGTCTCAAAGGGATTCACAGTAGCCACAGACCAGCACTAAGAACCAGCCTAACCCCGCACAAACATCACAACACACATGGACAGAGACAGCTCGTCAGACGTGAACCAGGCTAGGATGCGTACATTTAGTCATTTAGCAGATGCTCTTATCCAGAGCGACTTACAGGAAGTTCAGAGACATTCCCCCCATCCCCTATCACGCGTACGCACGCAGACGTGCTCTGGTGGTGACGCGGGCTGACCTTTGACCTCGTGCAGACGGCGTGTTTCCGCGAGGAGCGTGACGTGCTGGTGAACGGAGACAGCCAGTGGATCACCACCCTGCACTACGCCTTCCAGGACGACATCAACCTGGTGAGACACGCCCGCGCACACATCCCTCACACACCTATACCCACACACACACACACACCTATACCCACACACACACACACACCTATACCCACACACACACACATCCCTCACACACCTATACCCACACACACACACACACCTATACCCACACACACACACACACACCTATACCCACACACACACACATCCCTCACACTCCTATACCCACACACACACACACACACCTATACCCACACACACACACACACACACACACACACACACACCCCTCACACACCTATACCCACACACACACCCCCCTCACATCTACACCTGTATCTACACCACAACCGCAACACCGTTCGACATGCCGTTCTGACGCCTAGTCATGCTTCTGCCTCATCCGTCCCAAACCTTCATCAGCCTCATAACCTTGACAGAGGCCGCTACCGTAGGACAGCACTTTACGAGGGGGGCAGGCGGAAAGGGCAGAGGAACGGAGGAGAGGCTATTTTCCACATGAAAGAATCCAGGAGGGAAAGAGGGAAGAGAGGATGATGTCATAGAGAGGAGATATAGAACGCCCAGGAGGGGCAGATAAGAGGTAACATTAAAGACCGGGGGGGGGGGGGGGGGGGGGGCTCTGATTGGCTGAGACCACCTGCCGAGTGATAGAGGTGGAAGAGGGTGTGAGAGGAGAGGGACCCTAGCGGAGACTAGAATCTCATTTCAATATATTGAATGACAGCTTACAGCAGGGTCGGACTGGCCGTTGGGAGATTTCCCGAACGTCCGGTCAAACGGCTGTGGCATAATGCAACAACAACAAAATATACCATGATAACACACGGTCGTGGGCTGGTCTGCGTTTCAAAGTCCCGGGCCGTTTTTCAGTCCCAGTCCGGACCTGACTTACAGTCATACCTTTTCAGTTAGATCATCTTTTTTCCTCCCTCTCCCTCCTCCCTCCTCAGTACCTGGTGATGGACTACTACGTGGGAGGAGACCTGCTGACACTGCTCAGTAAGTTTGAGGACCGCCTGCCCGAGGACATGGCTCGCTTCTACCTGGCTGAGATGGTCCTGGCCATTGACTCTGTCCACCAGCTGCACTACGTCCACAGGTGAGAGCCAGCACGGAACACCATGGGGATGGTAGATACTGTATATACACACACACTATATAGCATGGTGGGATGGGTATTGGAACGCATGGCCCCGGGTTGAATCGTGATCACAGAATGCGGCGCTGGAATGTGATTGGATCAAAGAAAATATGACAAAAATGAGCTGCTGTTTGTATCAAACGGTTAGGGAGCAGCCCTCGGTGCTCATGGGATAGCTGGTCCTTCTGTGGTGGGAACCAATCAGTGTCTCATTCACAGGAAGTTGTCACTTTACCTCCACTTTACTTCCAAGCACCTCGCGTGGGGAATTGGTTTGCGTTCCCTTAAAACGGGGGGGGGGGGGGGGATCAGAGAGGGAGAGAAAGAGAGAAGGAAGAGAGAGAGTGAGGGAGGGGGAAAAAGATATAGGGAGAGAAAAAGAAGAGAATTAGAAAAAGAAGAGATAGTTGAGCCAGCTCTGTTGGGTGTGCCTGCGTTCGCTGCAGTCAGGGATCCCAGAATGCAGTGCAGACTAGCAGGGAAGCAGGCCCACTAAGTGTATGGTGTCTTGTGGGGGTTGGTTGTGTGGGAGAGGGCAGGATCGGGGGAGGGGTGAGGGGGTTTGGGGGGAAGGGGGGGGGGGGGCGGTCCTGTCCTGTCGCTACTCTTTGAGGCCCCTGGGGATGCTTTGGGATGGTAATGATGGGGTGCGTGGAGGGGCTGTGGCTGCAGCCCCCCCCTCCTCTCGTGAGAGTTTGGCACGCTCGGTTTGTGGAGACAGCCAGCGCACATCCCCTGAGGAGGGTGTGTCCTGTTCCCTGCACTGGGCGTGTGTGTATTTGTGTGTCTGGTGTGTGTGGTGTGTGTGGTGTGTGTGCTTATATATGTTTGTGTGTGTGGTGTATGCTTGCTTGCATGTATGTGTGTGTGTGTGTGTGGTGTGTGTGCTTATATATGTTTGTGTGTGTGGTGTATGCTTGCTTGCATGTGTGTGTGTGTGTGTGTGTGTGGTGTGTGTGCTTATATATGTTTGTGTGTGTGGTGTATGCTTGCTTGCGTGTGTGTGTGTGTGTGTGTGTGTGTGTGGTGTCTCTGTGTGTGTGTGTGTATATGGTGAGGGTGTGTCTTCTCTTCATGACTAACTGAAAGGACAATACATGAATCCTATCATTTGCAGGATTTCAAGCCCATTAAATCTGTCTGTGGTGGTGTACAGTGTACAGTATCTTTAACTATGTCCACACAAGTAGGCCACATTAAGAGAGGGAAGCAGAATGGCCTCGTTTATAGAAATGGACAAAAGTAGTCAAGCTCTTTAGTCCTTGAAAGCAAAGCCTCTGGAAACATAATGCCTAATCAGTGATACCCTAATTAGTCTGTTATTATGATTTAGCTTTTCGTCTAGCCTGTTTCCACCCTCCATGTTTGTGGTAGTTAAACAGTTGACCCTGCTTCACTAGAGCACTAAATCAATCACTCAAGGGAAGAATTTACTTTTTCTGTGACACTTTCAAAAACGGTTTCTTCAACACTTGCTTTGACAAATGAGACTGAGAATGAATAGAAATGAATCGGATAACAAAGAGTCTTTAGTGGATGTCCTTCTGTCCCCCTTGTCCCAGTCAGTGACCCCCGGCGGCCCGGTGATTGGCCGGTTTGACCCTGCAGGCCTGGTGATTGGTCAGCTGTGTGCATGGCCTCCCACAGGGACTAAGACACGCTTGATTGGACCTGCCCAGCAGGGCTGAGCTCTCTGTTAGCTAGCCCCGCATCCGCCTCCTGTCGTTGCGCGTGTGCAAGTGTGCTGTTGCCTATTGATCAGAGCCACATGCGTGCTGTATTATTGATCCAGCCCTCTGGGATTCACAGCCCTGTTTACGCCCACTGATGTTAGAGAGTAAGGAATTCATCAGACACACCTATAACACACACACACACACAAATATACATACATTAACCAATCATAGACCCACCACAAAACTGTGGTACTGTAAAATGCCCTGACTGCATAAGGAATACCTGGGCTTTGACCAGGTCAAATGATCATCTCTTGATGAGATGGTGGGAGGGTATTTGTGTTGTCATGGCCCCCTCTCTTCGTCTTTATCCCTAGTAGACAGTGTGTGTGTGTGTGTGTGTGTGTGTGTGTGTTTCTCAGTATAAGGGGGGGCTGGTGTCGAGGGGTCCAGATGGCCCTCACAGATGGATACTATGGTTTTAGAGTGTGTGTGTGTGTGTGTGTGGCGCATGTGTCTATGGTCTTACAGGAGATTAGCTCCCTCTATTCTCAGCGCCGCTGCTCCTTAAGACCTGCGGTGGCCATGCGCCGGAACACTGTAGCCCAATTAGCCACCCAGCGTCCTGCGCTAACTAGACTAGCGTTAGCCTAGCGCACTTACCATCAGCAACCCAGCCTCCTCAACGAACTAGCCTAGCGTTAGCCTAGCGCACTTAGCATTAACGCCCACCGTGACTTGTCTGTTTGAAGTTTAAGCCCCGTTAAAGCCTTGGCTCTACAGCCC
Source organism: Hypomesus nipponensis (assembly GCF_054491055.1). Lineage (NCBI taxonomy): Eukaryota > Metazoa > Chordata > Actinopteri > Osmeriformes > Osmeridae > Hypomesus > Hypomesus nipponensis. Next base: position 14,968,744 of record NC_140366.1, on the reverse strand, counting down.
TGGGGTCAATAACCTGGCTGCACAACTCACGTCACAACAGAGAGAGAGGAGGAGGGAGAGGGGATAAGAAGATGGGGGAGAGACATAGAGATGTAATGAGGGAGAGAGAGGTGGGGCAGAGGTAAATACGTCTGGAGCGAGGGGGAGAGAGAGAGAGAGAGAGAGAGAGAGAGAGAGAGAGAGAGAGGAGAGGGAGAGAGGGAGAGAGAGAGAGAGAGAGAGAGAGAGAGAGGGAGGGAGAGAGAGGGAGAGAGAGAGAGAGGGAGAGAGAGGGAGAGGGAGGGAGAGAGAGAGAGAGGGAGCCATGTTTGTGTGATCTCTGCTCATTAGCAACTCGGAGGTTTCACTTTGCTAATTGGTTTATGAGGAAGAGGAACTCCCCCGCATGCTGTCTGCTCTCTGTGGCATTACGGCAGGGAAACACACACACACGCACACAAACACACACAGGGCTAAAACCAGATAGGGCCAAAGCCGGACAACACTCCCTCACACACACACAGGGTGACAGCCAGCCGTCTTGGGGTTGCAGAAGTCTTAGTGATGTAACACAGCACAGTTCCTAGTACCTTGGGGAACACCGGAAAGACAGTTCTGCAGTGTGAGAGTCTGTGTCCATGAATGTCTGGTTTTATAAGGATGTGATTGTGTCCCTATCTGCAGTGGAGAAGCCTCCCTCCATGTCATGTTGACTGGGGCCTTTGTCAGGGGCCTGGCGGAGGAGGGCATGGGGCTTCATGGCCAGCAGTGATTAACGTTGTGCTGATGTCGTTAAATAACTCCCCGAGAACATGTGGAGTCGTTCCAGGATATTAGAGGGTCTGTGTGCGTGGGTTTGTGTGTGTGTGTTTGGGAGTGTCGTGTTAGAATGCGTGTTTGCCTGTTTGTGTGTTTTTCTGTGTGTGTCTGTGTGTGCGTGTTTGCCTGTGTGTGTGGGTTTGTTTGGTTGTGTGTGCGAGAGGCTTCTGTGTGCGAGAGGCAGAGTGGAAACCTTGCCTGATTAATTACAGGTTGGCTTAATTAAGAAGTATTTGCATCATCACTACTAATGCTGTCATGCGACCCAGTCTGTGCGTGTGTGTTTGCATGCGTGTGCGTGTATGACAGGGACACATATGGTGTTATATCTGCAAGCCACACCATGTACTTGGTGTATACATAAGGGATTTTTACAGGCCTGGCGTCGTCTGTAAAGGGGAAGTGAGGTCATAGAGCAGTAGAACACACCAATCAGACAAGAGGTGTATTTTTAGCCCGGGACCCTGGGTAAATCAGACCCCCCTGGAAACTGTAGGTCAGCTAGGCCAAACGACACCACCTGGTCACCTCTGACCCTGGTAACCTGCTAGGACTGTCCCCACCACCCCACCCTCCCTGTCACACATCTGTCTGTCTCTCTCTCTCTCTCTCTCTCTCTCTCTCTCTCTCTCTCTCTCTCTCTCTCTCTCTCTCTCTCTCTCTCTAGTTGTGCAGTTTTTGTAATTACAGAAATTGCTTTGCGGGAAGGAGATGTGGATAGAGAAAGAGCTTGGTTGTGTGTGTGAATCAATGTTAGAAACTCTGTAAGGTGTGTGTGAGAGAGTGCCTGTAGCGGAGTGTTGTGGGGGTGTGAGAGAGAGAGTGGTGCTGGATCCAGAGAGGGCACGGCCCAAATAAACATCAGCCATAATGAAGGGAGACGTGAAGGCATCCAGAAGCAAACACTCTCTCTCTCTCTCTCTCTCTCTCTCTCTCTCTCTCTCTCTCTCTCTCTCTCTCTCTCTCTCTCTCTCTCAAAGGTGTCAGTGTATTTACTTTGGTCTCTCTCCTTTCCTCCCTCCCTCCATTCCTCCCTCCCTTCATTCCTCCCTCCCTTCATCCTTCCCAGGGATATAAAACCAGACAACATTCTGATGGACATGAACGGTCATATCCGCCTGGCTGACTTTGGCTCCTGTCTCAAGCTGATGGAGGACGGAACGGTGAGCTTCACACACACACACACACACACACACACAAACACAGACACACACACACACACACAGCTACACTCTCATACATACTTCCACACTCACACACACACACACAGTCGTCCTTTATACCTGCCCTGGTCCAACCCAAACACTCCCAGCCACCAGCATCAATCCCAGGCAGGCCCAGTCCTGGGCTGTGTGTGAGTGTGTGTTTGTGTGAACTTGTAAAGACACTTCTTCAGTATCAGTGTTCTGACCCAGGGTGGGGTAGAGGGTTGGGGGGCCCCACGGTGGGGTAGAGGGTTGGGGGGCCCCAAGGTGGGGTAATGGGTTGGGGGGCCCCAGGGTGGGGTAATGGGTTGGGGGGCCTCAGGGTGGGGTAGAGGCTTGGGGGGCCCCAAGGTGGGGGCAGAGGTTTGGGGGGCCCCAGGGTGGGGTAGAGGGTTGGGGGGGGGTTCTTTGATGTGCGAGGGGCCTGGTGAGAGACGGGGACTAAACTACGTTGTTTGGCCTGACTCTGGTACTCCTTCAGTCATGTGGTCTCTGGTAAATAAACCTTCTGAGTTTGGCAGGCGGTCCTACTGGATTACAAGCTGATGATCTGACATTTCAGAGATGAAAACAGCAGAGTGTGTGTGTGCGTGTGTGTGTCTGTCACGGCATCCGAAGCTAGAGATGCCTTGAACGGGAAATCCGTGGCGGTTTTTGAAACTCACTCCAACCGTGACTTGTTGAATATTTATTATATACCCACTGTACATAAACGTTGCGTAACAAAATAGTGTGTGTGGTCAAAATTGGCATTAAACCACAGCCTCAACCCATCCGACACCACTAGACTGACTGACAAACTAGCCACCATGACTAGGCGAGTATATGGCATCACCCAACCAGCACAACCACACGGCTGCAGGCACTCCATGCAAATCACTCCACATTCAACAGGCCACACAACCACACACACACATATATACATATATATACAGTATATAGAAAACTAGGAAACGACTACAACTGTATCTGTCCCTCCCTCCCTCCCTCCCTCCCTCCCTCCCTCCCTCCCTCCCTCCCTCCCTCCCTCCCTCCCTCCCTCCCTCCCTCCCTCCCTCCCTCCCTCCCTCCCTCCCTCCCTCCCTCCCTCCCTCCCTCCCATCCCTCCCTCCCTCCCTCCCTCCCATCCCTCCCTCCCTCCCATCCCTCCCTCCCATCCCTCCCTCCCTCCCATCCCTCCCTCAGGTCCAGTCCTCCGTGGCAGTAGGAACCCCAGACTACATCTCCCCAGAGATCCTGCAGGCTATGGAGGATGGCAAGGGAAAGTACGGCCCCGAGTGTGACTGGTGGTCCCTGGGGGTGTGCATGTACGAGATGCTGTACGGAGAGACCCCCTTCTACGCTGAGTCCCTGGTGGAGACCTACGGCAAGATCATGAACCACAAGGTGAGGCTGGGGCCAGAGGCTGGGGCCAGAGGCTGGGCCGGAGGCCAGGGTTACAACACAGGGAACAACGTTTTGTCAACATTCCTCTGTTTGGACCCCCAGGGTGATATTTGGTCGGGTCGTTATAGAAACGAGGAGTGCATTGAACTATAGATGGGTGGTCATCTGAGGGTTTGTTGATTTTGTTCAGCTGTGTCTCCTGTCTTTCTTCATGATACCTCCTTTTTCTCTACCTCTCTCTTCCTCCCTCCTTCCCTCCTTCCTTCCTTCCTCACCCACGGCCAGGAGGAGTTAGGCTCCAGTGTGAGTGCTCACTTTTGGGTTCTGAGTGGTAGTACTAGGTGCAACTTACAGTACGCACTAAATCAGTCTGTCAGTTACCAGTACTAATTACGAGTTACTCCAACTCTGAAGTGCTGACCCCTGACCTTTTGACCCCAGGAGCGTTTCCAGTTCCCGGTGCAGATGACCGACGTGTCGGAGGATGCCAAGGACCTCATCAGACGCCTGATCTGTTCCAGAGAACACCGTCTGGGACAGAACGGCATCGAGGACTTCAAGCAGCACCCCTTCTTCTCTGGTACGATCCCGTGTGCGACCCCGTGTGTGACCCCGTGTGCGACCCCGTGTGCGGGTTATCTCCCGGCAGCAACGCCAGGTGGAAGATTCCGTGGGGCGCTCTGGGTCTCAAGTGGAGGGCAGAGAGCCGTCGTGAAGTTGTACAACATGATATTGTGACACGCAAACCTGAAGAGAATCAAGCGTTGTGGTCCGGTTTATTCAGGTATGGTTGTCATGGTGTTTATTCTTCTTTATTTATCGTGATTATGCTTCCGTTTTTGTTCAGGCATTGACTGGGACAACATCCGCACGTGCGAGGCCCCCTACATCCCTGAAGTGAGCAGTCCCACAGACACGTCCAACTTCGACGTGGACGACGACTGCCTCAAGAACTCTGTGAGGAGCGCTTCCTTTTCGAGCTCTCTCTGTCTTACTTTCCCTCCTCAACCATCCTTCTTTCACTGTTGTTGTCGGTCTTGTGTGCGTTCTGACTGTGTGTGTGTGTGTGTTGTCTTTCAGGAGACCATGCCCCCTCCCTCTCACACAGCATTCTCTGGTCACCACCTGCCCTTTGTGGGCTTCACATACACCAGTAAATGGTGAGTAGAGGAGACCACCCCCCCGGTTCAAAACCCCCTGAGGAAATTGGGTATTAGGTGGCGTAATAGCTTGTTTATTTGTTTGATCTTTTAACAACCCAGACAGAGAGCACAGTAGTTGTTTGTTTATTGCAGTTTCTTCACCCTGCCTAGATTAAGAGATAATGATGATGACTCTGTTATTTTAGTTCCGCAACATTTTCCCTGCTCTCTTGTGACTGTCTGACTTCCCTCCTGTCCTCCCTCCTCTCCTCCTTTGGTCCCCTGTCTCTTCCTCTCCTCCCCCCTTTCCCTCCTACCGTCTCTCCCCCCCCCCCCCCCCCCCCCCAGTACTCTGTCAGACCGGGGCTGTCTGCGGGAGCAGTCGGCGGGCCAGGAGGACATGTGTGTGCAGCGCGGCCTGGAGGACAGCCTGGCGACGGAGGCGTACGAGCGCAGGATCCAACGCCTGGAGCAGGAGAAGCTGGAACTGAGCCGCAAGCTGCAGGGTGAGGGGGCGCGCTCATGCACACTCACTTATCTAACACCCCCAAACCCCAAACACACAGTCACACCTCTCCTCCCTGGCTGATGTGTGGTGCAGAGTCCACCAAGACCGTGCAGTCCCTGCAGCACCCAGGGGGCCCCGGGGAGGGATCCGCCCCGCCCCTCTCCCCCAGCAGGGAGGGGGAGATACGGAGCCTGAAGACGGAGATCGACCTCCTCAAGAAGCAGATCGCAGGTCAGGACCCACACCTAGCCTGCACACACACACACACACACACCTGCAGGTCAGAACTACACAGTCCCTTTATGTACAACACACAATACACAAACTTTGTGTGTGTGTGTCAGACTCGGGCCAGCTGGAGCAGCAGCTGGATGAGGTGTCCAGTGCTCGTAGAGACCTGGAGGATTCTTCTAAACACATGAAGAGCATGGAGAAGCAGATGAAGAACCTGACGCAGGAGAGAGACGACCTGCACAAGGTGGGAAGTGTGTGTGTGTGTGGAAGGTGTGTGTGTGAAAATGTGTGTGTCTACTTGTATATGTATACACGCATGCGTGTGTGTGGTGTGTGTGTGTGTGTGTGTGTGTAAGTCCATACACACGCACGCATGGCCCCCTCCCTCACACCCGCGCCCACCTCTCCCCTCCTCCAGGACCTGATGGAGGCGAGCGACAAGCTGAAGGCCCAGACCAGGGAGCTGAAGGAGGCGCAGGCCCAGAGGAAGCTGGCCCTGCACGAGTTCTCCGAGCTCAACGAGCGGCTGACGGAGCTGCGCACGGCCAAGCAGCGGCTGGGCCGGCAGCTCCGCGACCGGGAGGAGGAGATGGAGGCTCTGGGCCAGAAGGTGGAGGGCCTGCGGGCCGAGGTGCGCAAGGCAGAGAGGGGCAGGAAGGAGGTAGAGTAGACGCCGTGCTCGTGGTAGTGTACTGTGGTGGTGTGAGTGTGTGTGTGGAGGGTGTGTTTGTGAAGATGTGGTGAGGTGGGAAGCTTGATTCAGTACTCTGATGTGTGTGTGTGTGTGTGCAGCTGGAGGCCCAGTTTGAAGAGCAGACAGCAGAAGCCCAGAAGGAGAGGAAGCTAAGAGAACGCAGTGAGCAGTACAGCAGACAGCTGGAGGATGAACTGGAGGGAATGAAGGTAGGACACACACGCACACGTACACGCCACACACACCTCTTAACACACCCCACACGCCTCACCTCTCTCCTGTGTGGTCCTGCCCCCCTCTCCCCCCCCCCCCCCCCCCCCCCCCCCACAGCAGAAGCCGGTGGGGCCTCCGTCTGGGGCGGTGGGCTTGGAGGCGGGGCCGGAGGCGGGGCGTGTGCGAGCGGAGCTGGAGAAGAAGGCGGTGCTGCTGGAGGAGGAGCGCGGGCGGCGCGAGGCCCAGCACGCCGCCGAGCTCAAGGCCCTGAGGAAGGAGCTGAGGGAGGCCGAGAGCCAGCAGCTCACCCTGCAGAAGGAGATCCTGGTGCTCCGAGACAAGCTGGACAAGACACGCCGAGAGAGGTGTGTGTGTGTGAGAGGTGGGGAGGTGGACGCATCTGTTTTCGGACAGACCGGAAATGGGCGGAGCTGGAAGTCATTTTCATCGTGTTTCTTGACAGTTCATGTTCATTTTTTGTATTAACAAACAGGAGTATTGAATCAAAATATATAAAAAATGTGATAGTATAATGCTAATCTGAAAAACAAATTTGTCTTCGGATACATCTGTAGTGTGTATGGGGTGTTTTTGTGTGTGTGTGTAAACCAACAGTCTGTAAGTATACATCTGGACAAACGTGGTTTGTGTCTCTGCTCTGTCCTACAGCGAGGGTTACATGAGGTAATTTTGGATAACTCATCCTAACCTCTGTGCCCCTGTTTTGCTTTAGCTCCGGTAGTCAGCTCGCCTGCTAGCCTAGCCTTGTTCCCTTTCCTTATCCCAGTACAACCAGCAACCTTCAAAACAACACAACAATCCTAGTCTTAGTTTTAGCATTAAGCTTGCAAACTTGTTCTTTTATTATTTGACTGAAGATCTTGATGTGATGTGGTCAGATTTAAAAGCTTTTATCTGGTATGTGTTTTAAACACTTTATCAGAGGACAATACTTTAATATGATGGATTTGTGGCAGTTTGAGTATGTGACGAATGTGTTTTATTTGGGTGTTTGTGTAACAGCCAAAGCGAGCGCGAGGAGTTTGAGTCGGAGTACAAACAGAAGTATGAGAGAGAGAGGACTCTACTCACTGAGGAGAACAAGAAGCTCTCCAGCGAGCTGGACAAGGTTAGACACAGACACACACATGCTTACATGTATATACACTCACACACACTCCTTACCTTAAGTAACCCTGTTACTGTTAAGACATTTATATTCTTTCACCCACCCCCCCCCCCCCCACCACCATCTCCCTCTCGTCCTCTTCCCTCTCTTCTGACATAGGCAGTGTAATCACTGCTCCATATCCCCTCCTGTAAACCCACCATGGTCCCACACACGCACTCCAATGGAATGCTAAGCTTCCACACTATTGACTTTGGACACAGTGAACAATGAGAACAGGGGAATGGAAGTTCCCAAGTCAAATAATTTCTTAGGAGTTCTGACATATCGGATAAAAGTTCTGTTTGGATTCTGCGGTTTCGTGTATTAAGTATGGAGCAATGCCTTGAAGTTGATGGGTGGGGGGGGCGCATGTGGAAATTTGGAACACATGGAACCTGAGTGCTAGTGATGGAACACAACACTCCCTTATTCCATATTCTGTTGTTGCACATACTTCCAGTGCTGTCATAAAGCCAGGACACAAGGTACCAATGAACAGTGCTGATCCGCTGGTGGGATGTATCAGAGAGCAGGGACCTTCCAGCCAGAACTGCTCTGTGATATTTGCCACTTCTCTGGCTCTCTGCTGTGTTGTCTTAAACCTCCAACCTCCTGTCCTCTCTCTGCTCACCATCGCACTGTTATTTGGCTTGGGTTCTGCTCTCCTCTCTCCCCCCCTCCCTGCTCTCCTCTCTTCCCCCTCCCTGCCCTCCTCTCTTCCCCCTCCCTGCCCTCCTCTCTCCCCCCTCCCTGCTCTCCTCTCCTCCCCCTCCCTGCCCTCCTCTCTCCCCCCTCCCTGCCCTCCTCTCTCCCCCCTCCCTGCCCTCCTCTCTTCCCCCTCCCTGCCCTCCTCTCTTCCCCCTCCCTGCCCTCCTCTCTTCCCCCTCCCTGCCCTCCTCTCTCCCCCCTCCCTGCTCTCCTCTCTTCCCCCTCCCTGCCCTCCTCTCTCCCCCCCTCCCTGCCCTCCTCTCTCCCCCCTCCCTGCCCTCCTCTCTTCCCCCTCCCTGCCCTCCTCTCTTCCCCCTCCCTGCCCTCCTCTCTTCCCCCTCCCTGCCCTCCTTTCTTCCCCCTCCCTGCCCTCCTCTCTCCCCCCTCCCTGCTCTCCTCTCTTCCCCCTCCCTGCCCTCCTCTCTTCCCCCTCCCTGCCCTCCTCTCTCCCCCCTCCCTGCTCTCCTCTCTTCCCCCTCCCTGCCCTCCTCTCTCCCCCCTCCCTGCCCTCCTCTCTCCCCCCCTCCCTGCCCTCCTCTCTTCCCCCTCCCTGCCCTCCTCTCTTCCCCCTCCCTGCCCTCCTCTCTTCCCCCTCCCTGCCCTCTTCTCTCCCCCCCTCCCTGCTCTCCTCTCTTCCCCCTCCCTGCCCTCCTCTCTTCCCCCTCCCTGCCCTCCTCTCTCCCCC
>NC_140366.1:14217500-14355000 GCF_054491055.1 Hypomesus nipponensis | reverse complement strand
GATGTGATGGCATGGTTGAGCAGGGCTAAACATTGCTAGGGTTTATTCGACTGTGTGCGTGCGTGTGTGTGTGTGTGTGTGTGTGGAATGTGTTTGTGTGATATATGCACCCATATGTGTGTGTGCACATGTGTGGTGTGTGTGACGTGTGTATATTTGTTGTGTGTGTGTGTGGTGTGTGGGTGTATGGTGTGTGTGTGTTGCTCCCCCAGGACCAGGTTTCAAGGATATGTCTGCAGGAGTCACAGAGCAGCAAGGTCACAGAGGGCATGACGGGTCACATATACAAACAGACTTACTGGCGAGTTTGATTAAACACACACACACAAATACCCTCCCACACACCGAAGCACACACACACACACACACAGACATATGTGTCTCTGTCTCTTTCTTCTCTCTCTCTCTCTCTCTCTCTCTCTCTCTCTCTCTCTCTCTCTCTCTCTCTCCTACTCTGTCTTTCAAACAGCAATATGCACAACAAACACTCACAAACACCATCAAGTCTGAACTTGAGCTGTAACTTGCGATGTCCTTTGTAATTGCTCCTGGGGGAGGGGTATTGTGTGGATAAAAGTTTGTTGGAGGCCCAGAGTGTTGAGGGAGGTTCACTAGGACCCTGGGGCAGTGCTCGGCCCCGCCCGCTCCACACCGGCCTCCACGCGCAGGAGTTTGTTGTCATAGCAACAGTAAAATGAGATGACTTTACTGTCAGCCGTAATGTTTCATGGCCCTGCCGACGCCATGGCAACATAACAAGAAGAAGCGTTCAGTACGTTCCCACAGGACTCCCACAGGGAGCAATGTCACATGACTGCCCTTCTCTCTACGTCCCTCTCTCTCTCGCTCTCTCCCTCCTTCTCTCCACACCTTGACGAGAGCTGTCACGTTTCTTTATATCTCCTCTGCTCTCCTTCTCACTCTGGAACGTTCTATTTTGAGCTCAGCGAACAGAAGCTCACCCTGCCGGTGTCACTCCGGCAATTTGAATTAATTACGGTCAACGTCAATATTGGTGCAGCTGAGATGCTGCTTCTCCGACAGTGTGTGTGTGTCTCCGACAGGTGTATGATTGGTGTGTCTCCGAAAGCGTGTGTATACACTTGTGTCTCTGACAGGTGTGTGTGCTGTGGATCATGTCAGTGTGAAGGGGGATCACGTCCAACGTGTCTCCTCCAGTAGAGTAAGAGTCTCCAGGATGAATCTGTGATGCTGCGGCAATGCTCCTTCACATCCACCTATGAAGAAGACAGCCCAGCGTATACATCAGGCCCATATTTAGCCCTCGCCGCCCTGCACCCTGACTCCACGCTGTTAAGCAAAACCAGCCCGTCAGCTCAGCCTCGTGTCAAACACAACAGGATGTTTGTTCCGTTGCCGTGGACACGGCGGCGTTGGCGGGCGGCTTTTGGCAGCAGCCATGGCAACGGGACAGTTGTCGTAGCGATGAGATTGCCGACGGAGGAGGGGTGACAGCTGTCAGTCATTCAGGAGGAGATGAGTCAGATCAGCGTTTGATTACTCTGGCCTGGAGGGTGATCACGCGGCGAGCATGGACATATCTGGTGTGGGTTAGTCATGCTGTCGGTCTGTGTGCGTGTGTGTGTGTGTGTGTATTAATGTGTTTATGCACGTTCACACATGTTTGATTTGAGGTGTGGGAGGGGAGTTGTGTTTTCCAGACCTGCATATCTGCTCTTGCTTGGTAGTCTCCTCTGACAGTTGTATCTTCTTCCTGTGTGTGTGTATGTTTACCAGACTGTGTATCTACTCTTGCCTGGCAGGTCCACCTGTCATCAGATAGTTCTTCAAAATCTTTTTCCTTGTGTGTGTGTGTGCTACAGTGTGTCTGTGCGTGTGTTTGGGTGTCCATGCACACAAGTGTGTGTGAGAGGGAGGTGTGTGTGTGTGTACATGCCTCCACAGCTGACCCTCTCTCCTCTCCTCCTCTCTTCTCCCCAGTCATAGGAGCAGTGAAGGGCTGGATGGGACCCACCATGCCCCCCAGCAAGAAGGCCCAGAGCCCCAGCAGTGGCACTAGCGCCCCCGCAGGGAGCCTGAGCCCGCTGTGCCGCGAGGCGGAGACGGCCGACCTCTCCCTGTCTCTGTCGGCCTCCTTCTCCCGGGCGGAGGACGAGGAGCTCACCAGCCTGTCCTGGCTCCACGAGAGCACAGACCTCCTGAACAGCTTCAGCCACTCCGGCCTGCGCAGTGTCTCGCCCCTGCAGGACCCCGAGGGAAACCCCTTAGCCCCGCGCTCGCCCTCCTCCTCCTCCCCCTCCCCCGACCCCTGCGACCCCTCCCCCTACGACCTGGCCTCAGGGGCCAATCGAAAGCCTCCGTACTCCTTCAGCTGTCTGATCTTCATGGCGATCGAGGACGCGCCCTCCAAGAGGCTGCCCGTGAAGGACATCTACGGATGGATCCTGGAGCATTTCCCCTACTTCGCTAGCGCCCCTACTGGCTGGAAGAACTCGGTGCGTCACAATCTGTCTCTCAATAAGTGCTTCAAGAAGGTGGACAAGGACAGGAGTCAGGTAAGGAGAATCTCTTTTGTGTAAAAACACACACACATGCCCATTCATGCTTTTCTCTGCCTCTTTGCTACTCGCTGGAGACTGGAGTTCATCTGAGACACTCGCGTTTCGTGTTTAGCAATCAGAGGAGCTCGAGGTTTTGAATTTGAGTCAAACAAATTCTCAATTTTGTCTACAAGTGCACAGCAAAGGCCGTTATCAATACTTGATGATCTCTTCTTTTCAGTTGAGATTCACTGATGGGCTTTTAGTCCTTCCTGGAGGGAGCGTTTTTTCAGTCTAGATTAAAATCTTGATATAGTCTCTTTTTACTGACTTTCAGAGCTTAATGGATTTTCTCATTATACATTCCTGTTACAGGCAAATAGTGGATGATTCCCATGGCTAATTAGTGTTCAATTAATATCTGCAGCTTTACAGTAATAGCGTGCATGCCACAGGATGTGAGAGTCCAGGGGCCCATGGGAGAATTAGGCCGCTCTGATCAATACCATCTGCTTCCTTTCCTCACCTTGATTAAGGTTATATTTGCATTTAACATGACCAGTTGTAACTTGTGAGTACAGTCTATTTGACCAAAGAATGAACCTACACTTTCTCCTAAGAGAGTTTGACATGGAAGAAGGAAGAGGACATTGTGTGTGAGCGTGTGTGTGCGTGAGCATGTATGTGTGTGTGTACGTGTGTGTGTGTGTGTCTGTGTGTGTCTGTGTGTGTGTGTGCTACTCTGTCATCGGATCCTTGACTACAACTGCAGAGAGTTTGCTGTGTATACATATCTCCATAGTAACTAGGTTGCAGTTGACATAAAAGTATGCTGTTGCTGTAGCAACAGAAAAACTGATTTGGCTTTACTGAGATGCGTGTGCACAAGTGCATGCCTGCGAGTGTGTGTGTGTGTGTTGGTGTGTTCATGTGTATGTGTGTGTGTTGGGGTGTTCATGTGTATGTGTGCGTGAAAGAGAAGTGCATTTGGCAAGGACATCTGGTCATGGCTGTCTCACACACCATTTAAAAGACAACAACAAATTAACCCTTCAACGCTCTCGACCACACACACACACACACACACAGACGCATACAAACGCACACCAATTCCGCATGCACTGTAGAAATGAGGCCATATTTCTGTCCCTACAGACAGCTGCTGTACCTGGCAGAGGACTGGGTTTCAGGGTAGAATCTGTGTAACTTCAAGACAAGAGCTACATTTAAGCTTTCATATGATGGAAATCTGTCCGTGCCCTTTTTCCTGGTGGTTGTATGGGATGTGTCTTGCATGGTGTGTTCATCTCAGCCTGTATTTACCCCAGCCTGGGCTCACCTTGTGTGTTTGCATTTGTATTTCACATAAACATCAGGATTGTTGAAAAATGCAGAAAACATCCAATTGGATTGGTGACTGTGAGGAAGAATCTCTGGAGGTCCACTTCATCTTCTGCTAGGAGGAATGGCTTTTTGCAGAAAACCCCAAATCATTTTTCCATCACTGTGGAGACTATTATGACAATGCCCTGTTTGTTCCAGTGAGTGTGTTTCTAGGTCATAACCAGGCAGATGACTTGACTGAGCTAAACGTGGGCTCTGACTGTGTCGAGAATGTGTGTGTGTGAGAATGTGTGGTTGCATGTATGTGTGTGTCTGTGCATGTGTAAGGGGTGGGGGTGCATGTCTGTGTGAGGAGCTGTGGTGGTTGTGCATGTGTGCTTGAGAGAGAGAGAGAGAGAGAGAGAGAGAGAGAGGGAGAGAGAGAGAGAGAGAGAGAGAGAGAGAGAGAGAGAGAGAGAGAGAGAGAGAGAGAGAGAGAGAGAGAGAGAGAGAGAGAGAGAGAGAGAGAGAGAGAGAGAGAAAGGAGAGAGAGAGAAGGAGAGAGAGAGAAGGAGAGAGAGAGAGAGAGAGAGAGAGAGAGAGAGAGAGAGAGAGAGAGAGAAAAGGAGAGAGAGAAAAGGAGAGAGAGAGAAGGAGAGAGAGAGAAGAAGAAGAGAGAGAGAGAAAGAGAGAGAGCAGGTCTGTGGTTGCCAAGGTATTGTTTACAAACAGGATTTTTTTCTGTGGTGAATGACAGACCTTAATGACAAGGGTTGTGTTGTTGCTTCAGTAGATTTGAAGTAAAGACCAGTGTTAGAATAACACACACACTCGCACGCACACACACCAGATTATATAAGTGGTATCACCAAGTTATGCAAGTCAGTGTCCCAAACACTGGGCTTTCTTATTCTGCACACTATCATCAGAAGGACTGATCCACTCTCTTTCATTTCATTGGTGTGTGTATGTGGGTGTGTGTGTGTGTGAGAGTGTGTGTGAATGCTTGTGTTATTGCAGGTGGGCGGGACACACATGTATGTTGAATACACAATGTATAGTGCACACACATAAACACACATACAGTGTACACACACTCACATAGTGTACACATTGACACACACTCATTCTGTGAGGGTTGTGCAGTATCAATAGGGTTAGGAACAGCAGGCCATATCCAGCAGGTCCCAGTGGGACCAGCCTGGGCTTATACAACACATAAAACAGATGTTTGAGAAAAAAGAAAACAATCTCTCTCTGTCTCTCTCTCTCTGTCTCTCTCTCTCTGTTTCTCTCTCCTCAGACACAAAATGATTCCCCTTTCATGGTGTCTCTCACTCAAAACCCTTTCTCCATCTCTCTTTCTCTCCCTCAAACACATAAAACCCCTGTCTTGCTTTCTCGTTCTACCTTTCTCTTTCTCCCTCTCTCTCCCTTTTTATCTCTCTCCCTCTCCCTCTCTCTCTCTCCCTCTCTTTCTGACAGAGAGGGTCAGAGGTGGTTCAGGGTACAGTGTGACAGAGTGTGAGTTTCTCAGTTATTCCAGACTGCCTGTGAGGACAGTGAATGTTGTAGAGCCTTCATGTGCTTACCCAGAATGCTTTGTAAACAGGATCTGTGTCTGCCTTTGTAAAGCAGAACAAAGTTGGGTTTGTATGAGAAACAGCAGAGATGAGAGTTGAAGAGACTTGGAACCTGCTGAAAAGTTACCATTGGTTAAATTTTTCACATTCACTGTATGTGAAATATGACTTAACTTGTGTGAGGTGATGAGTGTTTAGGATGAGTGTCCAGAATTGATCCCAAAGTATCCTATTTACCCACAATCCTATATGGGGAACCAACTCTCTCTTCCCTGCCCCACTTCTGTCCCCTACCACCCATTGTGCCCTGTTTCCAAGGAGATGTGTGCAATCACAGGTGAAAAACAACTTCCTGGGAATCCATCTTTCTGATTGGCCCATCGAACGGGTGCCATGGAGCTCAGGGCTGATTGGTCCGCTGGCTGGGGATGGCAGCGACCCAGCAGACAGTGCTGCTGTGGAGAGCATTGATTTAGCGGGTGGGCGGGAGACGCACACACACACATACCCCCATGGCACACGCACACAGGCATACACACACATACTTGCCCCAACACACACACTAGCTAGTGACTGGCAGGTTTGAGGAAAGCACAAGGGGATATCTGGCCAGTGGGGGTCACCTCTCTGTGTGTGTGTTGGGGGGTATATGTGTGTGTGTGTGTTGGGGGGTATATGTGTGTGTGTGTGTGTTTGTAAATCATGCTCTCCGGGGAAGGTCTCACTGGCAGTAATAGACTCTCTCCAGGGAGCAAGTCTTGCTGGGTAATCTCACACACTGCAGGGTGTGTGGCTGGCCTGGGCACGCACACCCATATACCCCTTCCACACACACACACACACACACACACACATGTTACCCCCACGCACACACACACTTCCAGCCATATCTGCCATGTCTGGAAGACCCATATATGAATGTCCATCCACACACAGCTTTGACTCAAAGGTACATTCATGCTAACCATGACATACAGAATGACACTGTTAGGATGTTATCACTAAATGAGAAGCAGCTTTAATAACTAGTAGGCACGTTATTATGACTGTGTCTACACACATACCTACCCACTACACACACACACACACACACATGTGCAGACAAACCCAAACACACACAAAGACACATACACACACACACCGTTCTCATGTCACATGTTGGTTCTTTCAGCTGGTGGTGTGGCTGACAAGTAGGATCAAAGCGTGGGAGGAGTATAGAGTTTCATCTGCTGTGCTTAAGCTCCCTCCTTTAGTGTCATCTAGAAGATGGCGTCTTTGTGGGTCCTGACGGGGAGACGAACGCTTCATTAGGTGGGAGACTTCCCCTTTGATCTAAAAATAAACCCCAACATCGCCTCTGGTATGGAAAAGTTTGAGTTTCCTTTGTCTGAAACAAGTGCTCAAAGATTCTCAGGCAGTTTGGTACTTTAAGTGCAGTGATGAGGATGCTGAATGTAAATATACTATATGATGTGTTCTACATTCTGATGTTGGTTGGGTTGTGTGCGTGCATGTGAGCGTGTGTGTGTGTGATCACAGGGAACTGATTGTTCGTCATTTAGTAGATGGACATGTTATTGACAGCACATAACCTGGGTTTTAAATGTGTGAGTGATGAACTCTGGTTCTGTCTTTGTTTGCGGCCTGCTCTGGCCTTATGCTAACTCTCCTATTTCCTTCTCTCTCTCCCTCTTTTACATCCTCTATCCTGTCTTTACCCTCTCTCTCACACACACTCTCTCTCTCTTACTCAATCTCTCTCAGAGTATAGGTAAAGGCTCTCTGTGGTCCATAGATCCGGAGTACCGACACAACTTGATCCAGGCCCTGAAGAAGACTCCCTACCACCCCTACTCCCCCGGGCTGGTCACCCCCTCCACCTCTCCCCCCACCTCTCCTCAGGCATATCACAGGTAACTTGCTTTATTCCTCATTTACAGCCCTCCCTCCCCCCTATTCCTCGTTTTTATCCTTCACTCAGGCACTTACCCATGTTTCCAACTTTCATCCCTTCATTCCATCCTAGGATTGGATGCCTACTGCATCTATACTATACACACATTCCATCCCTCCCTCCTTCCCTCCTCCCTCTACACCCTCCCCCGCTATTCTGTTCTCTCTGTTCACCTGCTCTGCTTCTGGAGGGAGGGAGGGAGGGAATATCCCAGTGGATATGCCAACAAGAGGCCTCATCAGGAAAGAGCTTTTCCTTTGCCCTCCCTCTCTCCTCTCCATCCCTACCTCCTTCCATGCATCCCGCAGTCCCTCCTTCCTTGCCTCCCTCCATTCATCCATCCCTCTTTCCCTACCACTCTCCTCACCCACCTTTCTTCTTCCATCCCTCCCTCTCCCTCTCTCTCTCTCTCTCTCTCTCTCTCTCTCTCTCTCTCTCTCTCTCTATCTCTCTCTCTCTCTCTCTCTCTCTCTCTCTCTCTCTCTCTCTCTCTCTCTCTCTTCATTTATTCATTCATTCATTCATCCCTCCCTCCCTCCCTCCCTCCCTCCCTCCCTCCCTCCCTCCCTCCCTCCCTCCCTCCCTCCCTCCCTCCCTCTCCCTCCCTCCCTCCCTCCCTCCCTCCCTCCCTCCCTCCCTCCCTCCCTCCCTCCCTCCCTCCCTCCCTCCCTCCCTCCCTCCCTCCCTCCCTCTCCTCCCTCCCTCCCTCCCTCCCTCCCTCCCTCCCTCCCTCCCTCCCTCCCTCCCTCCCTCCCTCCCTCCCTCCCTCCCTCCCTACCTCCCCACTCTCTGCCGTGGCCCAGTCGGTTGGTCAGGTTGGCTCTCAGAGGCAGTGGACTGTGTAAGACTGAATAATTGGTTCACTGTAAAACGTAAAAGTGTCATTTTGAACAATGAGGGATGGGGAAGTGGAACAAATTGGAGGGCAGTTTCCGGACGCAGGGAGAAAGGAGATGTCCATTACCTTAGTGAGCAGGGTGGGATGGAGGGAACACGTTTCCTGGCCAGAGTGCCTTGGGTCCCTGGTGGTGTGTTGTGGAGGACACTCAGCTCACATACACACACATGCATGCGCGTATTCTCACGCACTGGCAAAGGAATACACTCACACATTCATGCACACAGACATGCATGCACAGGCCCACAAACAATTAGAAATGTGTGCACTGATCACAATCTCATATCTATTTACCTTATTTAAAAAAATGATAGAGGGTTGGATAATATTGATTTTTCTGATAGTGAAGTAATAGATCAAATATGTATTTGACCTATGACAATCTCTGTGATGAACTGGGGTCATTAATTGTGAAATACAGTTGTGGGAATGAATCTTTGCTGTGGTTTTAGTGTACGTAAGCTTTGTATGAGTCACATAGACAGGTAGAAAGAGAGAGAGAGAGAGAAAGAGAGAGAGAAAAAAACTAACAAAGAAACAAAGAAACAAAGAAAGAAAGAAAGAGAAAGAAAGAAAGAAAGAAAGAGAAAGAAAGAAAGAGAAAGAAAGAAAGAGAAAGAAAGAGAAAATTGTCTTTCCTTTGTGTGCCTCTCCATGTCTCGCCTGCTCAATCTGCTCTGTGCTGCCGTGTGGCGTGTGCGTTTGTGCGTGTGTTTGTGCGTGTGTTTGTGCGCGTGTTTGTGCGTGTGTTTGTGCGTGAGCGTGAATGTGAGTCCATGTGCACGTGTTTATAATTCATTCATTTCCAACTGCAAAAAGGCTTGAGTTAAGGGGGAGGAATGTAGACAGAGAGCATGCTGGGTATGGGGTCACATCCCTGGCGCATTCCTTCACACCCTATCAGCGTCTGGACGGGAGGAGGAGAGAGGGGGGAGGGAGAGAGGAGGGGGGTCTCAGAGGAAGGGGGCGGGAAGGAGAGGGGGGGACGGAAGGGAGGAAGGGACAGGAGGGAGGCGAGGAGAGGGGAGGGGGGTGGTGTGCGATGAACGAGTGTCTGCCACAAGTTAGCCCATCTCGAGCAGATTAATGCACTGGTTGCCAGGGCAACGGGAACGCCTCCATGGCAACACACGGGCTGAGACAGGTGCAGTGGCAACACAAAGCTGTTTGTTGCCTGGCAGGAAAAAAAGAAAGCGAGCAAAAGATGGAAAGAGGGGCAGAAATAAAAAGAGAAGGGAGGGTGACAGAGAGAGATAGACAGAGAAAGAGAACGAGAGAAAGAAAGAGCGTGAGGGAGGGGGTGACAGGGAGAAATAAAGAGAGGAAGAGAGACAGAGAAAGAGAGGAAGAGAATGAGAGACGTAGAGAGAAAGAAAGAAGAAGAGAGAGAAAGAAAGAAAGAGACTGAGAGAGGGAGATAAAGATAGAAAAGGAAAGAGGGAGAGAGAAAGACAGCAAGTGAAAGGAAAAGAAAGACCGTTAGCGCAGAAAAATATGTTATCGCCGTGGCAACGCTCAACTCTCCATGGCAACAGCAGGTGGCTGAGGGCTGCTTTTTGCTCGTGTTGTTCTCGCACCTGCTTTTGTCTCTCTCTGTGGAACACCTGAGAAGGTCCGACCTCCCAAATAAAACGTCTTTCAGGAGCTTAGGAGAACAATGGAAAAGATCGAGTGGTTTGTTCTCCTCTCCCGCAGGGGTGAAACGACACCTCTTCATGTCTCTCAGGGCTCCTGTTCTCAAGTCTCTCGCTCTATTCAACCTGTCTGTCTGGTTATCTGTTTGATCAACCTGTCTGTCTCTCTAGCTGTCTGTCTGTCTGTCTGTCTGTCTACAGGTCTGTTTGACTGGCTGGCTGGTTGGCTTCCTCTGTCTGTCTGTCTGTCTGTCTGTCTGTCTGCTTGTGCATCTGTCTGTCTGTCTGTCTGTCTGTCTGTCTGTCTGTCTGTCTGGCTGTCTGGCTGGCTGTCTGGCTGGCTGTCTGGCTGGTTGGCTGTTTGTACAGAAGTCCCAGATGAAGACTGACCACAGGAGACTGTGTGTGAGTGTGTACAGGCATGTTTCTGTGTGAAAACGCTGCATAAACAACCACTATGTGTTAATAATAGAATAATTAGCTCATTCATTGAGGTTTAATGATCAATGATCAATGTGTATGCAGATGTGTGGGGGCGTGTGTGTGAGTGTGTGTGTCTCAGTGAGGCAGTAATTCTCTGAGGTAATCACATGGACTGGTGACTGTAGAGGGATATCAGAAATATCATCACTATAATCACAACAGCAACTTTATGGTCGGACATTCTGCCGTCATCTCTACAACTGTCTGAAACCTGCTCACAAGATGAGATGATTGACCATGTCTCTCTCTCTCTCTCTCTCTCTCTCTCTCTCTCTCTCTCTCTCTCTCTCTCTCTCTCTCTCTCTCTCTCTCTCTCTCTCTCTCTGTCTCTCTCTCTCTCTCTCTCTCTCTCTCTCTCTCTCTCTCTCTCTCTCTCTCTCTCTCTCTCTCTCTCTCTCTCTCTCTCTCTCTCTCTCTCTCTCTCTCTCTCTCTCTCTCTCTCTCTCTCTCTCTCTCTCTCTCTCTCTCTCTCTCTCTCTCTCTCTCTCTCTCTCTCTTTCTCTCTCGCCAGTCCTCCACTATGGCCAGGGAATCCCTTCTTCAGGAAGAACAGAGGAGTCCTCCTACAAGGTAACGTTGTGTGTGTGTGTGTTTGTCTCATTTCCAGGATGAACCAGTTCAGAGAGCAAATCTCTGCATTCTAATGCTGCGCTCCTTTTCAGAGGAGGCTTTCTGAGTGGGCAGGGTTGAAAGTCAAAAATCTCCGCCCCAAATCTGGGGCTCAACGAAAAGCATCCTGCGATTCTTTTTTTACCAGCACTTAATCCCCCCCCTCTCTTTCTTTCTCTCTCTTTCTCTTTCTATTTGTTCCACTCCCTTTCCTTTTTCCTTTTTTCCTCTTCATTTCCTCTCTCTTGTTTGCTTCCCCCCTCACTCCTTCTCCCACTCTTCCTCCCTCTATCCCTCCCTCCCTCCCTCCATCTCCCCTCCTCTCATCCCTTTTTGATTTCCTCCCCGTCTCCCTGGTGACTCTCTCCGGCAGTTTAAATGGACATTCAATCCCAATCAGAGTGCACTCTGGGATCGCGGCGTGCAGCCCAGCCCTAAATGGGGGGAAATGGATACATTAGGTGTTGGAGGCGCGTCCTCCGTCGCTGCGCTCTGGCTCTGGTAATGGAGTAATGGTCAAGGAGACGCGCACCAGAGTGTCTGAAACCTGCTCTCCCTCAAGGCCTGTCCCTGACTGATGTGTCTGCCTGTCTAGACCAACGGACATGCAGAGGAACTGAGGGGGTGGTGGGGGAGGAGAGAGAGAGAGAGAGAGAGAGAGAGAGAGAGAGAGAGAGAGAGAGAGAGAGAGAGAGAGAGAGAGAGAGAGAGAGAGAGAGAGAGAGAGAGAGCGAGAGCACTCTGTTCCGGCACTGTGTGGATTGTAAGGTCCAGAGGCCAACAAGTAACTGCAGATTGTTTTACACCTGGAGTACCCCAGGACTGCTGTCTATGAGGAAACAAGCCCAGAGTCATCACACACACACACACAGGTTCAGCTTCAGCTGCAGTCCAGTCAGTACGACCCGGTGTGGTCTCTCCTGTGCTGCTTTCCCTCCCTTGCTTCCTGTGTTCGGTGCCCAGCCGCAGTGTTTACACCGGAAGAGAGGACACTTTGAAATGATTGCTTTGTCAAGGTCTACTGCAGTGACCCCTGAACCTTGACCTCTGCCCCCTGGAACCAGGACACTGGCAAACGTCTGCCTCTGCTGGCTGAGAGGAGATCGACATGGGATCAAAGTGGCTCAGAGAGACATGTGGAAGTCATTTAGAGAGAGATAGGGAAAGAGAGTGAGGCAGAGAGAGAGAGAAAAAAAGGAGAGAGAGAAAAGAGAAGTCAAGACTGAGAGAACCAGAGAGAGCGAGAGAAAGAGGGTTGAGAGAGAGATAGGTCTCTCCCTGCCCCTGACCGTGAAAAAGTAGACACCCAAATCACAGACAAATCCTCCTCTGTTCACTTCAGCTCCCCCTTAGTGTGGCCCAGCCCTGACTTGATTGCTGGTGAGAGATACTCCCTTCTCCCAACCCCCCCCCACACACAACCACACACACACACACAACCACACACACCCCATGCAGCGCTGGCGTGTGAGGAAGGACGTTCTGAGTGTGTTTTCTCCCAGCTTAGTTTTCACCTCGCCTCCACAGCATATGTCTCTGGCTTTATACCTGGAGAGATGGCATGCATGCTAAGTTGGAAGACGTGAGTCACTGCTATACATAGAACGGCCAGGAGACAGGGAAAGAGAGGGGGGGAGACAAAAGGAGAGAAGGAGAGGGAGAGAGAGACAGTAAAAGTGAGAGAGCGGAGGGAGAAAGGGAGTGAACTGCATCATGGATAAAAGGGAGTAAAAGAGAGAGAGAGAAAGAGAGTGAGAGAGACAGGGAGGAAAAGAGAAAGAGAGAGGGATGGATAAAAAGAAAGAGAGGAGGGGAGAGAGGGTGGAGAGCAGGGTGGCAAGAAGGGATGAGGGGAGAGGGAGGAGAAGGCAGACAGGGAGAGGCACACAGGGAGGGAGGGAGGGAGGGAGGGAGGGAGGGAGGGAGGGAGGGAGGGAGGGAGGGAGGGAGGGAGGGAGGGAGGGAGGGAGGGAGGGAGGGAGGGAGGGAGGGAGGGAGGGAGGGAGGGAGGGAGGGAGGGAGGGAGGGAGGGAGGGAGGGAGGGAGGGAGGGAGGGAGGAGGCAGACAGACAGACAGAGAGAGGGTTGTCTGTGCTTGTGGTTGGTGTGTATCTAGGGTAAACACTAGGGTGGTCAGGAGCGTGTCGCTATGCTATGAGAGGCCATGTTGAACATTGAGGTATTTCCTGCCTCCCTTCCCTCTCTCTCTCTATCTCTCTCTCTCTCACTCCCCCTCTTACTATCTTTCCCTCTCTCTCTCCCTCTCTTTCTCCCTCTTCCTCTCTTTCCCCTCCCCTCCGCTCCCCCTCCATTCTCCTTCTCTCAGCCCTACTCCCTCTACCCCTCTACCTCCCTGTTTCGTTCTTTCCATATCTCCCCTTTTCACTTTTTTCACTCTCCTTTTTCTATTTCATCTTCTTCCCCTCTTTTTCTCCCTCTCCTCATTTCCCTCTACCTCTTTCTACTTATCTCTCTCTCTCTCTCACTCTCTCTGTCTCTCTTTCTCCGTTTCTGTCTTCGCTGATGCATGATCTACTACTCTGTGGCATGTGGAATTGGAGACATTGTCATGGCAACGAAAAGCCCGGCTGGGGGGGGGGGGTTCACTCAGGGAGACCTGGACACACACTCCACATTCACACATCACACACATACACACACCACACACACAGTCACACATATATATAACACACAGTAAGTGATCAAGATTACAACATAGTCACTGTGCAGTGGACTTACTTATAAGGTTATCAGGAGTTGCAGTGGAGATACTGTTTGCAGTCCCTCCACTGGAGTCAACAGGATCACAATAGATACAGTCTCTCGAGAACAGCTAGGGGGAAAAAACTCCGGAATCCCTCCTGCTTCAGATAAGCTTGATTCAAACAGGCTTTCACACTTAGATATTTATACAATTACAGCTAGCTACACAATTAGACTTTATACAATCCAAGTGTGTGTAATTCTGCAGTTTGTCTAAAGCACATTTCAAAGTGTTCATTTATCACCAGGAGTGCTGATATGGGTTAATCTCATGAGAGTAGACCTCTATAAAACACCCAGGGACTGAAGTGAGCACTCCTGGTATTAAATGAACAAGATGACATTTTCTGTGATGCAAATACTGCGTGGACAGCTGAATTATGAAATGTTCAAAATGCCGTCAGAGACAAAGCTCATCTTGGTCATGGTTTCTGAGAAGAAAAAAAAAACTGACCCCAGAAGATGACAGCTGTTTTAGTGAACTGGGGCACGAGCAGCCAGCCTTGAATAACTAAAGCTTTTTGACACAACCAGACACAAGCATGCACACACACACACACACACACACAGACAGACAGGCCCAGACACTGACTCACAATTACAGACCCTCACACACACACAAACACACACACACACACACACACCCCTTGTCTCCGTCTGGACAGCTGTGAAGGATGTAAGGTTCAGTGGCCGCACGTATTACACGCACACATTTAAACATCGACGACCATGTTATGACCCGCTTTGCTCTTTTGCTCTCCATTCAATGGGATGGATCCAGTCGCGCAGCAGTCGTTGCTAATTTAATGATTTGCAGCAGGCTTAATTCATTTATGACGGTTTCCCGCTCAATTTAACCTCCCCCCTCTCATCAATACCTCTCGGCTGGAGGAGTCAGACGACCAGTGAACATTCATCCAACCACCGGGCCTCGTGTTGTTAGTGGGACACTCCCATCCTTCATGCCTCCTTTAGAGATCTAAACTTTAAAAACTGCTTTTTGTGTGTGTTTTGTGTATGCATGTGTATTGGTGTGCATATCTGTGCGTGTGTGTGTGTGTGTTGACTGTGTGTGTGTATTGACTGTGTGTGTGTTGGTGCATACTGGTGTCTGTTGGCGTGGATCTGTGTGTATCTCTGTGTAAGTCCTTGTGTGTGCCCTCATCTCTCCAGTTCCCGGAGGAGTGATCCAAAATGGCGCCCGCATCAGAAGCCAGGGACTGTTTCCTGTCATCCGGCCCCTACCCATCAGCCCCCTGGGGAGCAAGACCTCAGGCATTAGGTCAGTGACCTTGCTTCTTATTCCGCTAAGCAAGCGATTGATCATAGATCACACCCACTCAAAACCACATGCACACATGCAACACAATATACACAGTCACACGCATTTGTTTTTCAATTTTCCAGGATCATCTTCTTTTTATTTTTGTTTACAGTATTCTCATCAAGTCACAGAAAGGTTTGCAAAGCCATGCAAAAGAATATTTGACTTAGTGTTCTTACAAAGTATACGCACAAACATGGTTACAAATGTTACTGAACAGTTGTCAAGCAGTAAGTGAATATTCAAAATCAATAAACTTTTAATTACACTTCCATCTGTATAGAAAAGACATGTACAATCTCATATAATCTATTTAAAATAAATGTAAGGATACTTTTGCTTGGGACAGTGTGTGTTCAGTACACTTTATCCATGTTTACGTAGTAGCCACACACACACGCACATATACACACACACACACACAGATTTGATTTCAACTAAGAACTTTATGATCCACATCCGCCCAACAACATGCCTGGACACGCACATCCATCACCATGAAGGCCCACACCGTCTAATGAATTAAACATACCCAAAGGCTCACATAAGGTATGCACTGAATATTTGATCACATAGAAGACTGTCTGTTTTTCATATAAGATATTAATACGGCCCCTCTGAAGCAAGACGGGGCGTGAGAGATGTTGAGGACTACGGGGGCTACCTTGTGATTTATAGGATATTAGGGTCCTCTGATCTGCTTCATGCCGAGACACAAAGCTCTATTTTAACTTGCTCTGTACAGAGAATCGTTCTGTTGTATGCTGCATGTGAACAATGCTGTTCCAGAAAAACCAACAGATGGGAGGGGAGTCTGAGGGCTCTGAAGTAGTAACTGCTGATGCAATGGTGTGCAGCCCTCACTGGAACATTAGGAACCTTACCTGTGGAGACAGTGGCGACGCTGCACGTCTACATGTTATTTAAGAAGTGTTCTAGCTGTCTCTGTCGTGAACTGTAGGAGTAACTGCGATCGCTCTCCCTGTGCTCTCCCCCTCTACCTCCCTCCCTCCCTCCCTCCTTCCCATCCCTCACCTACCTACCTCCCCCCTCGTCCTCCCCCCTCCATCCCTCCCCCGCCTTTTTCCTCACCCACCGACCCCTCCCTCCCTTCTCCCTCTTTCTCTCCTCCTCCCCCCCTCAGGTCGGCTTTGGGGGACTACCTGACCCGCGGCCAAAGCTCCGCCCCCGACTCGGTCCCTCCCGGCGATGACCTAGGAGAGGACCACACCTACAGCTCCGGCCTCTCTCCCAGCATGCCCTGCTCTTCCCAGGGCCCCTCCGGTGACCATGACGATGAGGGCGACAGCGTCATTGCCGTGGACCTCCGAGGGGTCAAATCCGAGCCCAGGGAGGTTCCCGTGGACTCCGCCTTCCTATCCCAGCAGGCCCGGCGAGCGCGGGCGACGCTGCCGTGGACGAAAAACCGCCTGCGAGCCCTGAGCGACACGCTGCCGCTGAAGAAGCGCCGCGCGGCAGAGAAGCCTCCAGAGAGCGACGACGAAGAGATGAAGGAAGCGGCCGGATCCCTGCTCCACCTGGCTGGCGTCAGGGCCTGCCTCAACAACATCACCAACCGCACCGCCAAGGGGCAAAAGGAGCCCAAGGATGCCCTCAGAGACTAAGGCAGGACACACACGTACACACACAGGAACACGCACACACTTTCACACTCTCACAGACACATTCTCTTTGTCTGTCACTCGCACACACACACACACACACACAGAGTGCACGCACACACACACATGAACATGTACACACTCTCACACTCTTTCTCACAGACACACTCTGTTTCTCTCTGTCTGTCACTCACACACACACAGAATACACACACACACACACACACACACAAGCACACACCAAACCACACAGGCCAAGAGATAAAGTTACTAAATGTTAAACTTTCAGCAGGCAGTCCCTACTGATCTGTATCTCTATCTCCAGGGCATTAGGTGAATCCTACTTATTTGTGGCAATATCAAAAATCTCTGTTTTCCTATTACATGTCCAGCAACACTAACTATCGTGGGTGATCAGTTCTCATGTGTCTTTGTTGTTTTTGTCATGAAAAGGGGATGAAAGCCATAGAAAAAAGTTGTATCAGATTTGGGAGAACAAGTTAAACAAGGATTCATATTGAGGATTGTTGATGACCATGTGGATCCTCAGTAGGTATGCGATGAAGTGTGTCTGTGATATCTGTAGCAATCTTACACTTATGTTTGCGAGAACTTTGAGCCAACCATGTATTTGGCAAAGCACCACACGTCATAATACAACCATGAGCACAAATGTGAGACTGTGCCAAAGACACGAGACTGGGGTGCTCTATGTAGCCACTCTGAGAGCTGACAAAGTCAAACCCAAGGCATTGTAACTTCAGGCCACCAGTTTAGAAGATGTCCTTAAATGTCGAAATAATTGTAAAATCTGATATACCTGTTATAGTCATGCACTTAAGATTGCTTTCAATCACCAGTCGTAGAAATGTCGTGGCCATGAAGTTTGTCAAGAAACAATCGATAGAGTAGGATTAATGACAGTTACACAAACAGGGTTTTTTTTTCAGCTCGTGTGTCGAGTGAGAGGCAATATTTTGTCTGTTTGTCCTTGTTGCCTAGCGTAGAGGTCCCTGAAATTCTTCCTGTACTCCTCTTTCAGACGTGAACATCTGGTATAGATACCTTTCTGCATCCTTGCCTGTCATTAGGCAGGAGCCAGCCCTATACATGACTGTGGGTGTGTTGTTGTTTCTTGCATTTCTGCTGTGTCGGTGTCCCCTTCTAACTTCATAAAGATATAAGCAATTTGTCCTTTCTGGACAACTCTGTAAAAAGGTTAGAAAATATTTTATTTTTCCTTTCTTAATTGAAGCAATTTGACCTGCAGGACTTACTCAGTTATATTGCATGGGTGCTTGTAAATAAGATCAAAAGTAAACCTTTTTTTATTCAAAGATCATGTAAGATAAACAATGTATTTAGCATGAAGCATGACTTATTTTCATATAAACGTAGATCCTAGATTAAAGATAAAAAATGTTTCGCCAATTCTTATACCCTCAATTTTGTTTTTAATGGATCTCGAGTTTTTTTTGTATCAAATTGATATTGTATTTCCTCTGAGCTGGCTTTTAATGACAAATCTTCTTCAGGGAGGAACTTTTAGGGAAATCGTACAGCAATTTTAAGTCTTGCTTCAGTGAGTGGTAGGAAGGAAAATGATCGATCAACTGAAAAGCCTCTGAATGTGGCTGTCAGTCTGCCTCTTTCCTGATCTGTGCATCAATGTGCCCGTGTCACAGCTACTACAACATGTCAGTAGTGTGTGTGAGTATTCAAATCATGCACCCATTAACATGTTGAGCCTGCCTGCCCTTGAGCTTTCTGTCCCGATGTCTTTAACATGTTTTGATATGCTTAATAGCACATTAAGGTTTCCTAAGACGGCTCTGTTTTAGTTGCACAGTGAGTGGAAAACTTTAGAGACTTTTTTTGGAATGCTTTAGTTGGTGTACGTGGCTTGGCTGCGCAAGATTTGATGGAAATCTTTTGGTGAAGGTCATGTCAGATCAGTATATATGTAAAGGTATGCCTCAGTTCTATTATAGTGTCAAAAGGTGATTAACTGTGGGGGAGATTTTACCAGAGCAATTGGGAGCTGTCACATTCTCCAAGGTTGACACTGCCATCTTTGATCGGTGTAAGCTAAGATGTGAACACATTTGAGACTCACTGTGCTCCTCAACACACAAGCTGTAGAGAATGTCATAGCCTGGGGTTAATAGTTTGAGTGTGTGTGCAATGAGGGAGTGGGTTTCAATGTAAGTTGCGTGAGAGAAAAGCAGTAAAGGGTCCACAGACAGACAGATGGAGAGACACACAGACAAACGGATAGAGAGACAGACAGAGAGAGACAGACAGAGAGACAGACAGACTGGCAGACACAAACAGGGACAGACATTGCAATCTCTCTGTCTCGTCCCCTCAACACACATACCTGGTCTACACAGTAGGACGGATGTCAGCAATGCAGACATATCACACGCCGCCATTCTCCCTCTGAACCCTGCTCTTTGAAGTGCTCATGTAACGCAGGTCAAGCCCTCTGCAGTATTTACAGTAACACACCACAGTTCTGGTAGTGACTAAAATGTTTTCAGTCGACCGAGGCATGTCAAGGGCGATGTGTTGCTTTGGTAACCACCATCTCTTCCTGTGACTCATAGTAACATGCAGGATAGGTGAACCCTTGGCTGTTTAAAAATAGAATTTCACAGGATCTACCAAACTAGTTTATTTAGGGAGTATCACAATGTGTCACTGCCTGAATAAGAGACAGAGAATTAGAAAAATAAAGGTGTTTGTTTTCATCAACCAAACCTGCCAAAATGTGTTAAATTCAAGTTCTGCCATTTTGTTAAAAACTATTTTAATTTGTTGGTGTTTCTGTTTACTTTACAATACTGCCGTTTGTGTGGAATTTTTGAGATGAGTGTTTGAAAGCCATAGGTAGAGATGTCAAAATGCAAACTATTAATGATCTGTGAGATGTCTTACAGAGTGTATCCGGGTGTTTTATTATTTTCTTGTTGTGCAATCATCTTGCCAAAGAACGATTTCAAACTAACTCATCAATACGTGTAAATAACAATGCTGCCCTATGCTGAGGCAAATACTTATAAATGTTGTTTTTTCTTTGCCATTTTTCTGAAACCTACAATAATGTTTATGTGATGTATTGTCTTCCAGTTGCAATAATAAAAAAAAATACAAGTTGCAAAAGTTGAGAACTTGACTTGATTGTTTGAAACACTTACAGTAAGACCAAGTAAGTATCTACATGCAGTATATAGTATCTATATTACATATGCAAGGGGGGGGGGGGGGGGGGGCTCAGTATTTCTCAGATACAATTATTGTCTGACAATTTCCACATCAACAAGGTTCTTATCATAACAAAGGCCTTTCAAATGACTTTTATTCATTTTACTTCCCTTAATAATTAAAGTCCAATTGCTCTAATTAAAGCGAGTCTCAGTTGCCTTGAGAAAAGAACAAGATCAAATCATGAAAGCTGTAGACTAGTGATGGACCACCTTAATAGATTATTTGACAGCATTTACACTTGCTAGTTGGTATAACCCTGTAATACTAAATAAGTTAAGTTATTCCATTCTTCCAGAATTGTAAAACATACAGGCAAGCACTAAGGTAGCCAATAGGCAAGTAACGTTTCATTTTATTACACAAACTATGTAGCCGGTGTGAATCGCGTGGTGGCACTTAGGAAGTCAGAGATGGAGTGTTCGATCCTCGGTGAACGATGAACACGGTCCGGAAAACTCTGACTGAACTTGCAAAACCACGTCTGTTACATACCCGTCACACTTACCTGAAAAGCATGTGTACCATATGTGCATGAATACATAAATACTGTATGGCTCTATAAAAGTAGGCCACGAGGGAACCTTGAGGGACCCACTTTTCGGATTGCTTTTTAAACAATATTAAGGATTGCGTTATATCTTTTTGTGGTCCCCTCATTTTAAATTGGTCCCCCACTAAATACAAATCTGGCTATGCCACTGGTTGACATTTTAGAGCCATGTGGTTGTGCAGGAGGTCCATTCATAATTAAAGGCAAGACTGGGTTAATCACTAGCCGCTGCCTTCCAATGCATCCTCTGCCGCTCTCCGTGAACAACTGCAGCCGTCTGTCTCTCTCCCCCTTTCTCTCTCTCCCCCTTTCTCTCTCTCTCGCTCTCTCTCACTCCATCTCTCTCTTTGGTTGCTATGCAACTGCAGCAAAAAAGGTTAGAAAGTGTGCATTCTGTACATCTTAAGGGGACATTTCAGCGAGTTATCGGCTGCTGCGAAATTTAAAGGTAGCGACGATCGTCTTGTAGCAGATTGTCTGCGGTCTATCAGGCTCCGAGTCTCTGCTTTACTTTTTAAACGAGTGGGTTATTCACGGAAAAAAAGCCTACAGAAGTAAAAACGAACATCAAATAACAATAACCTATAATACATATGCCTACTTCTGGTGCTATCCAATAGCCTTGAACTAGGAGAGGAAAACAAGGGTTAGCTGTTTACAACTTGACTGTAGACCCAATTCTTTGCAACCGGTCATGTCATTGGTATCTCCAGAATATAGGCAAGTTTCCATGGAGACCGAAATAGGGGTAAAGCTCTTGTCAGCTCACATGAATTCCTCGCCTTCCGTGCTTTTGGGGAATTTTACCTCAGGGGGGTGAACGACTACCGAGACATAAACTCGTAGGCTACCAGAGGTTCGTCGAAATAGACCAAGCGCCACTTTTAACAGCGCTGGCTTACCACCCTCTACTCGTGCTTTCACTTGACTTGTAATGCTGGTGTAGGTTAGCGGTAGAACTACTCAATTTTGGAGTCTGCTTCATAGAACACAAACCAACAACAAACATCACTTTACGTATCACTCCACCATTAATGCTAAAGACTCAGAAAGGGATTTATTCGCCATGAAAGTTTGCACAGACAAGGAATTTGCTTTGGCAGGAAGGTGCATACGATAGGCTATAGGAATCTTACATTTAAATTAATCAAATCATGTAAAACGTCCAAAAATTAAAAATATACCTTTCAAACAAATTCACCACAATATAAACCTAATTTACACGAATGGAATGTGAAGATAGGGGTCATCTCTTGGAAACAAACATTGGGTGACATGTTATGTGACCGCCCACTGGTGGAAATACTGCGTTATTACATTTAAGTGATTTAATGTGGCAAACTGCTGGTTCATGTATTAACACCCTGATCCTGCAGGTAAAACTACCAGGTAAACAAGGCGTGGACAATACCGTTTATTTAGACACTATATAACAATACTGTGCATTTAGCCTGAGTTTAGCATGAACGAGACTAAATATATCAACAAAGGACAGTGGCGAATTACTGACAAGATGCGGTTTTACCTTCACAGCCAATGGAAAAACGACTTTCCCACATTATTCTCAGCGGCACATTCCAATGTGTGTCTGGTTAATGTGAATTTTGTGTAAGTTTACCATCAATTCATGAAAGCAAAATGTAATATTTTGAACAACTATGATTTAAGTTGAAGATCAAGATGTACTGCAATTTAATCGGATGTTTGATCATTTTAACATTCATAGTCTATTGTAAATTATCGTAACTTCACGCGATAAGTCGCGAGATGACCAGGTTGACCCTGCCCTATGTCTCGCGCACTCGCAGCTCCATCGCTCAGTATATAAAGGAGGACAACGAAGACTGAAGGACTGCTGGGAAAGCACAGCCCGGGATTGTAAATAAGACCGTTAAAAACCTGTGTTTTATTTACAAAAGTTATGCCGGCTAATTCTAAGTGTCGTTCCCAGTTGTATTAGGTCGTTTTTTCTTTCTTTTTGATCAATTCCTCGCTTGTTTTTCGTGTGGTTGTACACTACGCGTGTAATGGCGAGCTCGGCTAACTCAAATCCAGTGGTAAGGATAAATCTCAAAGGATAGTCAGTGAAAAGGTGCTATTATAGCAAATTACGTGTTAAGTGCAGTTGGGATTGCATTTTGAGTACAGTTCAAATAAAATGGGGAAATAATTAGTTTGCAACATTGATCATCAATAAAATGATTGCCATACGTGCCTCAATAGGCCATTTTAGCCTCTTTTCGAAACCAGATTTGAATTCTGAGTGGGGAGGCACCGGTTGCCGTTGGACATGGTTTATGTAGCTGACAAAACCTTGCTTGCAAGATGCAATTAGCAAAAAAATTACGTTTGGTTATTGTACTATCAGAAATTGTCTGATTTTACATTTGCAATTAATATTTAGTTAAGTAATTAAAGAATATTCGGCTCCTCTTGCACGTCAGAACGTTGTACTGGACTGAGGTTGCCTTAATTTTTCTTCTTGCCCTGAAGCCAGGCTAGGTAGGAAAATACTTGGTATTAATATAGACTCGACTTGTCAGTTACTCGATTAGAAATGCGAACGTTTGTCGGAATGGGGGGTGACTCAATTGTTGTTTTGTAAGCAAGTTTGCCTCGTTCAAGTTGAAAGCACCGTCTCATCCGATGCGTGTTGTTGTGAAAAAATTCCCTTCGTCAAAATTAAAAAATGGTTTCGCAGCGAAGTGCTCGGAATTCCCGTAGGATTGTCCAAAACAGCTATGAAGCAATGCATCACGTCCACCATTCCACGAGCTAGCTTGGATAACGCCATCTTTATACTAATTTCTCACTGTCTGCTTTTCTTTCCTACCCCTTCCCGAAAACGTATATTAGAACAGCACAGCAACACTATTTATACATTTTAAATATTTTGAAGTGGGCTAGAACAATCAAAAATATTTGGCACGAGGCGTTACGCGCTGACCGCCGCTCTGTAAAATGGCTTCCTTGTCTTCACTCTCTACAGTTCTGACCCTCCTCCTCTCCGCTGCCTCGTTTTATACAGCCATCTTGGCTCTCTAATATAGACTGCCCGGGATGGGAAGGTGCTACTCAACGCTACGTCACAGGCGCTACATATAAACACCAGGCCGAGCTTTAAATAGTGAGCAGAGAGGGCTAGTCGGGGGAGGGAGAGCCGATGCCGCGCTGCGGCCACCAGGGACAAGTACGGTGGCCTGTTTCCGTCGCTGCTTCGGGTAACATTTTCGTATAATTGTTGGTTACCAAAGCTACGTTGGACGGTCAGGAGTCGGTGTACATTCTCCGACTCCTGAACATAGTTTAAAGCACATTTCTTAACTACTTGCCCGTGTTTAACATGTATTTAACCTGTGCAAAACATGCGTGTAGGATAGTGACTTATTGACAATGATGGATCCACTAGCACACGAACTACTTTTCTGTCTCATACATTTACAACCAGTCTCAGCTCCAAAGAGCCCAATAACTTTACATCAAACATCATGACGATGAATTGGCATATTGTAACAAAATATCAACC
This sequence comes from Hypomesus nipponensis, assembly GCF_054491055.1. Taxonomy (NCBI): domain Eukaryota; kingdom Metazoa; phylum Chordata; class Actinopteri; order Osmeriformes; family Osmeridae; genus Hypomesus; species Hypomesus nipponensis. The sequence continues at coordinate 14,330,939 of NC_140366.1, read as the reverse complement.
TCGGCAAGTAATGCCTGTGCATGGGTATGAATAGTATATACTGTGTACTAATGTAACCATTTTTCCTCCTTGAGCCTAAACTGTACAGGTCAGTGATCGAAGATGTGATCAACGAGGTGAGGGAGCTGTTCCTGGATGAAGGAGTGGATGAGCAGGTGTTGATGGAACTGAAAACGGTATGAGAGCCCCCCCCTCCACATTCCAGATCCAAGTCCCTATTCACACACAATGACATGAAAATACTTTATGCACTATGTCAAGAATCTCAGCCAACCAGTTAGATTGCTTGAACTGTCACACCCTTACCGACACACCAACCAAATATCATGTAGAAGTTGAGGAAGGGCTTAGCAATTGATTTAGAACTAGTTTTTGTAAACTGTATTATTGTGAATACACACTTACAGGCCAGTAATCTTTCTCTCCATCTCTGCAACAGTTTACTTTGTTACTTGTGTGTGGCTTCATTTTGAAGTGTTGCTGCCTTTGGGATAATCAGCTTTGCAGGAATAAACCCATTAACTGCCTTCCATGCCCCGTTGTTCTGTAGCTTGAGTTAACGGCCTTCAGTTCACAACTGTCCTTTTGTTTTAGACCAGTCCTTGTCATCCCATTAGCTCCTTTTTAAGAAAACAGACATCTGCCCATCTGTTATTTTGACTTGTCTCTCTCCTTCTCAACTGTAGATGTAAAGCATCTTATCAGCTGCCTTGTTTTCTGTGAGATGAAGTGATGTTTTCTGTCTCTCTGATCCTTCTCTAAACCCCCCCCCACACACACACTTACCCCTCCCTCCCCGACCCCTCGTAGCTGTGGGAGAACAAACTGATGCAGTCCAAGGCAGTGGAGGGCTTCCACACAGAGGAGCAGCAGGCCCTCCAGGCCGCGGCCCAGCAGCAGGCTCAGCAAGCCCATGTGGCCCAGACGACCCAGCAGGTCCTCATGCCCCAGCATCAGCAAGGTGAGGGCGGCCAGGAAACAAACAAGCCTGGAGAAATACAGCTATAGTCTAAACAGACACAAAATACAGCCAGGTATAGAATAGAGTCATAGAATACATATTATAGAGAATATATATAGAGATAAATGTTTTTAACATCTCCACCCTGTGCTTGCATAGTGTACTTGTCTAAAAGAATGCCGATTTTGAGGAAGCAGTCCACATTGCTCTTACCTTATTAACTAATAACTTGCAGACTCTTGTCTGAAACTACAGTGGGGATTTGAACCTGTGGCATCTTGATCTGCAGCCATGTTGCTCTAACCGCTAAGCTGCGCGTGTCCTCAGTTGATGGTTGCTCATGTCTGTCCACAGCTCCGCAGCAGCAGGTTATCGTCCAGGATCCCAAGATCCTGCAGCACATGAGCACCACAGGGATGGTAAGAGAGTTCAGGCCGCCACTTACAGACACAACCTGACAAGATCTTGTGTGCCTGTCTTGTGTAATTGTATTAAGTCATTGGATATTTCAGATGGGTTATGTTGGTGTCTGGCCTATGTAGAATCTTAATTTGCTATTGCTGGATTTCAAAGTTGTCTGCGTGTGAGTGTGACTGTCACCTTTTACATACTATTTTAGAGGCTCCTGACTCGCACGTCATTTATTCATTCATTTATGTGTGTGTAATCGTATGCTGACTACATCAGGTCAAAGTTCAGGTTTTCTTTCTCTACCACTTGTTCAGTCCCAGTCTTGTGTGTGTTCCCTGTTTGTCCTCTAGAGTGCAGCAGCTACTGCAGCAACCCTGGCCCTCCCAACAGGGGTCACCCCCTACCAGCAGCTTATCACCAGCCAAGGTAACAGCCCCCTCTCTCCCAATCACCCTGTCTCTCTCCCAATCACCCTCTTTCTCACTCGCTGATTTTCTTTTGCTAACCCCCCCTCAGGTCAGATCCTGCAGGTGCTGCGTGCTCCTAATGGGACCCAGTACATCATCCAGCCCCAGCAGCAGGTGATGCTACAGCCGCAGGTGATGCCACAGATGCAGGCTGGTGGCGTGCAGGCACCCGTCATACAGCAGGTACGCCCCATCACACAGGTAGGTCGGCGCCCTCCGCACCCCTCACATGCTCTCCGCACCCCTCACGCGCCCTCCGCACCCCTCACGCGCCCTCCGCACCCCTCACGCGCCCTCCGCACCCCTCACGCGCCCTCCGCACCCCTCACGCGCCCTCCGCACCCCTCACATGCCCACTGGGCCTAACACGCATCAGGTGGACCGCTGGATGTTGTTGACGTTATGGATGTAGATGAGGGAGTACAGGCCCCTCGTGCAGGTGGAGGCCCCCTCGTGCAGGTGGAGGCCCCCTCGTGCAGGTGGAGGCCCCCTCGTGCAGGTGGAGGCCCCCTCGTGCAGGTGGAGGCCCCCTCGTGCAGGTGGAGGCCCCCTCGTGCAGGTGGAGGCCCCCTCGTGCTGGTGGAGGCCCCCTCGTGCTGGTGGAGGCCTAGATCTCCTAGGATCTCCTCCAGGTCCCCTGGTGGAGGCTGAATCCTTGCCTATATTTGAGTTGTAGTAGATGTACTGTGGAAGAGATGGTGTTATGGGAGCTAAGCGGTGTGTTGGTGTGTGTGTGTGTGTATACAGGTGCTGCACACTCCCCTCCAGGGAGGTCTGTCCCAACAGACAGGAGTCATAATCCAGCCACAGCAGATTGTCCTTACAGGCAACAAGGTCCAGCAGAACGCACAGGTGAGTTTCAGGACTGACACAAATTCTGAGATTCATCCGGCTAAATTTGATTCAATACCTTGGCTGAATCAGTTATATTTACAGATACATTGATTTATCAGTCACTTTCAACCAAAACAACAGATGTCTTGTTTGTTATTTATTATAATTTAGGTCTAGATAGGCAGCTAGGGAACTGTCAAGAGGAACAGGTCCAAAGAATTCCAATATAGCTGTGCTTGTCAGAAATAGCAAATCAACTTGAAACCTAGAAATAGTACTTTATAGAAAGAACAACAGAAAACCTCCCGAGTCTCTGAATCTGCGTCTGTGTAGGTGATGCAGGCGGCCATGGCGGCCCAGTCTAGCCAGGCAGCAGCAGCTGCAGCAGCACAAGCACAGGTGCAACAGCAGGCCCAGCAGGTGACACAGGCCCAGGGCGCAGCTCCACCACAGGGCCCACAGCAGCCGGCCCAGCAGCCTCCCATGATGCTTCAGGTGGACGGTGCCGGGGACACGTCCTCGGAGGAGGACGAGGACGAGGAGGAGGAGTACGACGAGGACGAAGACGAAGACAAGGACAAAGATGGCGGCGAGGACGGCCAGGTCGAGGAGGTGAGGGAGTGTGGAGCCGTCTAGCTGTGGAGGCTATTGGAAGACGGCTATAGCTAAAAGAGGCTACCACCTATAGCTGATCTGTATGTTATAGGCGTAATAGATATTCTAAGTTGTGTATGTTTTTCCTGAGCGTCGTCAATAGGGAGGGGGTTGACGTTTCCTCGTCTGTTTCAGGAGCCGCTCAACAGTGGAGACGACGTCAGCGACGCGGAGGACCAGGAGCTGTTTGACACAGAGAACGTGGTGGTCTGTCAGTATGACAAGGTAAACACTCCTGAAGCTGAGAGGGAAGTATTAATGGGAGCGAGTTAGAGAAGAAGGAAGAGGGAGGGATGTAGAGAAGGGGGAAGGAACCAGAGAGCAGACATCCTGTGTGTGAGCTCACCCAGGTGAAATTCTAGACTCTTTAGTTCTCTGTAGTCCTGACGGCCACACCTCCTCTCCTTCTCAGATCCACAGAAGCAAGAACAAATGGAAATTCCACTTGAAGGACGGGATCATGAACCTGAACGGCAGAGATTACGTTTTTTCAAAAGCCATTGGAGACGCCGAGTGGTAGAGAAGAGAACAAACACACACACACCAACAAACAAACACACACACACACACAACACACACAAAAAAACGCCAGGAAATGGGACTCTCTCCTATTGGTTAAGAGAGACAGGTCAGTTTCCTGTGACTGAGGACATTCAGGAGACCTTTTGCGTGAGTGGATGAGAACTCAAGAAACAACCTAGAAACTGTGAAGCCGCTTTCTTTCCATGAGTGAGTGAAAACTAGCCGGCGAGATGTTCCACCTCCACAAGGCCTGTTGGCAGGAGACCTGGCTCTGAGGCCTGCTCTGTCTGAGGTCCCCTCCATTTAAACCCGCTTTCTAACACCCATGTAGACGGGACCAGGCGGGCCCTGCAGACCCAAGACCAGGCTTGGGTCCTCCGCATCATCACTGAAGCGATAGGATAGCTGTTTGCCCCGGTTGAACTTAAGTGGTACCATAGCTAACGTGCTTGCTGACTCGTACCTGCACCTGCGTTCACATGGCCTTCTCTACGACATGGGGGTCAGGATTCTTCTGCCCGGAGCTCTCAATTCCATTTCACTGATATTCCCGCCACCTTACGGATTCTAGGCGTTTCCATGAAACCAGTTCTACTGGTACACACTGTGTTCTGCCATACCGGCACAGTTCGGATTTTAAAACATTTTTATTAAAAAATTATATATATTTTTTCCTTTCTGATGAAGATCCAACACTAAAGACAAAAAAGTTCCGATCTTTAGTAGCCAATAATGGTGTGAAGGCCTGGTTTTTAATTTCTGCTGTACCTTATGATTTGTTATGAATACAAGTGCTGAATCTTCAGATTTCTTACCATCTGCTTTCTCGGATCCTAAACTCGTCTGGGACTACCATTGCGTCAAAGAAAAAGGAAATTGATTGAATCAACCAGAGGATGGATACAATTGTACAAACGTCATGCCTAGCTGCAAGCTTTTTTCCCCTGTTTCTGTGTAGTTCTGTACTTTTCAACATTCTGAAGATTTGCACTGCGAGTCTGTGTTTAGAGTCTGTGTTTAGAGTCTGTCGGCTGTCTGAGCTTGGCCTTGGCGTGCTCAACCATGCGGTTGTTCTTTTAAACGTGTGTCTTGTGCCGTGTGTCTCTAGTACTGCAGATGGTGTCGACCAGAACTGTGTGTAGGGACATCCCATATCCATAACTTTTAACAGTTATAATCTTGTTTTTTTTTATTTATTCCTGAAAGTTCAGGCCATGTTATTTTTTGGATTAGGGAGGTGGGAGAGGAGATTGAAAGAAAATTGCTGCACCAAACTGTGCTCTTATTCTATTAAGTGGTCTTTTTCTTTTATTTTGGCTGGGTTCATCATGTGACCCCAGCTGGCCAGCTCGGCGCTCGGCTCTGCTTGGTTTTAATCATGGTTTTTAAGACGTCCTGTTCAGGTAAACTCATCTGAGGGGCCTGTGTGTTGTACGCCGTTTTGTTTTAACTGTGCCCCATACTGTTGCATATGTTTGAAATAAAGAACGTTTTCAGCTATTTAGTTTTGTTGTTTTGGTCGATTTTTTTGGTACCATTTTAGGGTGTTTCTGTGGTGGTGAATGGGGACACTGAAAACTGGGCCGCGCTGTTTCAGGATGTAGATGTGGGTATCGGAAAAGCCAAACATTTCAATGGAACAATATAACTTTTTTTAGTAGAACGTTGGATCGTTCAAGATCTTGGAAAAGCAAGAGTTCAAAAATGTCGGGATAACTGGGTAGCGATTCTGTCAATATCTATTGACCATAGAGCTTAAGTGAGTGTCATTTCCCTTCCCAAATGTCATTTCTAATGTGTGCCCTTCGAGTTTGACTCGAGTTTCCAGGCATTCGCAGAAAACGTATAGCATTTTACGCTTTTTCTTTTCTCCCATGTACCGTGTGTTTAAACGGCTGTTGCAAAGAAAGGTTTGTGAGTGAAATCGTTTTGTGTCATTCATGTAATAACGATACTTTTTATAATCAAAGATCTTTGTTCATGACTATAACTTGGAAAGCTGTGCTTTGAATACAGCAATTAGAGATGGTAGTATTTTATTGAACAGACCCTTCCAGCTCTTTTTTTGCCTTTGCTAAACTTTTCATTAAAATGAAATCTAAATGATTTTCGGTGGCTCGTGTTGATTTACAGTAATTTTACGTGGGAAGAGACATGAGTATTGAGTTACCCTGTTTATTTGAAGAATTACAACACAACCATCTTCATTTCCTCTTTTTGGTGAGACTATCAAAAAAGTAGTCAGGCTGCATAAGTGTTTATCCTGTGGTCTAATTGAATTGAAAGACTGAGTCATTGTATAGCTGCATACAACAAAATTAGCAGGTACCTTGCTAGCTTAACATTTTCAAAGAATTTAATAAGTTACAGGTGTGAGACTGTCTACAGTCTTCAATGTACTGTAGCTGGGTCATGCTATACCACACACACTCAGCCATTCTCACACTCTGCTTATTCATTCACCTGTGCAGGAGTGTAATGGGATCTGCTCCTTGTGTGGAGGGTCCTGACTTCTCCTTCAGGGCCCTCCAGAGAGCAGGGGGCTTAGTAGCAAAGGATCCTACAAGGCTCTGGAGAGACGTCAGGTTCTCCTTCTGACGTCAGGTTCTCCCCTGGTGAGCCCATAGGCCTGCATGGCCAACAAGGTCATCTAGTGACCTCCTCTCCTCAAGGTGGAAGTAATGCAAGTTCAGAAAAATGGCAGGTGTGTATGGCAAATTCTACAGATTCACCCTGTGCTTGTCAAGGATGGAGAGAGCTGTTCCTCGACAGGGGGAAGAGGTCTTTTGGGACGATCGGGGCTGTTTTTGTTGGGACATGCAGATATTTGGCTGGATCTGATGCAGTTTACGTTTGATTTATCTAGCAGATGCTTTTATCAAAGCCACATTCAAATAGTCAACGCACTAGAATATTTTTTCTTTTTTTCCTTGGATGTGCTTTTCAGTTTCTGAGGTGGAGAGGTTGGAGAGTCAGGGCGTACACACGAGTGGTTTCAAAGAGGGTCTGGCCCCTCATGAGGGCTCTTCACTGGCCCCGCTGACCTCCACGACTCTACAAGCTGCTTGGCACAAGTAAGAACACTGCTACCACATTCTTGATCCCTTCCATACCCTACGTTTTAAAACTCTTATTTTCTATTCTCTCTCTTTCCCTTCTGTGATTTTTCTTTTTTTGATTTCAAAAACTCAATCTGCCAGTGAACGTGTCCGAGGCGCCTTGCCCTGCTTATTTGAGGGGCGGTTGGAAGAGATGGGTTTATTTGAATTACCAGGACAGGAATGATCATGGCTGGGAAACGGGAAGGAGGGATGTATAAACGAGTGCAAACTACTGATCCTTTTGTTTGAGCCTCTGTAGACCCTGTGCAGTCGCTGCCACGGTTCATGCCATGAGAATCGCCCTAAATTGCTGTTTCTCTTCTGGATTTGTATTATAGTATTGTACTATAGTATTGTTTTAACGTTTTTACCTAAATAACCAGTGGTCTTCTGAAGCAGCATGAAAACAATATTTATCTCCCATTCTCTGAAAGTTATATTCTTGCTTATGTAGGATTTTCCAGTCTGTTCAAAGTCAAACTGTCTTTATTTAGCATAACCAAAGACTTGCCTATCACCTTGAAATAAAGATGTGATCCTTTTTTCCAGGAAAGTTCCCCAGCATGTCTGTGTTTCACTGAAAATGTCGCAGTGCGTATGAAATGCTAACCAGATGTTGAGCTGCCATTGGAAGGTGTCAGAAGAGCTCAGAGTCTGGTACCAATGTCTTCTAATGTGGTGTCATGCGTTGAAGTCGATACCCATCACCTCTCAGGAACCAGAATTTAAAAATATATATTTTTTACACCTTATTGTACTATTGTTAGAATAACAATGAGAATATGGCCCCATGTAAACTTTTCCAATGATGTTGGAAGTCTATTTCTGTGATTATTTTATGTACTTCAATGAGAACAGTAGCCATGATTTAAAACATTGGAGAAAGATGATCAAAGAAATGTTAAAAAAGAGACAAATTATTAAAATAATACATGGGCCCGAGTCAGAAGTATGAACCCAGCGCTGTGAAAACGCTCATCTGGTAATGTAATTACTGCTGCTGTAGAGCAGAGGATGGTTCCCACATAGTCTCACATTACCTTTATTGCCACTTCCTGCTTTCGTTTAGTTTCTGGAAGTACACGCAGTAACACAATCACATTTGCCATCTTATTTCTCATCTACAATGTATACAGATATTTATGAAGTTTTAGAAATGTCCTATTTGAGACATTGCTGTTTGTTTTACCTTTGTTCAGACCAAAGCCTCCCAGACATCTCTCAGATCTACAACGGAAAGTCCAATTTCAGTGTTTCTACTGGAGGGATGTGTAGATATGGTTCTAGATCTTTCCTTGCGTGTTTATGAGATGAAGTAACTGCATGGTGTCCTTTCCCCAAGTGTAATGTATGTGCAAACAAGTATCTTGAGCCTGTGTTTCCTTCTGTATACTTTTAGATTTAAAACAACGAAACACAGATCAAATGTAATATACTTCTGGAGTCCTCAAGCAACTAGAATAATCGAAGTCCCCCCCCCCACATACTGAACAGTATGAAATCGTCAGGCAACATTGTGGGGGGGGAAGAAATCTCAGAGCATAAGCACATAGCGAATACCGGCTCGCGGTAAAGTGTTTCAACAGACCAGTCCACCACCTACACATCCAGTCTGGATTTCCCTGTGGCCTCCTCCCCCTTCTCATCCAACACAGACCCAGTCCTCAGAGCCCTGCGGGCTGGGGCTTATGGGTCCAGGCTGTGGCTCTCCTCGGGGGTGGGCATCTGATGAGGAGGCTGAAGGGAGGTGGCGGAGCACTCCTGCAGGTGGAGGGGAACCCCCTCTGCTGCTTCTGCCTTCCTGTCCTTGTCCCTCCGGCCCTGGCACACCCCACTGCTGCCTTTAGACGACACCGTCTGGCCCCTGAACAGCTGCGCCCTGCGCTGGCAGAGCCCCACCTTGCTGAGCAGGATGAAGACGTCTCCCCTGAAGGCCTTGGTGAAGATGGCGTAGAGGAAGGGGTTAGCGCAGGAGTTGAGCGGGTAGAACAACACCAGCAGGATCTTGGAGTTGGACACGGTGATCAGAGGCCGGTCCAGAACCGCTGACATGGCGTAGAAGGAAATGGGCGCCATGCACAGGAAGTCGGTGAAGATGAGGACAGCCATGCGCTTGGCGATATTGGTGTCCTTCGACCCGGAGCGGTAGTGCGGGTTGTGGACCGCGCAGTAGATCTTGATGTAGCAAGCGCAGATGACCAGGAAAGCCAGGATGTTGAGGATGAGCACAGACACGATGTAGACCTGGGCCAGGGTGGACTGGGTGTCCATGGGCAGGCAGATGCTCACCTTCTGATAGCTGCTGACCCCCACCAGGGGGAGCAACGCCAGGAGCAGGCAGAACAACCAGCCGCCCAGCATCACCACGGCCGCGTGCCACAGCCTCAGCTTCCTGTCCAGCCTCATGGCGAAAGTGATGGCGTGCCAGCGCTCCAGGGTGATGACGGTGAGGGTGTAGACGGAAAGCTCGCTGGCGAACACGGTGAAGAACCCGGCCAGGCCGCAGCCTGGGCCGGTCTGCCAGTCGATGGCGTGATTGTAGTACTCGGCCCGTGTGTGGAGGTCGACCGAGGCAATCAGGAGCAGGTAGATGCCCATGCAGAGGTCGGCGAAGGCCAGGTGACACATGAGGAAGCGGGAGACGGAGAGCTTGTAGTGGCTGGTGAGCAGCACCAGCAGCACCAGCACGTTCCCCAGCACGGCCAGCAGGCTGACGAACCACACCGACACGCGCAGGAAGCTGAAGCCCATGATGTCCTCGCACGGGTTGAACTCGTCCGGCGCCGGCCCGCAGGTCACCTCCTCGCCCTCCTCGCACACCACGTAGTCGTAGCGGCTGTCAAAGTCCTGGCTGCTGTCCTCCTGGGGGTTCTTCAGGGTCTCCCCGAACCCCACATCCTCGTCTGGTTGGCCCCCGAAGTAGGGGTGGTAGTGCAGGCTGCTGTGGAAGTCCCTCCGGGGTTCCCGGGGGTCCCAGGAGAAGCCTCCCTCCCCAGCCTCCTCCTCCTGGGCCACCTCGCCCCAGGTTTCACCCCTCTGGAGGACCGGGACCCGGAGAGAGCCCACAGACCTCTTCTGATGCTGGTCGTAGAACGCTGTCAGATTGCAGATGACATACTCCAGATATCTGAGAAGTAGACGGAAATACGGTGATTAAACATGGTAACAAAGGGTCATTAAGTTGTCGTTGGGTTGTTTTGTTGTGTTTTTCACTTGTAAGTGCCCTGGTGAGTGACTAAAAAGCCTAGCGAACACACTTGCAAAAATAAATCTTTTACGTGTAACTCTGGGGTGTTATTTACATTAGGCAGTTGAAGAAAGAATGATTAATCTTTAGAAGCGGTCGTTAGTCCTGTCCAGGTCTCTTCCTACCATAACAGCTGTGAGTGACGTTAATGAAGGCAGCGTTGGAGAGAGTTATAGGTAAACGCGTCAGAACGTTGACTTAATCCTCGCCAAGATCCACACAGTGGAAGTACCACACCTGCCCCAGTCCCTGGCGTATGATCATCAATCATACACAATATACACACCCAGCACAGGAGCATTTCATATGACTGGAGAGCAATTCTGCCTCATTCATATAATAGCTTCAATAGACATATTGATAAAATACAAGAACTGTCGATGAAATACAGTTCTTAACCTCCTCAGACGACAAATAAACACTTTCAGGGACCATAGAAACACAACTGACCTCAGTCTGAGTGAATAGAATGTACGCCTGAGGCCGTCGCTGTGTGTGAGAAAGCTCACCCTCTCTTCTTCTTCAGGTTCTTGAAGGCGCAGCAGTGGCTCGGGTAGGTCAGGTCGGCCGTGGTCAGGTGTTTAAAGGTTTTGATTGGTGGGAGTTTCTTCAGGGACCAGGCATTGCGCGCCATCAGCTCCCTCAGCGACTGGAGGCCGGCGCTGGGGAGGGATGTGACCCCCGTCAGGGACACATCCCTGAGAAGAAGACATGGAGAGGGGTCAGACAAAGGCCTTTCACGAAGTTCATACAGGTTGGTGTTCACCTGGTTACCCTGTTCTGGATTACGGATGCACCGCTAACACAGAGGGAGCTCTGTGTGTGTGTATGTGTTTTCCACACATTCAGTAGTGGAGTATGTGGAAGTATACTAAAAAAGGAAATAAACTGTGAAGTTTCAACTCATGTTTAGCAATCGATCTAGCCGTTTCTATCTCTGTTTATGTACTTGTTCTAAGCATTTCCAACCCGATACTGGCAATGCATGTGACACAAGAGTTTCTGGAAGAGAGTGAACACATCTGTGCCGCCACCCCTGAAATGGGGAATGTGTTCTTTATCGTTTTCAATTAATGAACAGGTTGTTTGTCATGCACTGCTCCCATGCCAACCCCAGAGACTCAGAAAGACAACCTCGTTATAGAGACCAGGCCTCCACACACACATCCTGTCTGACAGCAATATCAGTACACACAGTACACTGTATCCTAGCACGCTTCCCCTCACGGAGGCCAGGAAGAGGGCAAACACTCACAATTACATCTGGCAATCTCTTATCTCTTAACGATCGCGCGAAAATGAACGATTAACGATGATTTCACGAGATGCTCGTTGACATGGATCTGATGATGACTTGCGGAGTGCTGAGTCCCTCTCTGGCCTCGCGTCTCGTCTCCAAGGGAATATTGTTGCAAGGCCGTAGAAAAACACAGCAAGACATGCGAGCGGAGAGAGACCGTCTGATTCACTCATTCTGGGATGTTTGGTGCATGACCTAATCTTGGTGACCTCACCAGGACATGTTTCATAGAGAAGCAGCTTGGAAGAACGATGATCACAAGATAACCACAGTGTTGTTTGCTATCCTACTTTTTCCTTTGTTCATACCGTTGTTTCGTTTTTTACATTTTAATAATGCTGCAGACGCTTTTATCCAAAGCGGCACACAAATGCATATGGAAAGCAAAGCTGAATATCATGTATCACAAGTTCTAACAGTATTTTGGTTGTCTGAGTCAAAGATCGGTCTGTAATTAAGCCTACCAGGCACAGAGCAAAGCAACCACATCTCAGCTGCCAGGCAAGGTGCAACAATATCTTACAATATAGTGCATTGCAGCAAAAAAAAGTGATGTCATATAAGTGCACCATCAAACACGGTTGTGGTGCAGCCAGAGAGTGATACATCTCAAATAAAACGTGCAGCGAGAGGACAAATTTGCAGATTAAGTAATGCACTGCTACTCCTTTGGCCAAGCAAAGACAAGTTAGTCAAAAGAAAATGTGTAAAAAGCATTTACGGCATTAAGAATTTGCCTATGTAATTTCCAGTGAGGGGTTTCTGTATTAAACTCGCACAAAAGGGAAGAAGGGTTCTCCCGTGTCTTCAAGAACCTAAAGTGACAAAGCAGATCGGATGTTTGGCTCTCCCACACTCGCAAGCACACAACCCGTGTCTGATTCCCCCAATCAAAGGAACAGCTGTCGTTAAGCCATTTTCACTTTGAAGAAGGCTGTGGCTAGTCTACTATCACGATTCCCAGACATGATACTCTCTTCTTAGCCTACATGCATCTCTAATAAGAAAGAGAGAAATCTACAAAGAATCCTCCTTAATACATTGTGAAAAGAAATAGGCCCTAGGCTACTAAAAGAAAGGCTTCATTTATCAACTAAATATGAATGATTCTTTAAACACACAAAATCTTATCCATACAAAAACTGGGATATTTGATAAAATATATTACAGGGTGTAGGGTAATGTAGAACGGTCATTTGTATAAAATCTTTATTTATACAGGTGAATCTCGTTGAGATAAATAATCTCTTTTGCGAGATCGATGTGGAGATTCCATCGTGTGCTGGCGGATAGCCTACTCACAGGATCGTGGGGCCGCTAAGAGTTCCAGCAAACGTCCTCTCGTCCATCTTGGCCAGCTGCTTGTTTCTGTGAAGGTACCTGGAGAGGGAAGTTGAAAGAGCTGAAGAAAAATCAAACACGAAACCCTTCAATCCCGTTAATTATACAGACTGGTTTTAAGACAAGTCGCCTTTTTCTGGCCCCCATCGCCCATGTAGCCTATCTGTGTTTATTGACACGGCTATAAGGAGTTGCGTTACGGATGAATTCTTGTTGTTTTAAATCAGACAACCGGAGAGGTTACCTCCAGAACATGCTGCACCTTTAATGTACGTACCCGAAGATCCCCAAATCTAATTATGATAATAAACTATTGAGGGGACTGTTTGTTTTGGTCGCACTGCGCTGGGATCATCTCTCACACCGAGCGCGCTCAGAGCCAACACAAACACCCATGTGGTAAGACTAACTGAAAACTAACGGGAGAGTTTGGCCGGCCGATGTCTTCATTAAGGCTCTGGAATCCACTAGTGTCAGATATGGAGGGGGTGGGGATTACACCGGGGGGGTCAATATCACATTAATATTTAATATCCTGACGGGAAAGCAGAGAGAAGTGACAAAAGAGGAGATGAACGGGTAGGCGAAAAGACGGGGATGAGGTTAGGGGAATGTTAAAACGTTATTATGTCAAAATGAGTATTCCTGTCATCCTGTATTCAGCCAGTTAGTCTGACATAAAGAAACATATCTAACAGTTCCAGGCTGGCCCAGATAGGTTCTTGTTGTTTGTGGAAGTGGAGGTACCGCGATGTTGATTTCCTGATGGACACTTTATAGGAAAATTGTTTCCATGACAATGAGAACTTTCCAATCAAGCCCAGCATTCCTCTCGTCCTGCTTGAATAGTGTAAATTTATGTAAGGAATTATAACGCCAAAGTGATTGAATCCGGTCAAATATTTTTAGTATATTTTTTTACAATACTGAATTCATTAATTTATGAGGATGCAGTAAAGGATAACCACTGTTAGTTTAGGGAAAGACCATCATCTTAACCCATATACATCTTGATGTGGCTGTCAGTGATATGTTGGCAAGTTAGTACCTGACTAAATCTGATAATAAATTAATCTACGTGCCTTTAAATTGAAGGGGGTCAGTTGGTAGAGTTTTGAGAAAGAGCACTAGGGAAAGTTTATCATGTGTATACAGTAAATACAATACACCTAGCCTACTATTACAGAACAGGGTTAGGCTGAAAAAAGTTCTAAATGCAAAAATGCTTTAAGACATAATGACACGAAAAGACTAAACTAATTGTTTTCTACATTGTACTTTAATACTGTCGCATAAATACAGAAGACAAACAAATACATATTTAAGATAATATTTGTGTAAAAATGATTGGGTGCTCAAGCCCTTTGAACAGTATTAGGCTACTTACACAGCATCCAGCTTGGTCCCATTGAAGGCATGATGATGCACTTCCATAAAGCCATTATTGTACAGCATCCTGTAAAACAGTTATTACCCAAAACATGTTACACTACAACAAATTAGCCTGACATCATAGCTTCTCAAACACATTTCTGCATGTCTTTCTGCAATGACAAACTTATATACTCTAGAGATGATCAGCACATTTTCCTTAACATACTCTGCTATGTATAAAACCATTATTGTTTACATTGCCTGGTAGCTGAGATATAGCAATTTTGCGCTGTGGCTAGTAAATACATACTGTTCTTTGACTCTGACCACCAACCACTGATGGAGGTGACAGCTAGATATCCATACAGCAGTACTACACTCACACAGTCAGCACTTCGTTGGTGATGCCACGGAACGCATTGGAGGGGATCTCCGTGATGTAAGGGTGATCTGCAATTTCCCTGTTAGGAGATCGAAAGGAAATGATGTGGTGAGACGGATGTAGAAAATGTTCTCTGAAACCCAGAGACGCCACACTCGAGTCTACAAAACTGGATTTGGAAGGTGGAATGAAAACTTGATGAGATTGTTGAACATCTTAAACGTAGAACATGTATTTGGGTATTTTTTACTGTCCCCACTGCCCCCCCCCCCCCCACACACACACACACATACACACACAACATCCACCTGGTATATTGTGTTGTACAGGATGAACCACGCCCTGATTCCAAACATGCTTACAGTATAAAGTTCATGTCGTTTGAGTGGATGTTGGTCAGGTCGGGGAAGGTTCTTAGGCCTGTGTTGAAAATTCCTCTGAAAGGAACAGAGAGAGACACATTTAGATAGCTTCCCAGCCCTGACTAGCTAGTCCCTCCTTCACCAACCGTTAAAATCAGGACAGAAGAGTCTGTGGAAGCCTTTGACCTTGAATGGAAAGAACAGCTCAATTATAATTGTGTGTGGCAAATATGTGTAGGCCTATATTTTAAAGGCTTTTTTGGGCCTTTTTTCAATTCTACAGTTGGAGAGAGTGAGACATGGGGAGAGAAAAAGTGGAAGACATACAGGAAATGGCCCAGGCCGGAATCAAACCTAGGCCCCTTGTTAAGGCCTAAGCCAGCAGCTTTTCACCGGTGAATGACCCCCCCTCAAGCCAAATATTTGAAGACAGGTCTAATCTCTTTATATAATGTTAAAGTAATGTTGTCAGTAGCTGAGACTCACAATTGCGTCACAATATTTTGAATCTAATCGCTTCTGAATCTTCTAGTAGTTTCTGTTGCCAGTTCATTACAATAACTACTCACAGGTATTTCAGGTTTGGAAGATTCTTGAATGCCTCTGGGTCAATGTAGGATAGATTTTTAGCATTCCGTATCTCTCTGAAAAGCAGACACAACTGTTAATGAATATGTTATCCAGTGTATGTTCCCCAGGGCAACATATGCTAACAACATTTAAAAGCTTTACTATCATATGACACATAAGTCACTACACATATAGGTTGTGTTATGACAGAATTGGGTGGAAGATACAAGGGTTTGATTCATGAAGACACAGTTCATAACAGTTTTCTTTCATGTCTTCTGAAGGTTAGGATCGTGCTTCAGGTGTACTGACACTGCCAATAGTAGCTATGCTATGCGTACTCTACACACACACATGGCCCGCACACACAAACACACAGCACACACACGCGGACATTCTCACACACACACACGGTACAAAAGTACACACAGAGACACTTAAGCTGGCCACACACACACATACAACACACACACTAGATACAGATCACGGCAATCAAACATATCCCTCAAACAAAACAGGCCAAAGTGCATACAGGATTAGGGGAAAAATCTCAAAATTGGTCCAGCTCCGGAAACAGGGGTCAATTAGTGTTTCATTGGTGTGTTTACCCTGGTGTGCTCTGGTCTGGAAGAGGGCCAGAGACCAAGACAGACTGGCTCTCTGCTTTCCTAAACCATGTGGTGCAAGGCCCCAGTTTACACACCTGGGAAACCGCACTCAGCACCCAGTGTGTGTGTGAGCTGTAGTGGGTGTGTGTGTGTCTGAACTCCTGGAGCATGTGTGTGTGTGTCTGAACTCCTCGTTCCCTAGCGTATGTGTCTGAACTGTGTGCAGTGAACCTTGAACCAGCCACTACTTCCACGCATCCTCCAAATACCTGTGTCCCCAGCCTCCAAATATCCCTGTCCCCAGCCTCTAAATACCCCTGGCCCCCAACTCTAAATACCCCTGGCCCCAGCCTCTAAACACCCCTGTCCCCAGCCTCTAAATACCTGTGTCCCCAGCCTCCAAATAACCCCGGCCCCAGCCTCCAAATACCCCTGGCCCCAGCCTCCAAATACCCCTGTCTGTAGCCTCCAAATACCTGTGTCCCCAGCCTCTAAACACCCCTGTCCCCAGCCTCTAAATACCCCTGGCGCCAGCCTCCAAATAACCCCGGCCCCAGCCTCCAAATACCCCTGGCCCCAGCCTCCAAATAACCCCGGCCTCAGCCTCCAAATACCCCTGGCCCCAGCCTCCAAATAACCCCGGCCGCAGCATCCTATTATCCCCGGCCCCAGCCTCCAAATAACCCTGGCCGCAGCATCCTATTACCCCCGGCCCCAGCCTCCAAATACCCCTGGCCCAATCCTCCAAATCTACCTCTACAGATGCTATCCACCAGACACAAACAGCTGACAGGAAGCGGAACATTAATTTCTGTCTGACCCCTGGAGGAAACCGGAGAGGAATGTCGTTATTAGCGGTATGGCACACAACCGGACCAATCAGCAGTGAATAGACCATGCAGATCCGATGTCAGTTACTGGGCTTCAGCAGTTACAGGAAGCATAGTCTCTCCTCAACACACGACACAGGGGTCTAACCTACCGTGGGAGGGGTTAATAACAAGTCATCAATCCGAGAAAACAAAATGAAATTTATAATTGATTAGGAAAACGTATGGTACCTGGAAAATGTGTAGATATACAAAAAAAAAATGCTTAAGTTACAAACCAGGTAATATCACGGAGGGGTTGATATATTCTGTTGAAGGGTAGCACAGTGTGTATATCCAGTCTGTCATCAACGTTAGTCCCATCATTTAGAATACATTCCATCTGAGACACTTTAACAAGCACTAAAGCATGGACAGGAAAACCGTTTATTTACATGTGGTCTCCCATCTCTTGTAACATGGTTGTTACGGCTGTCTCTTTAGAAGCAGCAAGGCGATGATGGACAGCACACAGCGCTTTACAGTAAATGCCCATTTTTGGTCAAAGGATTACAGAAAAAGCCAGTTAAAAACAGCCCTTCTCAACATTCTCTAGTGGCAGGCGATGCTAAGTACACATCTGAGACATTTGTGATGTTTTTTAGAACCTTGTTGATTGAGAGTTGAATACTGGTAATGTTCTGGTAATGTTTTTACAGTGTTTTGCTGAACTTTCTTTCCTAAAATAATGCTGATATTGACCTTGAATAACAAGATATGAATGCTGAACAAGGCATCCATACTCACATATGTGTGATTTTCTTCAGGTTGTAGAACGAGTGTTTCTCCAGCTTCTTCAGCGTCGCATCCACTGACACATATCTGAAACAACAAATCAACAAAACGTGTACATTGACCCCGTCCATTTTACAAAAGGTACATTTCACTTGCACCTTCTGCAAATACAGACACTGTAATTGGACCATAGGATCTACAAAGCGAGCCAGTAAATTATTCCTAAGCCTGAAACCCACTCTAACCACCAAGTACAGTATGCCATAGGTCTCTAGAGCTAAGTGTAATTTTACAGGTATGTACCACACAGATCCATTTCTTATCCATCAGTTACAGCTCTTTTATTTGTTATTTCTCGGTAACGACTGTATACTTAATTTCTGAAAAACTGGGAGGTGAATTTTTGTAAAATTGAACGAATCTATTCATTGTAACAAAACTATTGGCCTACTCCTAGACAAAATTACCCATTTTGACAATAACAAGTACTCTTTCACTGTTTGCTAATTAAGGAGGTTGTCATTTTAACACAAGCACATTTCTTTCCTTGGAAAAACCAAACTGCTGTCCTTTCTTAATGCACTATTTGTATGTCACAAGGGAGTCGGCTAGACACATAGATAAACACATAGTTAAATATAAATGACAGATATCATGAACACTCTGTCTATTCACCTGTAGTACTAACTAAGGATCAACCAGCAAGCTACAGGAGCAAACATAAGCCTGAGACTGAACTCAAGAGAATCTCCTTACTCCTCAACCACTTTCCCCAATCTCTCCCCTCAACTTTATCTCCTCATCCTCTCTCCTAAAATTCTCACCTCCAACTTTCTCCTCCACCTCTCTCCCCAACCTCTCTCTTCATCCTCTCTCCCCAACCTCTCTTCTCATCCTCTCTCCCCAACCTCTCTCCTCATCCTCTCTCCCCAACCTCTTCTCATCCTCTCTCCCCAACCTCTCTCCCCAGCCTCAGCCCAGGCCTTCTCCTCATGCCTGGGCCTTCTCCTCATGCCTGGGCTTTTCTGCGGTGGGAGGATCCACATTCCTATTCTTGGAAAGCATTAGCACTTCCAGGAGTAATCAGCAGTCAGCCGTGATACTGAACAGAAGGCCCATCATCCGCCTGGGTGGAGGACAGCGGGGCAGGGAACACCAGGGATGGTCCCCCCCACCCAAGAAATAGTGTGAAGGTGGGTAGATTTCTTAAGAGACAGCAGGTGAATGGGAGGTGAGGCATTCATGGGATTTTGCACGCCAGATGGGAGGAATCACTTACATGCGTGAGATGTTGATCATGTTGGAGAAGGCGTCCGCCGGCACTGATGTCAGTCGAGTCTCCAGAAGCCATCTGTTTGAAAACAAAGATGGAAACTTTGGTTAGAGACACGTTCAGTATCTCTCCACATTCAGTGTCTCTTCACATCATCTTCAAACAGAGGTTCTGGTCTACCCACAAGTTGTCACATCGATTTAATAGTTTTTTTGGACTGGCGAATCATGCACAGACAGCTATTGAGAGACATGTTTTTAAATGTACTGATGAATGAGACTTAGTACATGAGGTAGCGCAATTCCCAACAGTTTGACTGCTTGGCTTTCTGAAAAGGAGAATATAAGACTGCTATTATAAACGTCTTACTGAATCAAACGGAATTCTCAACTTTCTCAGTAGGCAGTGGCCCAACATTGATAGCTTGTGTGTTTCTGCTGGTTACGTTTCCTTGCGGGCGGGATGAAAGGCGTCTTTGAAGTGCTCGGTATAAACTGTGTCATAGGAACATGAGGGGAAACAAAACCTCAGGTCTGACTGGACTCGGACCCTGAGCCAAGATAAATAAGGTCTGGTGCTGCTTACAACCTGGAAAGAGAGGGAGGGGCATAGAGAGAGGGAGGGATAGAGAGATACAGAGAGAGAGAGAGAGAGAGAGAGAGAGAGAGAGAGAGAGAGAGAGAGAGAGAGAGAGAGGAGGGAGAGAGAGAGAGAGAGAGAGAGAGAGAGAGAGAGAGAGAGAGAGAGAGAGAGAGAGAGTAGGGGATATAGAGATAGGAGGTATTGAGAGGGAGTGATTAAGAGAGTGGAGAGAGATAAATACAGAGAGAGGAAGGAAATAGAGATAAGGGAGAGAGGAGAATCGAGGAGGCACCGCAGCTGCATATGTTCCTACAAATCACCCAGATCTAATTTATATTACATAGAAATAACACGTTAATTAGCAGGTAAAATTGGGTGTTAGTAGCAAAGGTTAAGAGATGCAATGAGATCCCTGTCTAATAGGCACCAGCAGGCATATCGTCAGTGTGATGTGAGTCAAGGAACCTTTACCATATCCTACACTGTCCTCTAAGCAGGAGAAGAACCAGGAGGAATGAATGAAAGGAGCTGTCAATCTCCATTTGGAGTCCCTATGTGACTGTTTGGATCTCCGACCCTGTTCCTGTGAGATACATGCTGTGGGTTTTTGCTCCAACCACAGTTGTAACTAACCTGATTCAACACATCAACCAGCTGATTATTAGAATCAAGTGTGCTAGATTAGCGTGAAAGTCTAAAGGAAGGTGGGTCTCCAGGAGCAGGGTTGGAGTGTAAGCCTACAGTACAGGAGGGTAGCTCTCCGGGAACAGGGTTGGCCACCCTAGGGGGGATACTGTAGGGGGGGTACATGCATAGTCATTTTGGTGGAACAATAGACTAATTCAGGATTGGGAGTCATTCGTGGGGGTTCCTCAGGAGAGGTGGGAGAGGGAGCAGGCAGAGGTCTTTGACAAACTCAAACAAACACAGGGACACAGACCAGACCTCATCATCATCTGGTTAGTCGGGCTGTTTCGCCGCAACCTCAAATCCAAACAATCGGAGTGTATTATGGCGGAGGGGGGGGAGGGGGGGGTGGTAGCAGGCCATCACTCGGTCTTTAGAGAATATGACTCCCTCAATTTGTCATTAACGGAGAAAGGCTGTGACAACAAACAAGCTCGAGATGGAGTTTGAAGTGGGGAAAACCAACATAATTTGTAATGGTGTCAGTGGAGAACTGACAATCTGCCATGTTCCCTGTGGGGGGCTGACTGCAGGTAGCCAAAAGACAGGCCACATAAATAACAACATAAACAAACCTCAGCAGAACCAGTTTCAACCCCCTCAGACAGCCATTAATCAAGGTGCTAGATACTAAAGAGAAGCGTGTTGTTATGAATTCCTTCAGATGTTTTAATATGGGAATTTACAGGAAGATTTGTACCTGCTAACCAGTTAATATGCAGTCAAATTCTCTAACCACTAAGCTATGCCTGTCCTGTCCTGTCCTGGTCTGTCCTGGCCCTCTCCCTGGCAGAGCTACAGCAGTGCGAGGCGGGGGTAGCTGGTGCATGACAAGAACAGGGACCAAAACAACACCTCAGTTTTGAGATCACTCTGATGCCTCTAATGTGTTTTCGTAAAGAGTTTTAAACAGATTACCTCAGAAATGCACAATATGAAGTAATTCTAACCGTTTCCATTTCTGTACACAGTAAAAGGTCTGTGTCATAAATTAATAGTCAGACCATGGTCATCATTTCCATTAATTACAGTAACAGTTAATACATTTTAAACTCCACCAATAATTATTCAATTTCACACAGTAAATTCAATTGGTTGCATGTAACCCTAGCTATGGTCTATGTGAGGTTTGGAAACAATTTAAAGTTTTCGAGAAAGTGGGGCCATTGTGTTTTTTTTTCTTCAAATGGCACTCTTTAAAAAAAAATGTGCTGCAGAAAGTAAATATTGTATTTGAAGGCATCGGGCAGACCCAGGCGTTGGAGCAGGAGCAAGCTTGCAGTCACGCTACGCAGGCTTTTAAGAGCGGCTGTGCTTTGCTTTCCACCTCCAGCTCTCTCCAACACATGGATCTGAGCAACCTGCAAAAATACCAACGCGAAAACACACTCACAAAGCAGAGCACTTGACTTAGGTTCACTTAAGCAACGTTCACATACTCAAACAAACGCACACACACACACACACACGTGTGAGACACACAAAGACAGTCAGGTGAGTGAAACTGACTGTGTATATCTACCAGAACATCAATAACACACATGAATAACCAGGCAGCCTATTTGGTCTATTTTGGTCCAGAGTTTTTATGGAGCTCTTTTCATGAGAGGGTATTTGGCTATTCTCTGTCTTCTTGTTCTTTTTTGGGTCGACGCTGGGTAAACTTGGCGTGGATGAAGAATGTGACCGTCCTGTGGGGACGTCTGGAGGTCTGAATTGGGGCGCTGATGGGGAGGTAATGCTATGTGATGGCTCCCCTGGAAGGCGAGGGCTGTTTGGGCTGAAGGGGGGGTCTGGTTGAGGAGGGCACCACAGTGGAATGTGTTTGTGTGAAAAAACAATTGGACAAAGACAAAGTGGATTATCACTCAGTATTCAAGCTCAGCTGCTGGAGGGGTCTGTAGAGGCGAGCCTCCACTACACACACACACACATACACACGCACACACACACCTGCTAATCTAAAACATGCAGGACAGTGGGCCCTGAGGACCAGGGTTGAGGACCACTGCTCTAGAGGAAGTCATAGACTCAGCCACAGAACAGTAATTTGAACATCTGCCACTATGAAAGGTTCCACAATGCTATGCTTCTCCCAAGGTCATGGTAACTCTGTTCTACCGTCTTACAGTTCGCCAACTCATATACACATTCTCAGAGCCATAACAGGGTACCCCCTTTTCCATCCCTTCCAGAAGGTTCACATCTACGTCAGGATTCCTGACAGATTTCTCATGTATACAGTGTAAACCATGGAACAAGGCTAATTGATGTACAGCACACCAGACACTGCAGTCATTCATGTCAATTCCCCCATTAACCTATTCACTCTATTCCTTATGTCTCACGTCGGCGTGACTTGCGAGATGAAGGTGGATCCTTCACCTCCACAGGTCCACTCACGGAGGTGGACAGAGATCTGCTCTAGGTGCTGCTCTGTTGGCCAGGACCAGAGGAAGTCAGACCCTAAATCCTCCAAGTCTGCCTGGCTGGCAGAGCTAAGCTCACTCTGCTGAGGGATCTGTGTAGTGGATTTCCTCACACTCACTCCCTCACTCATTTCTCTCTCTCTTTCGCTCTCCCTCACTCTTTCTCTCTCTCTTTCTCTTATTCACTACATTGTTGCTCTCTCTTTTTCAGTATTCACTCATTTGATTTGGTTCAGGACTGGCCACTAATCTGCCACTTCCAGATGTTTGTTTACTGTTTACAATAATAATGTTTTTGAATGCTTGATAGAGGTAGTAATATCAGTATCTATAGGACTTATCTTTGTGCTGGTGTGAGTATTCATCCTGCACTGTAATATTACAGATTTGGGAAAAATGTAAACACACAAAGCAACTGAAGCTCAAAATCAAGATAATATTTTAATATTAACATAAGTTTTTGAAAATTGTTTTGCCCTTTTGCCCAATTTGTTCCATACCTATTCTTGTTTTTAGAATACACTTGATCTACTTGGATACTGTAATTATAAAACACCATTAAAGATTGCATCAGACAGTGAGATGAGATGCATTTTCACAATATGCACTTGTCTCAAAATCATCTGTTTAGTAAATAGGTAATCCTTCTTTCAGTCAATTTTATTAACTCATTATAAATATCAAATGAGGAAAATTGCATGTGGACTGTAATGTAGAAATTGTTTACAGTAAAGGCTATTTAAAAGTATTAAATTAAGTTTAAAATGTTTTCTCTTTCTGTCTCTCACACACAGAGGCACACACGCAGATAGGCAATAATAATAAGTCCCAAAATTATCTGAGGACTGTTTACTTACAGTGTATCTGTGTTTGCAGGAAATATTGGGATGACATCAAGTTCAAAGCATGAGATGGTGTAGGTCTTCCACTCTGAGCATTCACAAACAGCTGGGCAGGATTCGGGTTCGCCCAAGGTGATGATGGAAAGGGTAACAAGGATAATCAGCGCATATGTTATCACGTGCATGCTTCGTTGATCCTTTTCCTCTCTTCTCTTCAGTCAAATAAATGTATCATCTGTTCCAGCCAAAGCAGCAAATGGAAGTTGAAGCCTGACTTGTTTTAATCAAAACTTTGCTACTTTGCTGTGCAATTAGTCAAATAGTTATCTTATTGGCCGCGACGGCTTCGTGTGAGTGGTGATAGCTACAGTAAGTTTGAAAGGGAATACTGTACGCTGCACTGGTGTAGAGGTGGTCTTAACGGCGTCTAAAGGCGTCCCCTGGTTAAGAAGACACTCGTGTGTAAAAAAATGGGAAGTGACACTGTATTTCTTACCAAACTCAGCGAAGTTGTTTCTCTGAGTACTTTTCTTCATAATTACTGAATGGAAGATAACATATTTTTTCACATAGACCCAATTGTATGATGTGATATCTGTAAGTTTTAATAGTCATTGTGAAAATTATTGATAGAATTATTTTGTTTGTCATAATTTTTTGTGTCTGACCAAAGATAATTCATGGCTGGCCAACGATCTCCACTTTGATCAATTTATTTTTCTGATTACATTGTCTAGAAGAGCGGCAGAGGTGGCGCAATATAATATTTCCATCACTGAAGCTTTCGACAATGTAGTTGTCAAGAGAACACATTCAAGTACTCCTATACTTCAGAAAACTACAACTCCCATCACGTTACAATTTTCTGGTTTGTTGTCTTCCTGTTCAAAGGCGGTCAGTTCAAGTTGCCATAGCAGAGAGAAGCTAGTTGAACATCTTCAGGTGTCACTTCTTGGTAAAGTAACCTGCAAAAGGTTTTGATGTAGTAAATCCGTACTGGTAAGTGAAGAAAATGGCGCACATTAAGCATGTATTGTATTTTCGGTTTAAAGTGAATCCCTGAATTGTCTTTCCATTTAACTAACCACTCATCTTAGTACTACAGATTGCAAGCCTGAACAAACTTGTTGCTAGTGACAGTTTAGCTGGCTAGCTAGTGCTAGCAAACCTGTTGCTTGGAGTTCAGTTCGGTTTACTTGTGAACGTTAAGTAGCTGGCTTGTCGGATTAGCCTATAGCTTTCTATGTCCGTGTGTTTGATAACTTGTTGGCTGGGGTGTGTTGTATAGTTACCTAGTTAGCTGGATTTAATAGCAAAATTATAAACAAACACATCATAGGTAGCTACAAAACTGAGCATCATAGCAACGTTATCAAACAAGGTCGGCTCTTAACTACAGTAGTTTTCTTCGTTTGCTAGCTACAGTACAGTAGTTAGCTTGTCTAACAAGCTTCACTGATAAAGTGAGGGTCAGATTGAATCCCAAAACAAATCAGATACTTTTACTACGTAACACTAGAACCATAAGTACCAGACATAACCCACTCGTATGTATCATAGCGACGTTATCATCATAGCTACAATAAAGTCTGCTTTCAACGATCTTTCGCGTGGGCCATGCCATGTAAACAAACGTATCTTCTCGATAATCTGATTAAATCACAGCTTGGACTAATTAAGAGACTTGTAAATCTCAGCATTTTTTTCGCTGACAAGGACTTCGCCGGTCCAAAACAATGGAATCATCCAGCGAATCGGACAGCTTTCAAAGGACAAGAGGGGTTCGATCCCGGGGGAGAGAATCACGCCCGAGAGCCAGACGAGACAGAACCGAGACCGATGCAGTCATCTCTGAGAAAATCAACACATTGACAAGCACTTTACAGGTTCCCCTATCTTCATCTCCATGTCTATAGCTGTCAAGTTGTTCCAATACCCCTAATAGCCATTTCATTTTTCAGGATACAAGTAGAAACTTGAGCAAAGTTGATCGTATGCTGGGCGAGTACAGAGAACATACAGATGACCAGGCAGAAGCCATGGCA
Source organism: Hypomesus nipponensis (assembly GCF_054491055.1). NCBI lineage: Eukaryota > Metazoa > Chordata > Actinopteri > Osmeriformes > Osmeridae > Hypomesus > Hypomesus nipponensis. Next base: position 14,305,343 of record NC_140366.1, on the reverse strand, counting down.
ACGGTGGGTAGCATAAGTAAATGAGAACCCTGCAATCATACATACTGTAATGTCACCCCACCTCACATTCTCTCACTTTCTTTTCTGGATTTATTTTATGAATCTCCTAGCTCTACTACTCAAAATGACACTTTCTGTCCCTCTCTTCCCTCCCACTCCTCTTGCACTCTTTTTTTCCCTCTCTCCATCTCCCTCTCACTCCCTCTCACACTCTCTCCACCCCCACCCCTCTCTCTTTCTCTTACACTCTCTCTGGTCCTCCCCACCATCTCTCTCCTCTCGGTCCAAGTTGAGGGAGGATCTGGAGGAGTCTATTCTGCAGCTCCAGAGCCAAAGGCAGAGAAGGCCCAGCCGGGCTCCCAGTGCCTCAGGGTCAACCCTGCACACCAGCGATCTGGAGGGGGGAAACTCTTCAGGTCAGGCCCTGGAAGCAGACCTAGATACTTGTACACCTGTACATGTGGTGGCCTGTAGTGCTTGTGCTTCACCAGTTCAAGCTTTAATCTGGCCAAACAGGCCGTAGACGGGGGGGGGGGGGGGTTGAGTAGTTCCAACGACCTCTTCCCTTCACTGCCAAAGGGCCAGAATTGAAGTCAGTCATTTTTTTTAAACCTCATAATCAAATACATAATGAGGGGAAAATACTTGTTTGCAGAAGGCCAGCGTTTCTACCCGACCTCTCCCCTGAAGGATTATGGGAGCTCGGAGTCGGCCGGGGGCAGGAGGCGATCCCGGTCAGCCACTGTGCGCTTCTGTTCTCCCAGAGTGGCCGGAGAGGATGTGAGTGTGCTCTCTCCTTCAGACGCTCTTAGCTATCCTAGGGGATGAACAGATCGTATGTGTGTATGTGTGTATGTGTGTATGTATGTATGTATGTATGTATACATATAGTCTATGTACTCTTTGTGCATTTATTATCCATCTAATAAATCCCTGGAGCAACAGCGCTCATGTAGGGGAGTGTAGATACACAACTCTTCCTCTAGATGGTGTAGTGACTCCATAACAGTGTGGCAGTCAAACAAAGTTTGGAGTACATAGTAGTAAAACATATATAGTTAATATCCTTGTGTCCCAGTGAATGATTGATCTTCTGATTGGGATTAACATTCAAATGCTAAATCCTTTTTTTTCCCCACATCCTCACAGGCCCGTAAATTATACCTCTGGGACATTGTAAATATTTGGAGCAGGGCAATAGTAACCAGACAATATTAGGTGTGAACCTCAGTAAACCTTTTGTTACAGCTCTGATACATTGAAGTCATGTATCTGCGTCCCCGTTCGTGTCCAGATCCACACTCCCTGGGATTAACAGCAAGTGCCCTTTACAGTCTCCCACAGCCCTCATAGTCATGAGTGTGTTTGTGTGTCCTGTCTCCAGATCCACACTCTGCACCAGTCCCTCAGAGACCTGCGCAGCGACCAGATCCGTCTGGGCGGCCACCTGGACACAGAGGTCCTCAGGAGGAACAGGTACAGAGCTCCGGGGCCTTGCAGCCTGGCCTTGCAGCCTGGCCTTGCAGCCTGGCCTTGCAGCCTGGCCTTGCAGCCGGGCCTTGCAGCCTGGCCTTGCAGCCTGGCCTTTGACCTGGGGCACGCTCTCCGTATGTCGCTTATTACATCCGAGTTCAAATGACACATCCAAGATGACATCATTGTGCTAATCATGATCAGGCTAATTTGAATCTTCCAACACCCTTGTTGTTTATGATTAGTATAGCTGGATTGAGTTATGCGTTGGTCTAAAAGGGGGTACGTATCGATAGTAGAAGCCTTGATCAGCAATGCTGCTATTGGCTGCTCACATAAGTCTATGGCTGCTCACCATGGCCAAAAAAAGCACCCTGTTCCTCAACAGAGCCAAACTTGAAGGTTGCTCGAAGGTTACTCCAAATTGGAAGATTTAACCAAACGGCAAGGAAAACCTCAAAGTCAGAAAAATCCAGGAGAGGGCTGGCAAAAAGTAGCAGACAATTTCAATGTAGTGACCACGTTAGATGTTATATCGCTTATTACAGTAGGCTAGGCCTATTTGTCTTTGTATTTTCTTATTTTCATAATTACTTTGTTCATCATCTAATGTCATACAATAATTTAATGTGGTTCCAACAAATTAATGTTGTAAATGCCACCCTCATGAGAAAACCGAAAAAACACTGGATTTGCCTATCACGCAATGTGCGATTCTGCTCATTGTTTGTGCACCTTCTGCAACAGGTTGTTGTCGTCAACACAGATAAGACATGGTTGTGACAGACTTCCCGTATCACCTCTGCTTGTAAAGCCTCAATCTTTTCGTGTTTACACAAAATAAACCTGCTACCGAGCAGGTTTAAGCTTACGGACCTGTTGCTATGACAGCAAGTCCAGGATGAGCTTCGAAGAACCGAACAATCCAAGATCATGACATATCGTCCACAAACAAATCCAGCAAACTGAGTTAGCGACGTACGGAGAACGGGGCCCTGGTGTTGTAGCCTAGCCTTTGACCTGGTGTTGTAGCCTAGCCTTTGACCTGGTGTTGTAGCCTAGCCTTTGACCTGGTGTTGTAGCCTAGCCTTTGACCTGGTGTTGTAGCCTAGCCTTTGACCTGGTGTTGTAGCCTATCTCTTGACCTGGTGTTGACGTTTGATTATAAAATCAAACAATTTAATAATAACAATATTTGTCTCTTGCAACGGCACTTTATTTGGTAGTTAATGCTAGTTTACATTACATTTATTCGTTTAGCAGACGCTTTTATCCAAAGCGACTTCCAAGAGAGCTTTACAAAAGTGCATAGGTCACTGATCATAAGAACGAGATAGCCCCAAACATTGCGGGCAGCCTAAACATGAAGCATACATTGTGAAAAACCAAATAAGGGCCAAAGGGAAGAACCATAAGAGCTTATTGTTAAACAAGTTACAATTAAACAACATGAACTTCAAAAAGTGCAAGAGTGTACCTGTAGAAAAGCAATCAACAGTAAAATATTTCACAGCGACTACAATCATTTTAAAGCATTACAACTAACCAGCAAGAGCAGCAAGTTTCTCAATAAGAGTCATTGTGATCCTGGAGGAAACTAGCATCAGGTCCAGCAAATCATTCCTAAGTACCATTGTAGTCCCGGAACAAGTGTGTCTTGAGCCTTTTCTTGAAGGTGGGGAAACAGTCAGTTTCTCTGATGGAGGTGGGGAGTTGATTCCACCATTGGAGGGCCAGACAGGAGAAGAGCTTCTGTTGGGAACTTGTGTTGTAGTTACTCTGAAGCTGATAGTTTATGAGCCCTTTTTGTTTTTGTTTTTTAAGGTCGGATGTTGACACCAGGCGAGCGTTGGAGAATCTGGCAGAGCATCTTACGGCTTCACAGAACGAAGATTTGGTGAGCTGAGATGATCGCATGCTTACATGTATTTCATTTATCAAACACTTTTATCCAATCTATCAATAGTGTGAAAAGACAAAATTGTATTTTATGTGCTGAGTGCAAACATAACAACATCTCAACTACCAGGCACTGTGCTATATAATATACATTATACATGTTCACATTTGACACTTCCCTCATGATCATGAATACATATCTCAGGTGAATACATATCTCAGGTGAATACTGTCTTTTTTAACACTGTTAAAATCTCTCCTGTGTCCTGTTTACGTGCCTCCCTCTGTCCCTCCCATCTTCCACTGTCTCTCTCTCCCTCTGTCTCTCTCCGTCTGTCTCTCACCCTCTATCCCTCCCTCCATCTCTTCCTCTCCCCCTACAGGTGTCGAGCCGAGTGGAGCAGCGACTGCAGGAGATGGAGAGAGAGATGCGTGCAGAGCGACAGAGCACAGAGCGGCGACCAGAGGCACGGGGGAGCACGTCTGACGAACTGCAGGAGGTAACGCATCCCTCCCTCCCTCATTCCCTCCTTCCCTCATTCCCTTCCCTCCTTCCCTCCCTCATTCCCATCCCTCCTTCCCTCATTCCCTCCTTCCCTCATTCCCTTCCCTCCTTCCCTCCCTCCCTCATTCCCATCCGTCCTTCCCTCATTCTCTTCCCTCCTTCCCTCCCTCCCTCATTCCCATCCCTCCTTCCCTTGTTCCCTTCCCTCCCTCATTCCCATCCCTCCCTCCTTCTCACCCTCCCAAACAGCTACTCCAGGTCTTCATGTAGGCTACCTCACCTAACCCACTGGTCCCCATCACCTGATCAGCCCAGCACAGGTCTCTTCCACAAGGGGGCAGTCTTCAGCTGTGGTGGGCCCAACCACTGTCTCTCTCTCTCTCTCTCTCTCTCTCTCTCTCTCTCTCTCTCTCTCTCTCTCTCTCTCTTTAGCACAGAGAACCAGCTCAGATAAGAGAAGCTTCATTTGTATGTCTCTGCTCCTCAGTACTCTAATGAGAAGCCAATGGGCCTCTGGTTATGGGAAATAATGTATTTGTTCCCAAATTAAGGAGTAAGTAAACAAGAGAATGAAATGAAGAGGAAGTAAATCAGTTTTGCTGTTAAAAGGGTGGTGGAGGTGCTGGGAGGGGCGATGGTATTAATCTGCTGGCTCTGCTCATGGGAGGGAATGAGGATGATGACTCATTTGGGGTGGTGGAGGTTTCTCTCTCTCTCTGTCTCTGTCTCTCTTGCTCTCTCTCTCTCTGGCAGATGCAGTGATGAGTCTCTAAGCCTGTACAGAGTGAGTGGGAGGGTGTGTTAAGAGCTCGTACAAATCCACCATGAGGTCCTGGAAGGGGGGGGGGGGAAGAGGAGGAAAGCAGACTGTTCAGCATCACTCTCACCCCCAGCTCAGAGCCCTGATGGGATCAAAACGAGTGCCGAAGGAAGATGAGTCGTGTGTGCTGATTTGCTGGTCCAGGCTCTGACTGTGTGTGTGTGTGTGTGTGTGTGTGTGGTGCAGGCCCTGAAGAGGCGGGAGGCTCGGGTCATGGACAGTGAGGAGGTGGTTAAGATCAGACTCCTCAGCTCAGAGGCTGACAAGACCAAGGTGAGGGGCTGGAGCAGGACTCAAGAAGCATGCGGGAGTCAGAAGAGTACAGTACACGAGACGCGTCACCTGACATGCTATCTGACCCCCAGTTGGAGCAGGAGCTGGAGAGAGCCAGGAAACAGCTGGACCAATCAGAGGGAGGCAGGAATACCCTACTACAACAGGTGTGTGTATCAGTGTGAGTGTCAGTGGGTGTGTGTGTGTGTGTGTTTTATGCTTGAGTGTGTATTTTGCTCATGCTCGTGTGTGTTGTGTTCCTGTGTATGTGTTGGGCTTGTGTGTGGGTAACCCTCTGCCCCTGGTGCTTTGTGTCCAGGTGGAGGACTTACGTGAGCAGCTTCTGAGGCTGGAGAAGGAGAGGCTGGAGCAGCAGAGGCTGGAGCAGCAGAGGCTGGAGCAGCAGATGGGTTCTACCCGGGCCTCCACCCAGCCCAGAGGCCACCTGCCCAGGGACAGCAGGGCAGGAGACCTGGGCCCAGGTACTGAGTTAGACAGTGGGCGTGTCTTGTCTGACGTGTGTCTGTTGTGTGACGTGTGTGCGTGTGTGTGTGCAGACGTGTTGGAGCTGGAGCGGGAGGTGCAGGCGCTGCGAGGGCAGCTCAGCAGAACGGCGGCCCTCAGAGAGCTGGAGGAGCTGAAGACCAGCCTGGAGCGCAAGGAGGGAGACAGGCTTCTGCTCTGCTCACAGGTCGAGGTGTGTGTGTGCGTCTTGGTGTCGGTCTGTGTGAGTGTGTGTAGCTACAGCATGCGTTTGTCTCTGTGTGTAGCTGTGTGTGTGTGTGTGTGTGGGGGGGTGGGGTAGGGGGGCAGTGTGCAAACGAGCGTTGTTTGTGTGTCTGTGAATGCGTCACACTTGTCTGTGATGTGTGTGTGTGTGTGTGTGTGCTCAGGTAAGTGTGTGCGAGGCTTCCAGGGTGTAGACCAGGTTGTGAGCGCTTGCCTCGTGTCACTTCCTCTTCCTGAGTGTGTCGGCTGAGTTGAGGGCTGAGAGAGATCAGAGGCGTGCTACTCAGGATCTGTCACCTCTCAAGATAGTCCTCACATGGCGCTGCAGAACTGGGGGATCTGGGCTTCAAATAGAGACCTTGTTGCAGAAATGTTTATTAATGTCAGCGGCGCCTCTCGCTTCTTTGGGTCTTGGAGTTTTCAATTCAGCGTGAAGTGAAATGCGTCAAAGTTCAAACTGGAGGCAAGACACAAAACGAGTGTTTTGTGTTGGATCGGGCTCCGGAGGCAGCCTTTGATTCAACTCAGGTTGTAATGAGTTGTAAGTCACACAACAAATGAGCATCGACAAAGTTGTGGGTTTGAAAGAGAGAGCGGGCCTTTGAGCACACCGCGGTTCCGGAGTCTCTCGTTCCCCCTTTATACCAGACATCTCCATCTGTCTTTGTGTGGGTGTCTCTTTCTTTTTTCGTCTCCATTTACCTCCCCCCCCCCCCCCCCAGGCTCTGTCCTCAGACCTGTCTCGTCGGGAGCACCAGCAGCTCTCCATGCTGCAGCAGCTGAAGGACATCCAGGCGCGCTCGGAGGCGTGCGCGGCCGAGAGGGCCCGGGCGGCCCAGCGGGCGGAGGAGGCGGAGGCCCAGCTGGAGGAGAGCGCCCGCAGCAGGGAGCAGCTGAGGGCCCGGGCGCAGGAGGCCGTCCGCCAGTGGAGGGCCCGGGCCCGGAGGCTGCAGGGGGAGCTGGAGGAGGCCCGCGCGCAGGCCCGACTGGACGCTGACAAGGCCAAGCAGGTCAGAGAGCTGGGACGGCCTGCCTTTGTCGTAGGACGGGGGGAGGGGGGGGGGGTGAGCAGAGTGGAGGGCCAATGGAGCTCAGGGGGTAGAGAGGGTCACCCTCTAAGGTCCACACACACACCTGGTGAGAGAACACACTCGGTTTGTTTTACCTCCAGACACTAACCAGAAGCAGGGCTTGCTGTTCCTGAATCCCTTGCCTACTTTCAAGCATGACTCAGTCTTTTCCTGAAGTTGAAAGTCACCTCGCACATGTGTGTAGTCACTCACCTCCAAAGTAATCACCTCCCTCCTTCACCCCCTCTTCATCCTCTTCATTGGTGGCAGCAGATGATGGTTCCCACCTGGCTCTGACTACGTGAGGCGAATTAATGCCAGCGCCGCTCACAAACCACAACGCTGAAATTAAAGGCTCAATTAAATGATTAGAAGCTGAGCTCTAACAAAGCCTTGGTGTTCCGGTGGCTTCCACACAACAGCCTGCTTCACCTGAGGGGAGGAGAGCCAATCAGGCCTGAACAGGCTGGTTGTGTCCTTTTATCTACAGCCAGGCTCTGTTTGTAGTTTCCATATCGGGCTCCCCTCCACTCCTGACCTCCTCACCCTCCTCCCTTATCTCTGAGTCTCTGATCCGCCCTCTCTCTCCCTCCCCCCTTTTCTCCTCTCCTCTCTCTCCTTGTCTTCTTTCCCGCCCTCTTCTGCCTGTCTTCATCCTCTTCCACCTCCATCCCCTCCTCCTCCTCCTCCTACCCCCTCCCAGGGGTGTGAGGAGAGGGAGGGCTCCCTGGCTCAGGTGAGGGCTGCGTCCCAGCAGGTGGAGGGGGTGAGGAGGGAGCTGGCCGAGGCCCTGTCCCGCCTGGCCCAGCGCGAGGAGGAGCTGCACCAGAAGGAGGTGCAGCTGTCGGAGGCGCGAGGCCGCCGCCTGGGCCTGGAGCAGGAGCTGCTGGAGGCCAGGGAGGCCCGGGAGGAGGAGGCCCAGCGCCAGGCCCGGCTGCGCCAGGAGAACCAGAGGCTGGAGGAGGCGCTGGAGGCCCAGGCCCGGAGGAACCAGGGGGACCGGGAGGAGCTGGAGGCCGCCCTGACGGAGCTGCGGGCCAGCCGGGCTCAGCTGGCGTCCAGGCTGGCTGAGGAGGAGGCCTCCAAAAGGGAGCTCCAGAGAGCCAGCGCAGAGCTGCAGGTGAGCGCGAGCCAGGCCCGGGAGCAGAGCGCCTCGCTGGGGGGGCGTCTGGAGCAGGAGAGGCAGGAGCACCAGAGGGAGCTGGCGGCGGTGAAGACTGCGGCCCAGGAGGGCAGGAGCAGGCTGGAGCAGACGGAAGCCCAGCTCCTGGAGATGAAGGTATGTCACCGTCACACGTGCACACAGTCAATGTGCACACACTCGTTCACCGTTCACTCACATACTGGACACACACACACACACGTACCGTTTACGTACAGTTTGTGACCAGTATGGACTAGAACTGTGTTTTGGCTTTCCCCATATACTGGGGTGGAGATCACACACCTCCTGGCTCAGGAGTGGTAGAGCATTTGAGCTGCTGGTGTTTTAGCCAGCCATGACAGCACCCACCTACTGCATCCCCCCGTAGTGAGTACTCACCAGTCCAGAACCTTCCATCCCTCTCTGTCCGCCTCCCCAGGCAGGGCTCCACTAGTCTGGAATATTCAGATGCTAATTTCAGCATTTCCTGTTCTCCTTTTTTAAGTGTCTCATCAGTTTGTCCGTTGATGGGAGACAGGTCGTCAGAGTGTCCTGTTTGATGGGAGAGTGGCTGTGCTCTGCTCCCTCCCTCCCTCCCTCCCTCCCTCCCTCCCTCCCTCCCTCCCTCCCTCCCTCCCTCCCTCCCTCCCTCCCTCCCTCCCTCCCTCCCTCCCTCCCTCCCTCCCTCCCTCCCTCCCTCCCTCCCTCCGTAAATCCTTTGTCTAGCAGACAGGATGGTGCTTGTAGATATGCCCCAGTCTTGTCACTGGCCATTAGCTCACCCTGATGTTCCTATCATCTGGCGTCACTCACTCTAATGGTCTCATCTCAAAGAGCTGATGAGGAAAGGGTCTGGGACGAGGGCCTTGGGACATGGGCTTAAGTAGCTACCCGCCCAATCTGTTTGAACTGTGCCCCTTTTAAACCTGATGAGCTCTCTGTCTCTATGTGTGTGTGTCTGAGCTCTCTGGTCTCTCTGTGTGTGGGTGTGTCTGAGCTCTCTGGTCTCTCTGTGTGTGGGTGTGTCTGAGCTATCTGGTCTCTCTCTTTCCCCCCTGCATCTCTCCAAATCCCTCTTTCCCCCTCCTGTGTGTCTCTGCACTCAGGCGGGCGCAGGGGCGTCTCAGGAGCTGCAGAGGGCGCTGTGTGTGAAGCTGGACAGGATGAAGGCCGAGTGTGACATGCTGACCCAGCAGCTGGCCAGCTCCGAGGAAGCGAACCGCATCCTTCACAGGAAATACCTGCAGCTCAAACAGGAAGTGGATGAAAAAGTGAGTCACTTAACGACGTGGATGAACTGCCAGGAGTGGCATGTGCTAGTCCCTTGGCGAGCTGTGCATCACAGAGTTTACAGAGCTAACCCTCGCTCATCACAGCCGTCTGACAGCAGGATGAATGGATGGACGGTAGGCTTGTTACTATGGTAGCACCACTGCTGTACTGCTGCTGGGTAATGGCCAGGTAATGATGTCTGATATGACACTTCCTCTGGTCCCGGCTGGATGGACCCCCGCTGGCCTGACAGCCAGGAGAGATGACTCTCTGAGGCTGGGGAGAGATCACACTGGAGCTGGTTATCTGGGACCGGATGAACCTGCTGTTATAGGATCTGCCTGCCTGCCTGCCTGTCTGTCTGTCTGTCTGTCTGTCTGTCTGTCTGTCTGTCTGTCTACTGGATACGATTGTCTGGCCTTCTCTTGTTCTTTTTCTGATATTCTGCCACTGCCCCCTCTCCTCTCTGCCCCCTCTGTCTCCTCTCTTCCCCCCCCCCCCCCTGTCTCCTCTCTGCCCCCCTCCCCTCTGTCTCCTCTCTGGCCCAGGTGCGCTGGTCTGCTTCAGAGGCGGAGCGTTGGCGTGTGTCGGAGGAGGCGAGGGCGGGGCTGGAGGAGGCCAGGGCGGGGCTGGAGGAGAGGCTGCGTGGCGTGCTGGCAGAGCAGGAGGCTGTCCTCAGCACAGCGGGGGGCGAGATAGATGCAGCCTGCAGAGCCCTGGGCAAGGACGCCCCAGACAGACTGCAGGTACACTCACACACTTCTACACACACACACACTTCTACACACACACACTTCTACACACACACACACTTCTACACACACCTGCACACGCTCAGTCTGCGCAAATTAGCCAGCCAGCAGCCCGGTGATGCGAGCCAGCCCAGTGATGCTAGCACGGTCAGGTGTAATCTGCCCTGGTGGGAAGTCAGGCTGGCTGAGACTGGCCTAATGACAGATCAGTATGAGTCTGAGCAACCCTCCTCTTCCCCTCTCACTTCCCCTCTCCTCACCTGTTTATCTGCCAGCAGGTTTTAGGGAGAGGAACTGGCAGGTTGCACCCCCGACTCCCAAAAAATAGCATTATTCACAGTCACAGTTCTAATCATAAACACACATACACACACACACACACATACACACACTTGCATAACAAGAGACACCAAGACACCCACAGACATACACAAACACACACACTTCCTAACACCCAGCCCCAAACACACACACACACACACACACACACACAGCCAGCCAGCCAGCCTCCCACCCTGTGTCAGCAGTGGAGAATGTCAGACTGTGTTGGTGCTGCTGACAGCAGAGAACCTAGTCTGGGGGAGGCTCTCTTTAATGTGACAGAGATATCTCCTCTCTCTCTCTCTCTCTCTCTCTCTCTCTCTCTCTCTCTCTCTCTCTCTCTCTCTCTCTCTCTCTCTCTCTCTCTCTCTCTCTCTCTCTCTCTCTCTCTCTCTCTCTCTCTCTCTCTCTCTCTCTCTCTCTCTCTCTCTCTCTCTCCTCTATCTCTCTCTCAAAGCGCTTGTTCGTGTGAAGTCGCTGTAAATCGGGCATTTTGTAACTCCCTCATAGCAGTTTAGGGAGCTGGGAGGCGTGTGATTTCTGGGGAGTTTTGACGTTTCTGTCACTAAAGTGTTTGTTCTCACCGTGGCTGTATCTTTGCTAGCTATGGGATGGTGTTAACAGGCCCTCCCTTCATAAGAACGTGCTACCTACCTTGTTCCCAGATCATATCTAGCAGCCCTGGGCTCCTCAGAGACCCCCACCACTGGCTGGCTGACACCAAGGTAGTGTACTCTGTGTTCTCTCTGTGTGTGTGTGTGTTTGTCTTTAACAATGGATGTGTCAGCACCCGGCGTGCACCTGTGTAACTTCACCTGTGTGTGTGTGTGTCAGGCGAAGCTGCGCTGGTTGTGCGGGGAGGTGTGTGAGCGCGGGGCAGCAGAGAGGAGGATGAGGAGACAGATCCAGACCAGAGACTCTGACCGCCTCACCCTCCTGCAGCGCCTGGAGAAGCAGGAGAGCAAGCTGCTGTCCCTGCAGTCCGAGAAGACCGGTACACACACACACACACAGAAGCTGCTAGTCTCATTATACACAGAGGAGACAGGCACCTAGACCTCACATGGGTTATGTGTGTGTAAATGTATATGTACAATATATATGCTTGCACTTTACAACCTTCTGGAAGTTTCCTCCCCAGCAGTGGAGGCTGCTTGTGCATCCGTCTTGTTTACATGTATGTTGTAATGAGGATGAGGAGGGGAGGAGTATGGACCAGACTGATTTATGTTGGATCACAAAGTAGCTTGTTATTTTACAGGTCAACAGTCCAGTTGGTTGCTAGCTAATTGGATTGCGTGTGTGTGTGTGTAAGCTGTGTGTGGGTGTGTGGGTTTGTTTGAAAGCTGTATGTGTGTGTGTTTTCAAGCTGTGTGTGTGTGTAGCTCTCTTATCTCCTGCCCATCCGTGCTTGGTGAAGGGCAACCCATCTCCCTGTGTTGAATATCCACATAATGACTCTTAACGAAGTGGACGAGGCTAGGTAGGGTTCAGCAGGGTTCACACAAACAATGCTAAGAGAGCAGCCTATTGAAGTTGCATCTTCAGAGACATAAAAACCGAGGCAGACAGAGAAATAGAGAGAGAGGGAGATAATCAGCTTTGTGTTCAGAGCCTTCGACAGTGTATCTTTTTGGGGGGGAGTTTGGAAAACTTTCCCCAGGCTGGAGGTGAGCCCTGATGGCTGGAGGTGAGCCCTGATGGCTGGAGGTGAGCCCTGATGGCTGGAGGTGAGCCCTGATGGCTGGAGGTGAGTCCACCCATCACACCCTGATGGGTGTGAGACCACGCCTTGTTATCTCCCCCCTTTGACGGGAACAGATGGTGTCAGGAGGTGGTTGGCACCGTCTGCCACCAGGGGGAGCTCCAGCACACTTCCCCCTGCCTTCAGGGCGGCGGTAGAGCAGTGAGCCGAGGCCTGTGAGCTGTGATCAGGAGAGTGGCAGCTGTTTGAAGATTGCTGAGGTGGTGTGTCTTGGCTGAAGGGTGTTGGGGTCGGGGGGATGAGGGAGTCCCCCCCTCACCCTTATCCCTCCAACCCCCAACCCACTCAGCCAAGACAGGAGGGAGGTAGAGAAGCAGTCCTCCACTGGTGATGGAATATTAAATGTGGGGAGCACAAGAGGGCTCAAGGCTCTGCTATTTTGCTACCCCCCCCCCCCCTCCACACCTCTCCACCTCCCCTCCCCTCTAGATCTATAAATCCGTCACCTCCTCTCTCCCCCTCTCCACCTACCCACATCCCCCCTCTGCTATGCCTCCCCTCCGCCCCAGCTCTGTGGGAGGGAGCAGGAGGGACCCGGGTCCCAGTGTGGGTGCACAGGTCTGGGCCAGCGCTTAGCTGGGCAGGGCTGAGGGCAGTGTGGGGGATGATGGCTGGAACACTGTTACGGCCAGGTGGTCTCAGATTGGTTTCATGAGTAATGGTGTGTTTGCTGTAGGTTTTTCTGCTCAGAAGCAACAAACACTCGCGCGCACAGGCACACACGTACACTCGTACCCACACAGCAAGCAGTGCAGGTCTCAGCTCTCACTGGTGCTGTCTCATTACAGAGCTCCTGGAGAAGAACCACAGGAGGGAGGAGGAGATGAGGAGTCTACAGGTACGCACATCAACACACCCAAATACCCCTCTTGTGTGTGTGTGTGTGGTGTGTGGTGTGTGTGTGTGTGTGGTAGACTTGCTGCACTCTCATCGCTTTTAATTAAAACGTTGTCTGGTCTGAGGGGGCTGATCCATTCCAGACAAACGCTGGCAGGTGCAGACGCACTGTCACAGATGGGCCCCGCTTCGTCCATGTACACACACACACATTTATACATACACACATTTATACACACACACACGCACGCACTCCACAGCCACCACCATAAGGAAGTTATGGAGAGGAGAAATGGAGAACAATCTAGCAGGTGTGTGTTGGAGTGGCATATAAGAAGCACAGCCTCATTTACACAGTTAGACAGAATAGTGCTTTAGAGGGGAGAGAGAGGGGGGGGGGTGAGAGAGAGTGGGATGAGAGAGGTGGATGAGAGTGTTGTGTTTAGACGTCTGGTGTTTGTTAGATTGCACAACTGTTCTTACTTGAGTTTATTCACACACTCCAACACAGAGCTGTCACTCTCCTGCTTTCTCAGTATCTCACTTTCACTCACTCACTCTCTCTCGCACACTGACTGACTGACAGGCTGACTGAGCGTCTCGTAACTGTGCTGCTTGTCTATCCCCAGGAGCGTGTGTTGGAGCTGGAGAAGGTGAGCATCTCTGTTTGCTCAGCCACCGTAGTGAGGAAGATCTAATATCACATCTGATATCACCCTGGCCTGCCGGTGTACGAGAGGGCCCATGGTTTGTTATAAGGTCACCAGCTATTTCACAAGTCAGGCGTTGATGGTTCGTAGTAATGAACTTAGTTCTTCCTGGAGCGCTGATGAGAAGTTCAGCGCACGACACGTTTCGTATAGACCCATGAAGTGTATTAATAAAGGTGAGATAGTGAGTGATTGCTTCTGTTGAAGCATTGGCCATCATTTAATCATCGAGTCAGCTCATCGAATCATGTTCCGTCTAAGGATGGTCGCTCACCAGGGCCTAACTCAACACCACTGACCCGAGCAGGGAAAACACATGAGAATGTGTTTCGCTCGCATTCTCATGCACCCAAGCCCTCACCGTGGAGCTGGAAATCCGTCATCTACGATACATCAGCTCTTACTGACCCTGAACGTATCTTTTAAGGGGTGTGAAAACAACACACAGGCTGATGAGGCGTTTACTCCTCATCACAGTCCCCCCTCAGCAGGCTAGCAGGGAGCTCTCCTCTTATCCATCACTGTTACCCCCCATAGCTGGCTGCCTCACCCGAGTCACCTGGGCTGGGGTGGGGTGGGGGGGGGCGAGACATCCATTCTAATCTGGTTTTCTTACGACATGGCGGTGCTTATCGACCCTGAACCGTGTGGGGCTCGTCCACCAATCAGCAGGCTGCGTTTTCTGTACAAGATCACTTGTTTTCCTGCTACCGCACTGCTGAAGCGGGGTAGCTAAGATAGCCCTATCAAGTTTTTTTTTTACTTTTACTTTTGGTTAGGTTCTAATATACGGAGCCCCTAAAGGGACATGAAAAATTAAAACAAATTCTGGTGCGCACGAGATACTTTCTGGTGCGCACGAGAAAGGATCTTCTCAGACACTTCTCAGTCATTTCCACGCATGAAAACAGCAGATCTTCTGTGCATGCGGTATCCACCAGATACCGTGGTATATAAGCGTGGTAACGAGAAAGTTTCTCATGCGCACCAGAAAGTATCTTGTGGGCACCAGAATTGTTTTATTTTCATGTCCCTTTAGGGGCTCCGTACTAATCACTTATACTGACTGTACACTGCTGGGAACATTCAGGCAAATCACACACGTGATTGTACAGTTTGAAGCATTAATAATGGTTACTAGCTCAGCCTGCCCTCCCGTAGTGAGTCAAGGTGAAACAGCTGGCCTCTGGTCAGTTCTACTGCGCTCTGATTGGAGCTCTTTGTTTCTTGAAGGGACTATGCAGGAACAGTACAGCTCCAAACTCTCACTTCCTGCTAAAGACTTCACTTACCTACAGTGTAGTGATTGACACAAATTGCAGTATGCGAGGAAAGGAGAATGTGTGTGTGGATGTAGGTGCTTGTACCTGTGTGTGTGTGTGTCTAACGTCTGTAGCGTTTCTCCAGAGCACCAGAGTGGCATTGACTCACCTGGAGTCTGTCCCGGAGAAACTGTGTCTGATGGACAACATCAGAGACCTGGAGGTAGGACAGCCCAGCTCTTCCATATTCTGTCGGTAACATTCTCCCTGTTGTGTCAGTAATGTCTGCAACGCACCTTCTCCCAGGAATCCCATCACCAGAAGCAGGTGGTGGATGAGTGCTATGTGAAGTATAAGGACATCGTTGGAGACCTTCAACACCAGCTGGAAGAATCAAAACGCAAGATCCAGGAGTACAGGGTACAGCCCCCCCCCCCACACACACACACACACACACACCCCAGCAACCACTAGACACCCAATCAAGGCTGCGATTGGTGGGCGATGTGAAATGTCTTGTATGCAGGCATGGAACGCGTTGTTTATAATAAGAAGAAGAAGACTATTTATGTAGCACATTTCATACAAGAATTGCAGCTCAAGGTGCTTTACATCAAATCAATAAAAGCAATAATACAAATAATAAAAGTAATAAAACCCTTCTGAACACAGGCCGCAGTCTTTGCGGTAATCCAAAACACACAAGCTGAGAAAGCAACCCCCACTCTTTATTTCAGGCTCCTCCAGTGCTCTTGCTGGGATCTCTCCCTGTAGCCCCTCCACATCCAGGCAGGAAGTTCATCTCATAGCTGGTCCTCTCTGTTCTCCTCGGCTGCCCGGATGAAAACATGGATGACATGAGTCTTACAAGGGAGAGGGACAGGTGGGGGGAGAGAGAGGCACAGGGGAAAAGTCTCGACAGAGAGAGAGGGGACATGGAGAGAGAGGGGGGAGTGAGAGAACCAGAGAGAGAGAGATGAAGGAAAGACAATCTGTCTCAAACACAGTATTCATCTCTGTGTGGTCCGGGCCCACAGAAGCATCTCAACGTTGACAGTAGATTGGCACCCAGAGTCCTCAGCCCCTGTAAATAAGAGTCCCTTTTTAACAGGCATCCATCTCACACATCGCTGAGGAGGGTTTCCAATTGACTCCTGCATCGAGTGCTTAGCAGTGATTGCATTAGCCTAATGGCAGCCACCC
The DNA here is from genome assembly GCF_054491055.1 of Hypomesus nipponensis. Lineage (NCBI taxonomy): Eukaryota > Metazoa > Chordata > Actinopteri > Osmeriformes > Osmeridae > Hypomesus > Hypomesus nipponensis. The sequence goes on along the minus strand of NC_140366.1, from coordinate 14,289,308 downwards.
ACCCGAGGGTTTATTTAGAGGAAATGAAGGGAAGTCTTTAGAAAGTCTGATTGCTGGCAGGAGCAGCAGTGTGTTTCACCACAGTGGCCCTGGCCCTCGACACGCTCTTCCCTTAAAGAACCTCTCACAACATCCACTCTCAAATCCCCTCCTGGAGGGTGGACAGATGTTGTTTCCTGTTGTGTTGTTAGACTGTGGGCGTGTGTGAGTGTGTTGTGAGGGCGGTCGTTTGCGACGCGTATCTACATCTTTTGTCGTCTTCCCTTTAGGATGAGAAAATGGACGCCACTTCTCGCAGCATCCGATTGGCTGCCATGTCGTCGACCATACGAGGCCCCAGCAACTTCTTCCATAGCTCCCTGCGCCAGGACACCCCCTGTGAGTCAGGTTCACATTTCCCCTGAACTGTACATTACTGTGGTTAAAGGTGTTTGTTATATACATGTATTAGTATTTATTATTAGTAAAAGCCTGTTCTTCACACCAAACTTACCTACCACACACACACACCACTCACAACAAACTCACACACACCTGTTGTGTTGTTCTGTGTCACCCCTCAGCCCCTCCCCTCCTCCTGTCTTCAGAACTGACCGGCAGCCTCCCTACAGAGAGCTGCCCGCCCGTCAACGGTCTGTCGGACTCGGTCAGCACCTAGACCCGGCGCCCCCCGCGCCCTCGCTAAACTCTCACACACGGTGCTCAACACAAACCCCTCTGGAAACTGTGCCGACAGCCAAGAAGTCAAGCCGGCGTGAGGCCCAACATTCCCTCCACGCTCCTCAACACATGGTGCTCCAGTCAGTCCATGACTCACCTGCTCACCCTGTGCGCACCTGCTCTGAACCTGGCAGCTACTCTGCACCCAGGGGCCTGGAGAGAAGACACAGCAGTCTTCGGTGACTACCTCAACAAGGCTGCAGCCAGGGGAACAGGCGGTGCTGTGTGGTGCTGTGCAGGACAAGGTAACCTTGGGAGTGTTTACGTGCTAAAATGCCTGGGGGTGCTCAACGACGACGGCTGCTGAAGGTGTTTCTGTGTGAACATTTATGCCTGTTTTTATCTGAAAAAATTGAATGAAAGCCAAAATGGCCCTACAGCATTTCTGAAGCTAAATTAAATGTAATCTTCAGTAGTTTTTTTTATCGCTCACCATTTCAGTTCATAACAAAGAACACGGTTTGTAGTCTCCTGTTTACCTCTTCACTGGTCGTGTGGACTGGATCATGCCAACATTTTATGTTATCTAAAGCAATTAGCAATTAACAGTTGCTGTTTATATATTTGTTTTTAGGGATACTGTGGTGCCTTTTTAACTTTGTACATGCATTTACGCTATTATGCTCAACAGATAATAACAAATAATTGTGTTTTAGCTTAACACTTTTACCACTGCTGTAACATTATTATTGTTTTTCTACCGTCGGGAATAATCGTCCCTCATCCTTTAAATTCCGTATGCAGTGTTTTTTTAAAGAACCGCCAACAAGCACTAAAGATGTATATTTTCTATTGACATTTAGAAAGAATATATGTGATAATAAAAACATCTGTGACATGGTTTGTTTTTCTTTACTTCAGTCTCGTTCATGTCGAGGAGTTGGTCTGTCTGCTGGTGTTGCCCTCGTCCATGCAGAGCCTCACTTTCCAGAGCCCCCCCTCTGTTCAGCCTCACTTTAAAGTTGCAACTTCAAACACACAACCCTCCCAGCACAGCACCCCGAGCAAACGACTCAACTGAAGCGTCCCAAACACTAACCCGTTTTTAAAATAACGTTCTGTGATCCCTGCGTGGCTGTGCTGGCCCCTTGAGGGGCCCCGTTGGTCTCCAGAACATTCTCAGCCAAGCCAGTGAGAAGCATCCCCTGCAGGAAACTCTTCTGCAGGCAAACCTTCTCCACCTCACAGCATGAAGGGGCAGGAAGTATGGACACGTCTGTGAAGGCCTCTGCGACATTGCTTGTAAAAAGGACTGGACAAACACGGATGAGTTATTGAACCATATCCGGGCGTACTATTATCTTGATCTTGGCCAAACCAAAGCGTGTTTCAGTTAGACACCCAAGCCAAAAGGCTTTCAGAACCTCTGTCTGATTAAAGCCTGCTCTAACTGCTTAACAATTGCTTGGCAGTCCAGCAGAGGGTAAGTGCAGCTAGATTCCAGGAGAGAGCTGTCCCATTTACACTGCCTGCTTATTCAAGCTGTTTCATTCAAATATTCGGTTCTGTGAGCAATGGATGATGAATAAAATCAAGAATTTTGAGGTTTTGCTTGGATTTCCGTTGTCAAAAAACACCCAACGGTAATCTTAATTTGCATATGTATGAGAAAGAAAAACATATATTTTGTAAGTGTTACCAAAATGAGGTAGGCATGGATTACATTCAAAGATATTCAAAGGAGGTCAGTCATATTCAAATCAATTCCGGATGAATTATTGAATGTTTTCTCTCTCGATAAAATCAGACAGGCGGGTAAATCAGGTCATTGAAGCTGTGTTGTTGCGTCTTGATTGTTACACAGGAGACCTCCAAACTGGCAGCAAGTGACTGACAATAAACACACACACAAACACACATTCTCCAGTCTCAGTTATATTGGACTCCACAATGACTAGCTTCATCTTGTCAAAAATAGGTCATTTGTGAATAGAGGGTACCTACAGTGTTTCTAAAGCATCTTGCTGTGATGAACTGTGCAGCAGTGCTCTTGTGTCTGCATGAGTTTGCACACCCACCCAGCCCTCTCCTAAGCACAACAAAACATGTATCTTGCATTACAAACCTGTTCAATCAGACTCCTTTAGCGCAACCTGAAGCCCTCTGGCCGTTCATGTGTTCATGTTCATTTGTTCAGCCCTGATGTCTGAGAGTGAGCTTGTTATAGAAGCTTGGTTCTCAAGAGGCTTCCCATGAGCACTTGTGCTGGAAGACTGTCGGTCTCTTTCTGTTTGTGTGAGTGCCTTTCTGCCCGTCCGTCCACCTGTCTGCCTATTTTCCTGTCTACCTGCCTGCATGTCTGCCTACCTGCCTGCATTACTGCCTACCTGCCTGCATGTCTGTCTGTCCTCCTGTGGTTGGAATGGAAGCAGCTTGCTGCTGCTTGTTGCTTCGTTGGGATTGTTCTTGGATCCAATCTCACAGTCGAGCTCAGCCGGAACAGAGCCTTCCCCAGTCACAACACATATGGACACCTCACGAACACACCACACACATTAACACACCGCCCCCACACACACACACAAACCAACCAACCACACACTAACACACTCAGAGATTCTTACCTCACCCCTGTCAATACCCTTGGCTGCAGAGCTCCACTGAATCCCAATTTAAGATTCTTTTCAGTCTCCGCCAGACACTCCAGAGCACCCCTCTGGACCTTTACCCATCTGGGCTCTGCCCATGTGGATATTATAGTCTTCGTTTAATGGAAACAGATAACCCTGTTAGTCATATTCTGTGTGTTTGGAGGTATTCAAATGTTTTATCACCGGCAGGTAAAGCCACACGTCAATAGATGGTTTTCTGTATAGACTCTAATTGCTCCTATTTTGAGACAGAAGTAATCCGGGAGATTTGTTTGGGGATGCAAACAAAGCCCTTCTCCAAAGATCAGCATACAAATGTTCAACCGGAGCCTGCCTCCCACGTAGTCTCTAGGTGGCACTGTCCGTCCAGCACGCTCCCGCCAGCCTGCTGTGTTTACCGCTGAGCAGAGACGAGCTGCTCGCTTTTGTTAGTGGAACCAAAGATTTAGATTCCAGATTTACTGCGTTCATATCTCTCCAGTTAATTAGGTCTGAAGAGCAAACTAAAAGATGGAGCTACGTGCAGATCGTACCCCCTAAACTCGAGGAGCTGAATAATAAGAGGGCGCACAGACGCATACACACGCGCACACACGTATGCAAACGCGCGCACACACACATCACACACTCACAGCCTCTTGCCCTTTATCTTCCTGGCGTTAAGGTCGAATCCACTCATATTGGACTTGTCAGGTTTGATCACCATCTTGCTCAGTGCAGGTTTTCTCGGACTCCAGGGAGACAACTGAAAGCCAACAATCCCACAGAGTTTAATGGTACTTTGTCTGTTCTCGAAACGGTTGGAGAATGGTAACCATTGAGAACATTTTTGAAACAGGCTATAGGCTATAATGCACGGTGGAGCTTTGAGCGTGGTTCTTTCTGTAAACAAATAGCCAGAGATGGTAAAAGTACACACATCCTTCACTCAAATAGATACAGATACTCATGTTTAAAAATACTTATTACACTGTTATTACGTGTGCTGATGCGCATGAGGGTGTGATTGGATGATGACAGGTGTCAATGATCATTCTCAAGTGTCTCATCCTCAAGGTTAGAAAATGTTGTGGTTGCCTTTTGCCTTGCTCCATTGCTTCGTAGACTATACTTCTGTAGCTTTGTTGTGTGATAGCCAGGAAATTAAGGCGCACCATCACAATAAATTATATTGATCATGCCACCAAATACAGCTTAAAACTAAAGTAACAAGCCTGGTTTGAAAATGTAATCAAGGAGTTAAAGTAAAAAGTTGTCAATTGTAAATTGTAAATTAATAGTGAAGTGAAAAAAAGTGGTTCTGCTACCAGGAAAAATATACAGTAACGAAGTAGCCTATTTGTACCTCCTTACTTTCCAATGCTGTAAGGATGTAACAACAGTGGAATCACAGTGGAATAAAAGTGTAACAGCAACATAATAACAGTGTAACAACAGTGTAATAACAATGTAACAATGTAACAGTGTAACAGAGATGGGAAATCACAAACTTAAAAAAACTGAAGCAACAAGCCTGTTTTGAAATTGAAAGAAGTAGAAAGAACAGATAGTTGTGTATGAAATATGAGGAGTGAAAGTAAAAAGTTGTCAAAAGTATAAATAATGAAGTAGAACTGATACCAGAAAAAGTAAAATGTCAACTTCTCACACATATATCGACAGAGAGAGTGCAGTCAGTTTATTCAGTCAAACAACTCCATGAGGCAAACCCATCAGCATACATAAATATTTTTCTGTCGATTAAGATACAAATTATCCAACCTGTGTTGGCTAAATGGATGTAATCCGTTTCTGCCAATTTCACTGAAGCAAAAAGTCATCTGCAATCAGTCACAATTGTCGACCACCTAAAATGCAGGACGACGTGATGCAAACTCTGAACTCCACATCCACACCCTCTGTCAGCCCGGTACATCCAATCGGTTTGGAGCGATCTAACATAGAACAGCAATTAGAATATATTGGCCAACTAGATTTGAATATTGAAGATCTATTGATTTGAATAGATACTAGGTACTTGACCTAAAAGATCCATCTGGCCCACTGAGGATACAACTGGAAGACAGGCTTATAACTGACTTAGTTTGCTTTGGGGCATGGAATTACAGCCCTTTGAGCTTACCCCCCTCTTGATTGGTCAGAGGTATGCAGTCTTTATGAACTGTAGCCAGTTTTTAATATCTTGAAAACCAACACTAAGCTTCGAGGGACGTAACAGATTATATATATTTTTTGTCTGTGCTGGTATACGTTTGTCTTTGCTGGTAAACGTTGGTCTGTGCTGGTATACGTTTGTCTTTGCTGGTAAACGTTGGTCTGTGCTGGTATACGTTTGTCTTTGCTGGTTAACGTTTGTCTTTGCTGGTTCGTTTGTGTAGGACTGTGGTTTGGGAGAACTACTGCTGTGAATCTTTTTCTCTGTGCAACGTGGAGTGATCTCACTGTTGCATCCTATAAGTCTAGGTCATTACTGAACCACAACACAACTCTTGCCCCTTCCCACTGTCACCATCGATACTAAACATCCTGACTCTCTTGTTAACAAGCCCGGTTTGGATTCACACCACCATGTGATCAGGGAAGATTCTGCAGACTCAGACCCTGCCTGTCCGCCTGTACAGAGCAATGGGGTTCGAGACAAAGTTCTTATTGAATGCAAGAAACCATGTAAGGGTCTCCAAGAGAATGAGAAGTAGCTCTTGGGTCATAAAAATCCCTCTCAGCCCCTTCTCCCCAGGCCACTCACAGGATGAATGTGTTCATGTTCTCATTGTGTTAGCTGAATATACTCAAACACGGGGCTCTGATAACTTACATCAATAGGCTATTCCAAGGTAATGACCAGGACTATGCGGCCCATTTTCAGGAAATATGGAGAGTGTTAAAGCAGGGCGCTGAGCAGGTGTGGTGGCCATTCACCAAGTCATAACCCACCATGAGCCTTGATCACATTTGCTGTAAGAGACCAGCATCTGGAGGAAGCACGCGTAGTTTCTCTGCTCTGGCGTTTCCTCTCCAGTTCTCTCTGCTTGACAAGGTAAGCGCACGCTAGCAGTGTGCTTGTGCTGAGTAGGACCCATTTAGCCCAGGTAAGAAGGACATCGTCACCCGTGTCGGGCCTTTGTGTGGAGGTCATTTGAGTAGAAAGCGTGGCACCTTTAGTCTAAGTGTTGGTAGGGGTGTATGGTCTTGATTCTTGAGGACCCGATTCAGACGCACACTTGGCAACATTCAGAGAACGCAGCGTACCATTGAACACTTTGGGGAGAACATTTTATTGCTGGGAATTGTCTGGAGTCAAAGGAGCAAAAACAGTAACTAAATTATTTAAAAGCGTTAACAACACAGAAAATAAATTAATGTACAGATTGGACTTGAGGTTTGCTATGAACGCAAAATGAAAATGTAACAGATAAATAATTTGTGTAATAAATAATAAAAAAAACTTCCAGCCACAAACTGTCAGAAAATGAGAAAATTGTAAATGAACCTGCACAGGCAACAGAAAAACACAAATGTAAAATAACATTCAAAAACAGAGAGAGAAACATAGACTTCACAATTTAAAAAATTACCACACCTGTATGTCAGTAAGGTGCCAGCTATGGGTCTCCAAATCCTTCAGCATCTTTATTTTCCTTGCCAATTGATCTCAAATGAAAAGAAAATTACAATAAAATAATCAAGAATCAAGGAATCCCTAATACATTATTTGGGAAGGGTGTTTTCTAGTTCATTGACAACTCCCGGTAATCACATATCCATGCGAAGAAACACCATCCAGAAAGACTAGATTTTCTAACCTAAAACATGTTCCTCCTGTCTTTTATAAAATATGCAAATACGTACAACGCTCTAACCCAGCTTCTCCCAACAACAAAGGTTTGATTTCTGTCGTGTACTACACCACTAAATGAGTGTCTGTACAATAAATAAAAAATAACAACGGAAACTCAAATGTTATGTACAATATTGAGCGGCAAATTACAACGGCTAATGATGTAATAAAATATGTAAACATATTTGTTGTTTTCGACACAGTTGACTGTGACAACAGATACAATTCACAATATCCTCATTCCGGGGTGAATCCTCTGCCTCCTGGCCTCAATACTGGAGCAGACCTCCAGAAATGATGATGTAGTATCTGTCAGTGAGATCCAGAGGTGGGAAAACGAGACCAACAGGACGTAATAAATGGCTAAAACTGGAGGTCTTTGGGGAAAACTGAGAAAGAAAATGTTATAACGGGAATCTAAAGTTCAATATAAAACAATGTTGCATTTTGCCATTTTGTGAATCCTCTCCAGCATGGCTGAACACCACCTAGAATTTGGACGTCATGCATAGCAATCAAATCTGGATGTGAGATCGGGAGGAAAAATAAAGACAAATTGAGATACATTGCTATTTTGCCTCTCTCTGAGCATTTGTTGAGCACTGTGTGGACAGCAGCGACAAAGTCTCATCCCTCTCTATGCCTCGATCGAGGAAAGACACCATGTCAACAAACAGCTTACCTCACACCGTCACTGGCAACACGTACTGAAAAGCCTTCCCTTGGACACTAACGTTTTAGTCTTTCCATTTTTCTGACAATCATAATTCTTCAGGTCCCTCACTTACACAGATGCCTGCACGTCACATACAACTCACATGCAAGCGCAGAAATGGCCGAAATGATGGTGGTTGTATTTTACAGGGGTTACAACGGATACGGTTGTTTACGCCAACAATCACACACCTCCCAACAGTCTCTGGGGCAGCCGTGTGACCAGTGAAATATCTTACACTGTCGTTTGGACTACGTCACTGGGGCAGGCAGGACATCTCTGCATCGTCCCTATCAGCTACTTTGTCACAGTCACAGTCACCTCAGCAAGTAAGTTTCAACAAGTCACAGTTACGTTTGAAAATGTTCGACGACTCATTGAGTTCACAGAGGAGTCCCTCCCCCGGTTTGAAATCGCAGCTCCCAATATGGTACTGTCAACAGTTTGTTTTTAAATTCCAACCAGTTTTGTTACATTATTTAATTTTTTAAAATGTCGTTGGGAATGATGGACCTTTATATTATTTTTCTCCCTACACATAGTACTCCTTGTCCTTGTCTTTTGGTCTTTTGACGCTGGTGCCCTTGGCCGCGCTCGGCGCCTTGTCCTTCACCACTGCGCCGTTGGTCTGCGCCGAGTTGCTGATGTAATTCCTGGTCTCGTCCACCTGGTAGGAGCCCTCGTCCCTGTTCCTGTACTTGTACATGGCGTAGAGGAGGATGAGGATGCAGAGCGCGGCCGCTGCCACGATGCCCACCACCATACCCGTGGTGCTGCTCGACTCCCGGATCACCTCGGAGGCGCCCGGGGGCACCCGCCGTACACCAGGCACGGTGGGCAGGGCGGCAGGCACGGTGCGGAGCATGGGCGAGGTGACGAGGGGCCCCCGCGGCCTGGTGCCCTCCAGGTCGGAGGACGTGGGGAGGGGTAGCAGGACTATGTCCGGCTGGAGGGGCTTCACCTCGCGGTTGTTCATTTTACCGGCGGGCAACTTGGGCGGCGTGTCTGAGGGGACTGGCGCCACCACGGTGCCCCTGGGATCAGGCAGAGGCAGGGCGGGGGTAGTCCTACCCGCCTCTGAGGCTTTGCTAGGCCTCAAGTCCTTGGCCTCCCACTTGGGTGCGAGAGCTTTGTAGCCTCCTTCATAGGCCGACGTGGTCAAGATCTTATCTGTTACCAGGGAGAAGGTGGTGAAAAAATCCTCATCGTCAGTCGGGGGCAGGCTAGAGTCGAAAGCTTCACCAGAGCCAAACCCCGAAATCACCATGCCATCATCATCATCATCATCATCACCATCACCATCACAATCATCGCTGCCTCGGTCCGACAAGCAAGGTAGCCCCGCCTCAGTGGCCAGTGGCAGGGACTCTTGGGTGATCTCGATAATGGTGAGGACGGGGCGGAGGGTAGGAGGGAGGGGGATGAAGGGGGAGGGTTGGGAGACGGGAGGGGTGTCTAGGGGGTCCTCTACCAGTATGGGGATCACTAACTCCCCTCCTAGGAGGGAAAACAGAGAGAGAACAGGTCAGTACTCGCCCAGACACCAGCCAACAAAACACAACAGCATCAAACACAGCTAGTCAACAACATCAACAGCAAAGCTGATTCAAACGGAAACAAATTATAATAATTTAAAAAATCTTAATGAATATAAAGGAAATCAAATTAACGGAAAAAACTGTAACAGTGCAAAATTCAATGAAACCAGAAACCAAACAAGGCCCAAACAAAAATCTAATGAAACATCAAATGTTTACACTGCATCAAAAGGCTTCAAGGGTTGTGCAACCTGAGGGTGATCCAACTGTAATTGTACTTAAGGTTCTTGCTAAGTTCTGTAGTACAGGTTCTAACTATGTTAGTTAAATTGCTACTGTCCAAGAACATGTGGCGTTTTGTGTTTCATCGTTATCTTAGCATCATTATAACATTGCAACAGATCTATCTGGTCTTGGATCTGCTGTTTTGGTCACCACACAACTAACTTAAAACACACTAAATCAGTGTTTTTTTCCCTGATGTTTTTTTCTTCTTCCCTGAATTCTTGAAATGACCTTTATTAAAGGTTGAATGGTTTAAATACACTGACTTTGTCCTACTCTAGTTATAACATCTTGTAACGTTGTCAGTTATTCAGTGTGTCACTAAGCTTTTGATGTCCTGCGGCAGGTCAGTGTGGGCACTCTAGACCTGGACACCCCCTTGCCTTTTGACTTCTCTTATACAGACACCACAATGGCAAAATGTCAAGCAGCAGCTCACCAACACTTGAATGCTGAAAGGCCAAACCATTCTTTCTATAAAGTGCTCACTTATGTGTCAGCCAGAATGTGGGAGTGTGATTTCTTTTCTTTCGCTCTTTCTTCTCCTTTTTTTTCTTCCTCCTTCTCTGTCTCTCTTTCTCCTTCTCTCTTTTGAATGTCTCTCTTTCTAGCATGTTTTAATCTCTCTCTTTCTGTCTTTTCTTCCTTTCTTCCAGCAATCCCACTCTTCACATGTGGGATTGCTGCAGGAGGCTAGCAACAGTTTGAGTCTCTCTCTCTCTCTCTCTCTCTCTCTCTCTCTCTCTCTCTCTCTCTCTCTCTCTCTCTCTCTCTCTCTCTCTCTCTCTCTCTCTCTCTCTCTCTCTCTCTCTCTCTCTCTCTCTCTCTCTCTCTCTCTCTCTCTCTCTCTCTCAGTATGTCTTCCTTTCTCTCTTCCTGGTGCTATTCATGTATGGGATGCTACTTTAGGTTGTCTAGGGTGAGAGCAGGAAACATGGTGGTGTTGGTTGACACTGCTGAAACCTCTTGCCAAGGTGGCTACTGTAGCTTGCACACTGCAAAGGCGCACAAACAGGGAACTAGAAGGAGATGCAAGTCTCTAGAAACAAAAAAAAGAAAACAATACAAAATAAATAAAGGAAATAAAAAATAAGTAAGGCAATGCAGACACGTTTTAAAGTTTGAGCAAACATTGTAAACATTCACAAACTAAAGCCACAGGTAGAGATATCAAAAATAGATATTATCCAAAGAGGGATCATTAACTAATAGGAAGAGGAAAAATAAAGTCAGCTAGGAAAATCATAAAAGCAAAAATAGTTTTCAAAGGCAGAAAGCATACCATCAATTTTGTCAACTTACATCAACAAATTGCCCGCATGATTTTGGCAGGAAGAAAAAATTTACAAAAGAAAGTTGTGTAAGAATGCTTTTGGACAAGTTAGGTTAGTTTCTTTTTAACAATTTGATTAATTTGTAATTATTTCTCTTTTAGACAGGATGGTACAGGGAGGCAACAACACATACATCCACACATCATGACATGAAAAATAATCCTTCACCATTCTGTTCAGGAGGGTTTTTTTTTCTACTCTCTTTTAATAGTTATCTTATTTTATAAAAAAGAAAACTGTACATCTATAAGTCTTGCTTTGACAAATACGCTCCCGTTTCACCTCTCCATAAATATCTACAGTCTGATTAACTCTTTAAAATGTTTTCTTTATTTTTTCGCTCGACTTTTTAGGTTGTTCATCGGTAATGAACGAATGGATGACTGTACATATCTTAACATCTCTACGTGGGGGGAGGGGGGGTGTGTGAGGAGGAGGATGGTGGGGGGGGGGGGGAGGGCATCCTATGAACATACTAGGAAGGAAATGAGATAGATGGGGGTGAATGTGTACGTCAGTTGCCATGTCCATGTAAAGGCGACACGAAGCGGCCGGGCAGCGTTAGAGCTTTTGGCTGTAAGGAAGGGATGGGGACACACACAGTGAGCATATTCATGCCCATGAACAGAAGAAAAGAGCACTCTCAACACTGACAGTTTTACAAACCCTAAACTGCAACTTCTTTGCCATGCACAAATTAATCACTTATAATTATTGATAATCCCAATTATTATTTTTTTTATCACAAATAGCTGTCTGATAACAGGAAAAATATAGATTAGTGATAAAACAGTTTGGAAAGATTTTCACAGATTGTGGTGAGGGACTGTTTTGGAGTGATCTTCCATTTTTTCTCAATAAATTTGTGCATTTAGTGAAACAGCTCGTCAGGCTGTAGAAAGCCAACTGGATCAGTGGAGTGACACTGCACCACTGTCGATAAACTCATCGAGAAAAAAGGAAGATGTTAACAAATTTCGAATAAGTCATCAGAAAAAATATTGATAGTAATTCTTAGCAAATCATTAAATCATCAAGAGGTAATTTAAACAATTTAAAGAAAATTAACAGATATAAACACATATATGTATATTGACATATATGTACAAACACAGAGAAAGAAAACAAATTTGCAAGCAAGGAAAAAAGGCATTTTTTTCTCACAAACTATCAGATGAACCACCAGAAAGCACACACTGCAGACCAGGGAAAAGGACAGGTCGGTCAAATGTCACCACCTTCTTGTAACTAATAATACCTTGATATTATTAGTTCTTTCTTACGAAATACAGATCTCTTGTTAGTATTTTAAAAGACAGGACAGCGCGTGCAGTCTGGGTGGACGTCAGAAAGAGAGGATAGGCCTACTAGACAGATTTTGGTTTGACTCTTAAAGGTTAGGTTTATGCATGCTATAAGTAAGTTGCATTTAGGGAGAGTAATATATGCTTACAGTACAACAAGCTGGGGGTCACTGGGTCAGAGGTCAGTTAAAGATCACTGCACCAAGGGCTGTAAGGTATTGATTTATGGCAAATAAAATAAACACAAATGACCAGTTGTCGGTTGGAACAAGACCGTGGGTGATATACAACCAACGTTATTTGGCGTTAGTTCCAGTTCTTTATCTAATTAATCCAGTTCAAGTACCGTTAATTAAGGAGTCTACTTTAAAGTTAATGTTTAGTTTGAAGTTAGGCTACTGCATAACCAACAGCCTTTGTTTGACAGGTAAACAAACACAGTGTTCGGAGGAGTTCCACAAGAGGGCACAAGGAGATGAGTATATTTACGCCCCTGGTGATTCAGAGGGATGTGAGGATCGCATTAGTCTTCAGAGCTGAAGTGTTAGTTCCTGTGCTCCGGGCTGATAGCGCGAGCCGTTTACACGATTACACAGAGTGGGTGTCCTTGTTTTGTCAGACTACACTGGGTTGTGTTTGTGTGTGTTTATTCACGTGAATGACAGCACAAAATACATACTCCGAATTAGCATTTCTAATTTACCCGTCTTTGCTCAGACACTGTTAGTGTAGCGTGCTTCACTCTGCGTTGTGAATTGTAGATTGAAGACACTGCCACAACGGTCGATCTGCAGGAGTCGGTTTATTTTCCTCGCTCGCTATACATGAAGAGACAGTACAATTAGCTCTTCCATGTACCCCGCTGCTAGCTCTCGGCCACCTCGCTCGCTGGAGGTCAGGTCGAAAAGAAGCAATTTAACAAATAAATGCATCAAAAACGACCGGTGGTGTGCACATACATTCAGTGCACAACAGCACACCACACGATCCAATAACACAATTCGGACAAAAACAAAAGACATACCTATACATGAAGAGACAGTACAATTAGCTCTTCCATGTACCCCGCTGCTAGCTCTCGGCCACCTGAGTGAGCACAAGGGAACCTCATCAACCGCCGTCCCAACAAGTCACAACAGGCACGCTAGTTAGCGAGCTCTAATATTCACACTAATAATTATACATTAATATACATTTTACAATATTGACTTGGTTACAAAACATGAATATGAACACGACATTTCACCACAGTTCTCTAACAATTTTCAGACCCGAAGACAACGTACCTCGCTCGCTGGAGGTCAGGTCGAAAAGAACAATTTAACTGCGAGAACACAGATAACGCGCGATGGGTCAAACCAAAACGCGCATACATTTTTGACAAACATACATTTTACAAATACATAACATTTGTGTTTAAAGGTCTGTACACCAACAATTGGATTTACATCTGTAATGTACTTAAACAAAAACAGATTGGATTTTTGACCTTGACATCAAGTAATCAACCTCCCCCTCTCCATATGACCTACTTGACCTGGTCCTCATGTACAATCCAGTGTGTAATCTAGGGGAACAACATTCCACTGCTACATTCACCCCCACTGTTTTACACTAGATTACAGACAAACACATCACATCACCTCAAAGATAACAAAGCAAAGAAAACAAAAACAAAACAAAGCCACGGTACCTCGAAGGTAACAAAGCAAAGAAATAAAAAGAAAACAAAACAACAGTCACCCCCACAGGGCGACAGAGTAACCCCGTGTAGTCCCATAATACTAGACCCACAAATGGTCGACCAGCTGAAAAAGCTATCCTGCGAAGGATTAGGAAAAACAAGGGGTAGCTAATCCCTCATTCAACCATACGCAAAAAAATGCCATGTACATTTTATTCTGAGGAACTACACGCAAAGTTACATGAATTGTCCAAGAAATCAGACAAACCCACAAATCAGGTAGTCACACAAACTACTACATACATTTTTATTTTTTTTTTGAAAACAAGTAGGCAACGGCAACGCCCTACCATTACCGAGAAACCAAGAACCGTTTTATTTCCTGTGTTGACATAGTTTGTATTAGTCTATTCACGGGCTTAATAATTCTGCCCAGTCTAGTCCGCACACCTTCACCCAACAACCTAGCAGAAATGCCACGGACAGCACTAACTGTACTCACAGGGCCCACCCCAGGATGAGGAGTACTACAGATCGGCAACTCTGGAGCCAGCACCCTTTCATGTATAGACACAACACTTGTATTATCAGATGACTGATCAGAGTCCTGGTATATTGTCACAGACCCCAATGACAAAGCATCCCCAACCAAATCAACATCATCCGTCACAGCCTCATCCACCTCGAACAAAGCCTCACTAGCAAAACTCTCGTAGGCTTTGTGGCTTTCTCTCTGGTTCACGTCTGCTGAACACCCCTCTCTCAAGGGGACTACACCCGGCTGTTCCACTACACTTCCATCAGATGGAACTACACCCTCCTCATGGAGTACTCTCCCTGCAGACTCAGGAAGGCCTGCTACCCAGTGGACAGTCCTGGCATCACTCCCCTCACCATGGCTAGACTCTAAAGACATCTCAGAGATCACATCACCACTCGATAGAGTTCCTTGACCCTCAGGTTCCTCCCAAGAAGGCAAAGGCAGAAAATTGACTGGCATAATCAGGTTCCTATGCACAGTTCTGATGCGCCCAGTGGCTGGGTGTTGGATACGGTATGTGTTTAATGAACTGTTCTTCGCAACAACTATGTACACCACACTGTCCCAGCGATCGGCCAGTTTCTTCTTGCCCCTCTCTCCCTTATTAGCTAGTAGGACCCTGTCACCCTTCCCTACTGAATGACCCTTGGACCGTCTGTTATAGACCTCAGCTTGCTTCTTCTGTTGCTTACTGGCATGCTGCTGGGCCAAGGTCATGGCCTCTCTCAGATCCTCACCCAGAGCCTGGACATACTTATCCACATCTACAGTGTTCCCATCCAATAGCACACTTTCAAACATGACATCCACTGGCAACCTAGGGGTGCGTCCAAACATCAAGAAGAAGGGTGGAAACCCAGTAGTCTCATGGACAGTGCAGTTATATGAGAATGTCAAGATGTTCAACATCTGAGGCCATTTAGCCTTGGACCTAGCAGGCAGAGCTCTAATCATCCCACCCAGTGTGCGATTCAAACGTTCCGCTTGACCGTTACCCATGGGATGATACGGTGTGGTGTGGGACTTTTCAACACCAGATAACTGAAGCAACTCTGCAATAAGCGCACTCTCAAAGTTGGCACCCCTGTCAGAATGGATACAGTCGGCAAACCCATAAATACAGAAGAAGTTATTCCAAAGAACACGAGCAACAGTCTTAGCAGACTGGTTTGGACATGGATACGCACAGGCCAACTTAGTAAAGTGGTCAGTCACCACTAACACATCAATAGACTTGTTGTTTGAATCCTCTGCGGACCAGAAATCAATACACACAAGTTCCAAAGGTGCCGTTGTTACAATGGAGACAAGTGGAGCTCTAGCTTCAGGCTCAGGAGCTTTACTCAACACACATCTCTTACAGTGAGCCACGTATTCCTTGACATCTCTATCCATCGAGTCCCAGTAAAACCGCTGCCTTGTGAGCCACAATGTACGTTGCTGACCCTGGTGACCAGCATCATCATGAACTCCCTTCAACACAAGACCTCTCAAAGACACAGGTACGACATACTGATATATTTTTGTCTTGCTCACAGGGTGTTTTGAGACACGATACAGAATCCCTAACCGCTTGGTGAGTTTCCCCCACTGTCTTAGAGTACACACTGTTTCTCTAGCCTCAAAGGCTCGTTCCCTCCTAGACGGGCGTCGGCCTCTATCTACAAAGAAGCTAACTCTGCTGATGACAGAGTCTAGCGACTGGTGATCATACAGCTCCTTGTGTGTAAGGACAGGTAATGGGCTCTGACCCATGGACATCAGCTTCTCAAGATGCTGCACATGTGAAACAGCCCTCACCGTGGCACCATCATCCCACCGACGGTGGGCATGAAGGACAGCAGACACCTCTTCACCGGAAATCAACCCATGGACATTGTCTCCGTCTCTACCCAACTCACTCCCAGGAGCCATGGATGTTCTACAACCAGCCTCAGGCTGCTCACAGGAGAGGCGGAACATGTCCTGCACATCATCCACTCGAAGACCTCTGGCTTCTTCCAGCAGGACATCATATGGAACTCTGGTCAGTCTGTGCAGAACCCTGGAGCGGACAAATGGTTCTCTACTCAACGCATCAGCAACGACATTCTTGGGCCCTGGTATGTACTGGATGTCAAAATCGAAGGGTGCCAGCTTCGCAACCCATCTCTGCTCACATGCATCGAGTCTCGGCTTCGTGAGGATATACTTGAGAGGATTGTTGTCAGTCCACACAGTAAACCTATGCCCTCGTAGCCAATGGCTGAACTTATCATGAATGGCCCATTTCATGGCCAGAAATTCCAGCCTGTGAGCAGGATACTTCGATTGTGCATGATTGAGTGACTTACTGGCAAAAGCTATTGGCCTGGCTATGGCCCCCCCAGATTGCACTTGAGAAAGTACAGCTCCCAAACCACTAGTAGAGGCATCAACAGAAAGCAAAAACGGCTGAGAAAAGTCAGGATGAGCCAGCAGTGCCTGGTCAACTAGGGCTGCCTTCAAAGCTTCAAATGCGTGTTGACATTCAGCAGTCCAGTCTGCAGCAGCGAGCTTGCGAAAGGGACCAGGCCTCTTCCTGCCCTTGCCTGTCCTAGGCTTCTTCTGACCTGTAGTCAGCTGAAACAATGGCCTAGCAACCAGGGAACAATTCTCAATGTAATGTTGATAGTATATGACCATACCGAGGAAAGAACGGATTTTGCTAGGAGATGGAGTGACACCATCAGCTTCCATCATCTCACTTTCAGTCACATTCAAAATGGTTTGAACCTTAGCAGGGTCAGTGGCTACACCTTCCTGAGAAATGATGTGGCCCAGAAACTTAACAGACCTCCTCAAAAACTTGCACTTAGAAGGAGACAGTTTAAGATTATGCTCCTGCAACCGTTTAAAAACCATCTCAAGTCTCTGCAGACTCTCCTCCTCCGTCTTAGCAAAAACCATGAGATCATCCAAATAGCAAAGGAGACTGAGAAAGTTTTGGTCACCAAAGATTGTCAGCATCATTCTCATAAAAGTAGCGGGACTGTTACATAGGCCCTGAGGTAAACGATTGTACTCGTGTAAACCTAAAGGAGAGGAAAAGGCAGTATATTTCTTATCCTCTTCATGTAGTGGCACGTTGTAGTACCCTGACGTCAAGTCCATCGTGCTGAAGAAGGCATTACCTCCCAGTGCTGCCAGCACATCAGCCTGGTGAGGCAGGGGGTGAGCGTCCTTCACTGTGCGGGCATTAAGCCACCTGAAGTCAGTACATAGACGCAAGTCCCCATTCTTTTTCCATACCAGCACCAACGGTGAGGCATACTCACTGCTGGATTTTCTTACAATTTCCTTCTCCTCCATATCATCCAGCGTTTCCCTGAGTTTTTGGTAATGAGCCGGAGAAAGCCTACGGTAAGGTAACCGAAAAGGGCGATCATCAGTCAGTCGTATGCGATGGCAAAACTCCTTTGCCTCGCCACAGTCTAGACTATGTCTAGAGAACACAGTGTCATACCTCTCAATTAAACTAACAAGTTTATCTTTCCAGAATTGAGAAACTGGACACTCCTCAACAGACAGGCCTCGAAGTCCAAGATTGCTCAGTGTACTGTTGCCATGAACCACACTGCCACCAACCGAACTCTTAGCCGTCAGACTGCCACGTGAGCTGTCACATTGTACTTCTGCCACGTTCTGGTAAGCTGCTTGCTGCTTGACATCATCAAAATCCTCCAATGCAATGCAAGGGTACACATCCGCGACTTTAGCATTTCGTCTCAGGATCACTGGCGAAGCGGTCGGATTGACAATCTTCACAGGGAGCCATCCATCCCCCCACAGAGGCGTAACTACTCTCCCCACCAAAATGTGTCGATTCACACAACGAGACGTGCTGGGCTCGACAACAACAGTACTACCTACAGAGAGCTTTGTCTTTGGGGGTAGGCGCCCCCACACCAGATGTTCACTCATGGGTTGAAGCGTTACCCCTCTTTTCAACTTAATGGTGCCCACTTTATCTGGAATGGAGTCTCCCCTCCATCTTTCCAGATTTGACAAGAGGCGCAGAAACTGGCTGTCATCACACTGGCCAGAAGGATCTGGTGAACCCACCACCCGCCAGTAGCCATCATTGGATTTGAACTGTCTAATCAGAGACTTCAACACGTTAGTGCCCACAATGAGTTCATCAACCTGCCCATCTACAACAAGCACTGGGACAACATAACTGAAACCATAAAGTTGTATTTTCAAGTCACACATGCCCACTGGACTAGTTTGAGTCCCACCACAACCCACCAGGATGATATCTGAAGGAATAAGAAAGTTCCCCACTACCACCCCCGCCTCCCTCAAACGAGGCATAATATCTGCACGCAGAGTAGTAGCCATGGACCCACTATCCAACATCCCCTTCAGCTCAACTTTATCCTGTACTAGTACAGTGGTGTAAAACAAACTGTCATTCTGAGTAAGTCTCATTGCGTTCTGAAAAATAACTGTGTTATCCTTGGGTACTGACTCACAAAAATATGAATAAACAGATTGGATATCGTCATCAGCGGAGGAAAAGCTAGACTGCCCCGCATTGCCCTCCTCAGAATGGAGGCTCTCTAGTTTTCCTGCGGCTTGCCAGTCCGTTCACATCCAGGACCCTGTCGCTGCCCAGACTCCCCACATTCAAAGCTCATGTGATCAGGGGAGAAACACTTGAAACACAGCTGGTGCATCCGACAGTGAGCTTTGGTCCAGTGATTAGCGCTTCCACAAACAGCGCACTCACGCTGACTTTTGGAGAACTGTTTACGGGGCCCCCTGTTCACAGACTGAGTGTTGCTAATAAGCGTCTTCTCTAGCATACTCAAAACTTTCTCCAAGGTCCCACCCTCTGACACAGGTGGGGCCAGTTCCGAATTACAACCACATTGAGAAAATGACACATTAGGTCTTTTCACAAGATCCACTTCCGCTTGGGGAGAGTCAAGGACAACAGCCATCTGCTGTGAAAGTTGTGTCTTACATGTTTTACGCTCTCTTAAGAATTCATCCAACCGATCCTGTACCTCACTGGCTGTCCAGTCACGAAGGGGTTTGCTCTTAAACACTTGGGCCAACTCTTTATCAGGACAGTTGCGTACAAACATGATCGCCAACTCTGAGCACTGATTGGGTAAGGTCCTACCCTCGCCTACCAGGTATTGTTCAGCTACCTCCGCAGCTTTGTTAAGCCTTATCCAGAAATCCAATGAACCCTCATTAGCATACGGTTTGATTGAATAGAAATCAGCTAAAGGCATACCCGAGCAGACAGCATCCCCAAAGTGTTGCTTGAGAACCCTGAACACCGTCTTAACATCCGTGACAACAGGGTTGTTACGCATCCAGACTCTGGTCACATCCCGTGCCCTCCCCATGAGCCTAGACATCACCTCCTCAACACTCCCAGACCCAGTGTAACCCCTCTTCTCCAGGTATACACCCATCAGTTCCTCCCACTCCAGAACAGAGTACTTATCTGAACCATCACCCCTAAAGATGGGCGGAGCACTGACATCTGACTTCACAACCAGATTCAGCTTGGATGCGTCTATGAAAGTTGCCCCACATTTCTCCGGCAAGGGAGACTGCTGGAATTGGCGAGAGGGATGTGCAAGAGACGGACTTGAATCCCCCGGCTGCAGTAGACTTGCTCTGATAGAGTCCCCTATCTCTGAACCAATCTGCCTAATCAGATCATTAAGCTGACTAGGAGATGTCCCGTTATTACTGTGGAGTGGGGATGATGGTGCATCAAAAGACAGAGGTGGGATACTCTGGACAGGTGGAGTGAAAAACCTACCCCTCCCCGTGCTAGTAAACTCAGGGCTAGCAAGCATTCCATGTCCAGGATCTGCCTGTACAATCGGTGTAAATGCAAGAACACCCCTCCCTGCACCCACACTAAAACTCCCAGCATAACTCATCTTATCGGCACGAGAGTCCACCATGGTTCAAAAGTGCATTAAAACAATGTCAATTACCGCACTTAAAACTTGCATGAAAATAAATTGAGAAAAATAAAAAATAAAAGATTTTTCGCAATAGACAAATTCCTTTCTCAATATACAAGTAAACAGATACTCCAGTCTAGCGAGCATGTAACATTCACCTTCACTTTTCACAAAACATCGTTGCTTATACCACACACCAACAAATGTTCATGCGCAGATCCGGCGGTCGGCTCGAGCTGACCAGTCGGCAGGTCACGGCACCAGTTTGTAGCGTGCTTCACTCTGCGTTGTGAATTGTAGATTGAAGACACTGCCACAACGGTCGATCTGCAGGAGTCGGTTTATTTTCCTCGCTCGCTATACATGAAGAGACAGTACAATTAGCTCTTCCATGTACCCCGCTGCTAGCTCTCGGCCACCTCGCTCGCTGGAGGTCAGGTCGAAAAGAAGCAATTTAACAAATAAATGCATCAAAAACGACCGGTGGTGTGCACATACATTCAGTGCACAACAGCACACCACACGATCCAATAACACAATTCGGACAAAAACAAAAGACATACCTATACATGAAGAGACAGTACAATTAGCTCTTCCATGTACCCCGCTGCTAGCTCTCGGCCACCTGAGTGAGCACAAGGGAACCTCATCAACCGCCGTCCCAACAAGTCACAACAGGCACGCTAGTTAGCGAGCTCTAATATTCACACTAATAATTATACATTAATATACATTTTACAATATTGACTTGGTTACAAAACATGAATATGAACACGACATTTCACCACAGTTCTCTAACAATTTTCAGACCCGAAGACAACGTACCTCGCTCGCTGGAGGTCAGGTCGAAAAGAACAATTTAACTGCGAGAACACAGATAACGCGCGATGGGTCAAACCAAAACGCGCATACATTTTTGACAAACATACATTTTACAAATACATAACATTTGTGTTTAAAGGTCTGTACACCAACAATTGGATTTACATCTGTAATGTACTTAAACAAAAACAGATTGGATTTTTGACCTTGACATCAAGTAATCAACCTCCCCCTCTCCATATGACCTACTTGACCTGGTCCTCATGTACAATCCAGTGTGTAATCTAGGGGAACAACATTCCACTGCTACATTAGCATCTAGTGCCACTACTGGGGAATATCTGTCATGTAGTTTAGAAAAGTCAACACAGAGTATCCTTCCCTATCCTGCCATGTGGTCAGTAGGCCTACTGGCGTTTTATCGTTTCTGCTCCTACTGCGCGGTTATCATTAAGCTCCAATGAGCTCCCGCTATATAAACAGTATCAGGCCTGAGTAAACGATGGCAGAAGAGGATCTGTTTACCGTGTACATATGTGTACTGTCTTACCTACCTCCCTACGTCGTCCCTTGATTGCTTCTTGTTCTGCATGTCTGCCCGATAGGATTTGTCTGTTTTGTTTACAGGTATTGTTAGTTCTCTCGTCGGATCAACAGAACCTTTACATCCAAGAGATCCGCCCCAGTCAGGTGCTCCGGGCAGAGCCTAACGGAGAACCTTGACGATTTTGTAAACACGTTAATCCTCGATTAGCTCCCCTATGGCACTACACAGTTCGCTGCATAGTGTGCAGAACAAACACTGCATATTGTAATGGGTTTGCTTAACGAGATAGCGTTTGTTTTGGGCGCAAGTGTCAAGATGGGGGGGGGGGGGGGGGGGGGGGTGCTAAGCCTTCCTGATCTCTGCAAAAAATTCTACACTTCGCAAACCTGAAGCAATGTAACTTCTTTTTTTTATGTTTTACCAAAGGAGATTAAGTATGGAAAGCTTTCAAAGTAACAAGGCAAAGGCTCTCCTAATGGGTTATGACTTCTCGCGACAAAGTGTAAAACAAGACAGAATAACCAGTTGCCAGAGATGACGATGCTAGCTAGAAAAACATAACATTATGCTGCAAAAGTTAACTCATAATCGAAATCCCAAAAAGCAAACCTCAATTCAGTTATGCTGAATAGTACAAACAAAATCTGTAGGCTATGCTCCCACAGAGCAGTAACTCAGTCCAATTCTTCAGTCTGAAGTGTCGTTTTCAGGAGACTTACAGTAAGCAAATAAAGCGACTACGATAAGACTACCTCAGCAGGCTCAGGCAGCCATAGAGCACAGGACAAACCTCAGAGCAGCAGTTTCACAGCCCCCACCCCTCTATCTCCATCTCTTTCTTTCTGTTTTTTTATCTCCCTCTTTCTCCCTACTCTTTCTCCCCCTACCTCCATCCCTCTCCCTCTTTCTCTCTCCCTCTTTCTCTCTCCCACTCTCTCTCCCACCCTCTGTATCCCACCCTCTCTCTCCAACCCTCTCTCTCTTCATCCTCTCTCTCTCTTCCATCCTCTCTCTCTCCCACCCTCTCTCTCTTCACCGTCTCTCTCTCTTCCACCCTCTCTCTCCCACCCTCTCTCTCTCTTCCAGCCTCTCTCTCCCACCCTCTTTTCACCCTCTCTCTCTCTCCCACCCTCTCTCTCTTCACCGTCTCTCTCTCTTCCACCCTCTCTCTCCCACCCTCTCTCTCTCTTCCAGCCTCTCTCTCCCACCCTCTCTTCACCCTCTCTCTCTCTTCCAGCCTCTCTCTCCCACCCTCTCTCTCTTCACCATTGTTTTCTCCCTCTCTTGGCCTAATCTTCGTTTTTCATCCAGTGTTTGCTGAGCCTTCCAAATGGAGATGAATCCCACCGGCGTGTGTGTGTGTGTGTGTATAGGATCCTGAGGTGTGACACGCTAAAGGAGAGCCAGTACATCGTTCCGCAACGCAACTGGACTGAGTCAATGGGATTTCAAGCTGCAGATTGCAGGTGAGTCAGTGCTTTGGGCTTGAAATCCTATTGTGTCCAGAGGCTCCCTTCTGAAGCACATTCCCTCACCTCTGCCATTGCAGGAAGGGAGCTGATTGCAGCAACACTTCCAGCAGAACAACAACTCCTGCTGTCAACACATTTAAAGAGACACTCTCTACGGATTATTCCGGATGCTTCCAGGAAAGGCCACTGGCTGAACCCTCGACAGGACTGTCAAGACATAACAAGTCATCTCTAACCAGGAGGGGAATATGGGATGTGTGTGAGCTAATCAGGAGGGGAGAGTGTGTGTGAGCTAATCAGGAGGGGAGAGTGTGTGTGAGCTAAACAAAAGGGGTGTGTGCTGATTTATGCAACTCTCTGAGTGGCTGAGAGCAGGGCTCTGCCAGCCGCTGTGAGAAGAAGACACCTCTGGCCGAGCGAGAGGCGCGCGCTACCCAGGATTCCCCTTCCTCCTTTCCTCTCATCTCCCTTTCCTCCCTTCCTCCTTCCCCCTCCCCTCTTCCGGATGTGTGGCAGATAGCTCTTAATCCGTCATCATGTGGCTGGCTGCTCCGCTCCACATTAGCCGTCCTCGCCCGGCCTGGCTGCTCCCCTGTCGGAGGACCATTAAGCTCACCTTCCCGCGAGCGAGACAGGTGTCAGCTGAACAACCGTTAAACTGATGCGAGGGCCGCATGGCGGTGACAGGCGCTCCGATGGGGCCTGACGGCGGCCGGGACAAGGCCCAGGAAACCGCTGATCCGGTCCGCTCGTACTTCACTCCTCATCGCCCCCTCACCCCCCCCCCCCCCGGTCCCTCACATCTGCGGTGGCGGGGTGAAGGAATCATGGGGCACGTCGCCCTCAATCACACACGCGTCCCCGGGAGAACGGCCCTCCCCTCTCTCCACGGTCCGTGCGTGCTGGAGAGACATCTGGAACTGGGTTATATCTCCATTAGGTATGTACGTGTGTGTGTGTGTGTCTATTCGTCAGAGTCTAACGGGCTCGTGTCACACGCCTCGGTGGCGTTGGAGACGCATGTTATTGCGTGTTAGTGTCGCCGGCTTTCACAGCTACAGGTCACGTTTCACCGAGACGCTGAGCAAATCCTGGGTACTCTGTGTGCTCAATTTTCAACTGGATCAATGATTTTGATCTGACCATAGGCTACCTCGTCAAAACCTGTCAATTGTTAATGAAAGCTAAAGCTATTAGAGCTTTCTTTGAAGAGAGTTGTAGTTAAAATGTTAATAGGATCCAGTTTGGTCTTAGATGTGGTTCCGTGTATGAAATTGTGTGGATATTTTTGTTGATCTTTTTGTGGAATTGTTGGTGCCTTCTTGTGGAACTCTCTCAGGATTGAGGGGAGGCCAGGTTTTAAACAGACTAAACATTTATGCGAGAGACAAGAGACATGTTTGCAGACAGATGGAGCACAGACACACAGACACAAGACAGGGGACATCACTGAAGCCACAGAGCAGGAGAGGAGCCCTGAGCACGCAAGGGGAACGGCAGCCATGTGGGCCGGAGAGCACAGGGATGGCTGAGGAAGCACACTCAATGGCAGGCCAATCGAAATCCATGCATGCGCAGAAGAGGAGGAGCTTTGAGGTTGACGGGGGAAAGAGGGGGGAGGGGGGGTAGTCTAAGCTACTGTCCAGTCCAACACATGCCACAAACACCTTCTACTGGGGAGCGACAGAGAGAATAGAAAAACAGATATACTTTTGTGGCAATAAAAGTCTTTTTATGCCATCTGCATTCAAAACAGACGTGTGTATGCAGAAAGGCTGAGAAAGAAGATGGGAGGGAGGGAGGGAGGGAGGGGGGAGGGAGGGAGGGGGGAGGGATGGGAGGACTGGGGGTCATTCTTTCACTCACAACTTTCTTGAGACAGAATGGGGTTGCCTACACAAGGCCAAAAAAGGGTGATGGCGAGAAAAAGATTTTGTTGCCTTTCATTTCCTATGTAAGTCTTGAAGATGGGGATGGTTTGTTAAAAGCCGCATGGCACGACAATAACAGAAAGATGAGGAAGAGTACTGTCTTTTCTTTTTCTTTTTTTCAACCACCAAAATTTCATGCGGCACAAGATGAGGCAAAACGTAGGAGGGGCTTAATCCTGGAAGATGTGCGACGAATGAGGACAACAAAGAAAACTGAATCGAAAGGAGTCCAAACTGAAACTCAAATCATAAACAACACAACTTGGGGTCGACACCGAGGAGAGATGTCCACATTTGCATCACCAGGAAAACCCAAAATGTAATGAAATCATAATAAAAACAATCAAATGTCATGCATCACTTGACAGAACCAGGAGCAGAGAAGGATCCGAATGAAGATATGAATTTCTGTGTCAGCATGGTGGAATGTATGGCTATATGGCTAGAACATGTACCACTATATGAGCAGGGGTACCAAGTTAAATCTTACAGGTTTTGTAAACTACTGACTTGCACTTTTCCTTTTGAGAAAGCTTGGGATTAAACTGTTGAAATAATGGGATGTCAAACTTTGACAAGCTGTCAAACACGCCTGTTTAACTCAGGATGTCTGTGGTTGAAGAAAAGCACTGTTAATTCATGCTAAGTCAGACAGTACGTGCTACGTTGGAGTAAACATTGCATGTGTTTCCAGAGAAAATTACTTCCCCTGACAATAGCTATCATCAAATAGACCATGCAATAAAGGAATGTTTTGCAAATGTGCATTTGCCACAACCCAAATGGTGTTGCACAGTGATAAAGCTTACAAGGTGACCATGCCCAGAGAGAAGAATTAGGGGATTAATAACAAATTCTCTCCACACATTTAAGAGGAGGGAGAGGAGGGATGGTCCTGCCTATCTATCATCTCGTAGCCTCGATAATAACTGGTCCAAATGAAATTTGCCAGCATTGTGGTTTAGAAAGTGGACATATGTTTCATAATGGGCCCAGGCGTATTTAGCCAGATTAGAAGAGCATTCATTAGCTGGAGAGAAAAGTGTTTTTGAAGGACGGCCCTGCAATTAAAAAGCTTTAGCTGGGGAAGACTAACACTAGGCCACCATGTCCTCATCGTGTTTAAGCATTCAGAGAAGCCAGACCAAGCTCTCTCTGGCCTGTTCTTACCCAGAAACACAGCTGGCCAGGACAAGAGGCCCCGACAAACAGCTTGACTTCCATCAGCAGGTTTAAACCCAAAGTACTCTCAAAACAAGTGCCTTCTCTGTTTATCAGAGCTCCAGTTCTTTGTGTTAGGGTGATCTGACACGACTGAGGATTAACACTTTGACCTGGTGACTATGTGTGGCGACGGGAGACGGAAGATGTGCACAGAAATTCGAGGATATCTGTTCTCTATTAGAATGTTTCAGGTAAGGCGAGCCTCCAAGGAGAGAAAACAAAGAAACAAACAAGAGAAGAAGAAGGGGAGGAAGAGAAAGTGGCTCTGGTGCAGTTAATCTGCTACATATCACACTATCTATGCTGGAAGCATCTGTATTCTTTAATAAAAGAATCTCAAAATGTATCATCTGTCGATAAGATGCACACACACACGCACAGCAAGGAACTCAAATCGTGTACAGGACAGATACATTTTGAAGCATCAGCAAGGCGACATGGAGCTTGATACTAATTTTGTACTTTTCATTTAAAGTTTGCTCTCTTCTGAATGCTGAGAGAACAAAATTAGTATTAACGCATCACCATGTCAGCAACCAGAAGCCCCATAGCGAAGTGTAACTTTAGCATTTGTGTTCTATCGGAGCTAAACTGGAGTTCTCCCTCGTCTAAGTCTATGTGGTGTGTGGGATCTCAAGACTATGCACAGAGTGGTAACTTCCAGTTAAAGGATGTACACAACAACTTAAAGGGACTTTTTATAGAGGGCACGTTAAGGAGGGCCCTCCTTGCTTTCATCCTCCTCCAAAGAGCCCGGAGCTCTTTAAACTTTACATACACTCAACCCTCAACGCTACCCCTTTGCTTTCTCTGTTGCTTTTAGGAAGTCTTTTGAAGTTACACTGGAGGCTCCCATGGGGCGTGATGCTTGGAGGAGTAGATCCTCAGTTGCAAATCAAAGAAAGGAGAGAGAGAGAGAGACCAGGCAGGCACTACCCCCCTCCCAGCCCACCTGCATGTCCAGAGTCACACTCCTCCAGATCCTCGTCGTCACTGGAGCACTCCGCTGAAGACACAATGTCGTCCGTCGTCTGTTGGCACACACGCAGGTACACACACACATACACACACACACACACACACACACAGAGATACACACATGCAGGTACACACACATAGACACACAAATACACACACAGATACACACACGCACAGAAGAACATGTTTAGATTCTGTACAGTGTATTGAGTTGTCCAAAACCTAGAGTACAATCTAAAGTGCATAAACCCAGTTTAAAGATGTCTACAGTGTATAAACCCAGCTCAGAGATATCTACAGTGTATAAACCCAGCTCAGAGATATCTACAGTGTATAAACCCAGCTCAGAGATATATATATAGTGTATAAACCCAGCTCAGAGATATCTATATTGTATAAACCCAGCTCAGAGATATCTATAGTGTATAAACCCAGCTCAGAGATATCTATAGTGTATAAACCCAGCTCAGAATGCCCTCTGAGACACATCATCCATCACTGTCAGCCAATCACATTTCATTGTGTTTATCATTCCTCCACGAATGGGCTTTCTCTTCCCTCAGATAATTGTTTTCCTGGGCTCTCCAGATCCTTCCACCTGCCTGCTTTATGGCCTGGCCCGCCCTCAGCCTCCACAATCAATGGCCTCCGCCAAGCCCCACACATCAGCCCTGTCCACGGCCAAGCGCTCTGATTTGTGCTGTGTGTGCGTGAAAGACAGTGTGCGTGTGCACATGAGTCAAGTGTTTGTGTGTGCGTATACCCGTGTGTGTGTGTGTTGAGAAGACGTGAAGTCGTGGTGGATTATCAGCATCCTCCAGTACCCAGCAGCAGTGATTTATCCCTGGACCTCTCCCCAGTCTCGACTCGCCTCCCTTCATCTCCCTGGCCTCGCCCACCTCCCTCTCCCCAGTCTCGACTCGCCTCCCTTCATCTCCCTGGCCTCGCCCACCTCCCTCTCCCCAGCCTCGACTCGCCTCCCTCCATCTCCCTGGCCTCGCCCACCTCTGTCTCCCAGCCTCGCTCTCTCCCACCCCCTCTCCTGGCCTGGACAGGACGTAGGGTCGTATTTCAGCGCAGAGCGCGGTGGCGAGCGTTTATTAGAGTGGATCAGCGGGCCGATAAAAGCCGCCTGTCAGAGAGCAGGGTTATGAAATCAGAGCGCTGATTGAGTTTGCAGTCCAGGCCCTCAGTGCCAGGCTCTAAATATCATTGAGTTTGACAGACTAATGAAACGAGTCTCTACCACCCCCCAATACCACCACTGCCTGGGAGAACACACACACCACATACAGGCATGCACCAACGCACACACTCAAATTGGCACGCATGGACACACACGGGCACGTGTGCCACACACACACACACACATTCACACACATTCATACTCACGTGCTCACACTTACACACTCCTGGAAAAAGAGAGCGATAAATAAATGTGTCTGCTTATTTGTGAGTGTGTAAGAGTGTGTGTCAGTGAGTGTATGTGCAAATGTGAATGCGCGTGTGTGAAGCATTTGCCGATGAATAACAAAGGACAAAGGAAAGACAATACTGTCCCCCGAATAGATATTTCCCTCAGTATTACAATCTTACTCACTGAAGTCAGATTATGTCTGGTAATTGCTAAAAGAAGTAATTACTTGAGAAAAACGGGTGGAGAGAAAGAGTGAGGGCGAGAGAGAGTGAGAGTGAGAGTGAGAGTGAGAGTGAGAGTGAGAGTGAGAGAGAGAGAGAGAGAGAGAGAGAGAGAGAGAGAGAGATGCAAGGAAAGATAAAAACCAAGTAACTTCAAAGGCTTCTGGTGAAGTCTTAGCCTTCCTGATCACGTCAGGTCAGAGTTGGAGCTGAATTCTGCTCTCCAGCCCAGACGCTCATCCTGTCCGACAGGCTGGCCTCTTGAACCATGTCATGGACACATTATGTGACACAGGTGTACCAAAGTGTTGTCGTGTCTCAAGCGTGTTGCTGGAAGAAGCCTGGCCAGGGGTTCACGCTCGTTTCCCAATAACTCTCAGAGCAGAGCAGAAACAAGGCTGATACACACACATGCACGCACACACACAGGCGCACAACATACAAACACACACACGGGCACACACACATACAAGCAGGCACACACAAACACAGACACCACAGGCGATGGGTTGAGCCAGACTCCAGTTTCTCTCACCCAGGTAAGCCTCACACTAAGACGAGAAGAAAACAGTTGGGGTCTAGGGGGCCTGAACTGATAGAACGAAAGCCTGACTCTTTCTCCTTTTCTCCTCCAGTTTGACACACCACAAGTTCAGAAGAACTTGCTGTTCCGCAGTGAATCACACCATACGGCCTCGACCCGACTGTGCTTACTCAAGCGTAAACACCGTCAAAAATCCATCTCAATGAAACTGATTTGGTTATCAAACGATTGAAAAGCATCATCACAAATTTGCCGCTGATGAATCCCCCCCTCTCCTTCTGGATCTGTAACACCTCCCCCTGCCCCCCCGTAACACGGCCTCACGGGTCAGCTCTTGTGACACGTGACGTCGTCCCCTCGGGGTGGCTGTGCTGGCGGGGGACTGGTCCGGGGGAGCAGGCGTCTCAGCTCTCAGGCAAACTCACAACCCAATTAGTGACGCGTGAAGCCCACATCCGGTTCCCTGGGGAGGCGAGGCGTGTGACGTATGGCGGGAACAGGGGCCGACTAGAGTGGAGCGCCCGGGTGTGCACTGGAGGGCGTGCAGAAGAGCCTACGGGGAGGCTGAGAATGATGATGCGCCAGGCCGGAAAGACGACAGAAACTGATTTCACAGCTGGAGAACTCCAATCCTCCAACTCAATTTCCATAACATAGAGTGGGCCTATATTTTATGGTGATATTCTCTCAAGTGCAATTATTCGGAGGGGAATTGTGTCATCCATAGGCGTGTGTGTGTAAGCGTGTGCGTGCGTGTTTATGCGTGTGTGTGCAAGCATGTGTGTGTGATAGTGTGTTTAAGCCTGTAAAGCCTCATTTATACTAACTGTATGTCGCCGACACTTTTGAAATGGTCGCCAACAAAAAAAAAAAGTGCAGCTCAGGCTGCTGCATTTATACTTCGGCAAACAGTCGCCTGTGCTCAAGGGTCGTGTGACGTAAACAGAATCCTTTTACCGTTACATTCATAGCGATGGTTACATTGTTTACGCTTTGTAGCCTAGGTGATTGATCGAGAAAATGGCTGTACCTAATTTTGAGAGGCATTATAAAGGTGTGGATATGTTCTAACTTGCTCCGCCAATCTCTCCTTTATTCATTCCATCTTAAACAGCTGTTGAGCGTTCACTGAAAATTAAAAACAATGAAGTGTTGAACAACGTGTGCCGTCTATCTAGCCAATCACACTTGCGCGACACTATGTGACGACATCAGCGCCAGTAGAAATTTCTCCTGGTAGGCGACATTTTCAAGCGACAGTTAGAAGTGTCGACCGTGACGCAATTCTGTCGGCGGCCTTTTCAAAAGTGTCTGCGACCTAAGTATAAATTGGGCTTAAGAGGACCCTCTTATCTGACCCAGGTGTGATCGCCAACTCCAGAAAGAAAATAAAGATAAAAGTTCAATCGATAGACAGACCTCATTAAAGCAGTATTTACCTTTGACCACAGCGGTACTATTCTGAGGGATCATGCTGCGATCGATGGAGACAGGCAGACAACTTCCTCTGTTGACAGACATTCCAATACTCTGCTCTGACAGCACAGAAGCTAAACAAAATGGTGGATTGTGAGGAGACGTATATGCCTGCCTGCCGGCCTATCAGCCTGCCCGCTAGCCTGACTGTCCAAAGCGAGATGGTTGATTGCCATGAGATCCAGACTAACTTTGAATCATTTGTTTGACTGTTATCCAAAGATTGTTATTACCAAAGCAATTGAAAACTGAGATCTAACTCTGCAAAGCCAACACTAAACATCACCTTAGTAGTGAAGGAGCAGAATCAACAATCAAGATAATAACGGAGCCTGTGGAGGCACGCTCTCTCGGCTGCCCTGCCGAGGCTGGAGGCAGGTCAATCTGACTCCTGCCGAGGCTGGAGGCAGGTCAATCTGACTCCTGTCGAGGCTGGAGGCAGGTCAATCTGACTCCTGCCGAGGCTGGAGGCAGGTCAATCTGACTCCTGTCAAGGCTGGGGGCAGGTCAACCTGACTCCTAGACATTGTGTAGAGACATTCTCTCCAGGAGTGGCTACCATGCCAAAAGATGGCTGACGGGAGAACTACGTCTCCCAGAATGCACCACGCTGACGACAAGTGCAAATGTCTCAGTCCTCTAATTGAAGCGGGAGCTCAGGTGTGGGAGAGAGGACAAATGTTTGGACACACACACCAAGCGAAGGAAAGTGTACCTAGCACAAACAGAGTTGGATGCCAGAGGAACTTTGATTTGAGTATACCGTTGGTAGGATACAATTGAGGAGCAACTTGATGAAGCCTCTTCTTTGCTTATTAATTTATGTTTTGCTTCCTTAAATACATTTTTGTTAGTGAATAAACTGGTTTCTTTGTTTGAACACATTTTTTGCCTGCTCTGTCCGGTTGTGAAGCACTGCTCTACACCCCACACAGGGGTCTTGCCTCTCACGATACCACAACAGGTATGGGACGCACCCTGATTTAGACAGGTATGGGAGGCACCGCCAGCCGTTTGATTCAGACTTCAACACGGAGGTGAGAACACTGGGTTGTCATCAGACCAAAGCCGTCGTCACAGAGACTCCTACCTGGAGCTGCCGGCTCACACCAGACAGACTCCTACCTGGAGCTGCCGGCTCACACCAAACAGACTCCTACCTGGAGCTGCCGGCTCACACAAGACAGACTCCTACCTGGAGCCGCCGGCTCACACCAGACAGACTCCTACCTGGAGCCGCCGGCTCACACCAGACAGACTCCTACCTGGAGCTGCCGGCTCACACCAGACAGACTCCTACCTGGAGCTGCCGGCTCACACCAGACAGACTCCTACCTGGAGCTGCCGGCTCACACCAGACAGACTCCTACCTGGAGCTGCCGGCTCACACCAGACAGACTCCTACCTGGAGCTGCCGGCTCACACCAGACAGACTCCTACCTGGAGCTGCCGGCTCACACCAGACAGACTCCTACCTGGAGCTGCCAACTCACACCAGACAGACTATAGCTCTGCCGTCTGCTGTGGGAGAAACTGAAGGATTTAGTTTTGTCATATATTAATCATAAATCTATCATAAAATCCTAAATTAATCATAAATCTTATTTCATATGACCTTATTTACATATTATTTCAGAATATCAGTTGATATCTTAATAGTACAATATTCATTAAAATTGACTCCTGTACTGCAGTCTTGTAGGTATTTGCCCTGTGGTTAGACCGGTAGGAAAGATGTCAGGATAGACATTATATACAAGGACAGCCTTTGTATCCATTAAACTGCTTCTCTGTAGACAAGCTGTGGTTTCTCATCTTGGTTTTCTCTGTGTTCTCTATAAGAATGAGCTCTCTGGCCTTCACATCTCATGACTTGATTCAACCCTCAATAATCTCACACCCTCAGTAAAGACTGACTGAGACTTGTTTATTTTCAAACTAGCACGTTCTCATTCCATCTAGAACATTCTAGCACCCAGAACCCAGAGCTGTGTGAAGTCGTATCTATTTCACGGCAGTGTAAACCATGGCAGGCCTGTCCAGCCCAGCAGACACGGAGGTGGTGACATCACAGGATGTCTTCACATAGGAGCTGTGGCACAGTCTCCTGCCTCTGTAGGCCTATGGAGGTTGAACACATTGGAGGGCCGTGATGGTGATGAATGCCGTCAAATAAAACGCCAGTCTTGTTGCGACACGGAGAGATGTGTTCTTGCACACGGCCTATAACACTACCACAGTCCCCACACCCCCGGGCGCTGTGTGCAGATCTGAGAGAGAAGGAGAGAGAGGGCGAGAGAGTGAGAGGAGAGAGAGAGAGAGCGAGAGAGGGCGAGAGAGTGAGAGGAGAGAGAGAGAGACAGAAGGAGGAAGAGAGAGAGAAGGGGGAAGAGTAGAGAGAAGGAGAGAGGGACAGGGGAGAGAGCGAGCTAACCACATAGCACAGTTTACATCCTGCTTCCACAGAGATGCATCACAGAGCGCAGGCACAGGTTTCACAACACATTAGCGAGACTAGGCTCTTATCTCAACAAACGCCCTTCTCTTTCCTGCCCAGAGGGCAGGGGGCGGGGGACGGGACGGGGGAGGGAGGGATGGAGGGAGGGAGGGAGGGAGGGAGGGAGGGAGGGAGGGATGGAGGGAGGGATGGAGGAGAGAGAGGCTGATGAGAACTAAACCCTCAGAGGAGAGAAAGCCGACAGCACGTATCGCCTTGTCCACATATCATCTCCACCATCACAACCCAATTTGCTTTATTTACAACACCACACAGCTTCTCGAGGCTTAACATCTGAGCTTTTCTCTTGAGGAAAAAAAAAGAAAAAAAGAAGACAAAAAGGAAAGCAAATCTAAAACAAAACACACACAAAAAACAAAAGGTGTGAATCAATTCTACCCCCCCCCCCCCCCACCACCACCACCTCCCCCCACCTCCGACCTGGCTTACCGTGGGGATTGGCCAGGTCACAAAACAGGAAGGACAAACAGAAGATGTGGAATGCCAAGTGACGCCCCGGTAACCTTGAGCCCCTCTGTGGCTTGAGAGTGCGGATATCTTTACATACATGTGAGATATAGAAATACATACCAGACCGGTGGTGGTATGACCACCATGACAATTACCACCATGGAAACATCCAGAAAAAGTAGAAGCTCCACCCCTCCTTCCTCCTATCTGACTCCCCCCTCCTCCCCCTCCCTATTTGGCTCCCGCCTCCAACCCCTCCCCCCCGAACACACTCTGCCTTCTCCCCGACCCTTCTCCTCCACTTTCCTTCCCACTCCTCCCACACCGCCTGATAGCCATCTCCTTGCCGGAAGATTCCATTTCGATTGGGCCCATGTCTGATGCGTGCTATCATGTCCTATCTTGGTTTTGACAGTGTGACAAGGCGAAGGCTTGTATTACAAGCAGAATCGATGGGTTCGGGCCATCTGCCTATGAACGAGCCTTCAGATACTCTTCACTCACCCCCTACTGGAGGTGAATGAGACGTTGCATGAGAACACAGAATGTGCAGAGGAGAGAGGGGGAAAATTAGGGGGGGGAAAGAGTAGGAGAGAGGAGGTGTGTGGGGGTGGGGGTAGAAGAAAAGAGAGGGAGAGAGGGAGTGAAGAGAGGGAGAAAGAGGGAGTGGAGCGATGACAGGGGTGAGAGGAGGTGGAGGGGACCGGACAGGGGAGGATCTGGGTTCTACATGTTTCCAGCTGCTCCATACAGCGTTAGGTGTGGACATATGTTCTGTGTAAATGCTGCAGTTAAACTATTATAATAATAACAGCGTGCTCTATTAGCCTATATCCAAAGTGACTGTATGTATGGGGGGGATTAGAACCGGCAATTTGTTGATCTGCAGTCACCAGTCCCTGGGGTTTGACACAGGAAGTAGGACAAAAGCAAAGAGGAACAACCAGCAAAAACACTGCAGCATCAGGCCAAGCAATACAAGCCCTTCACCACTGGTCTATTGCTGGTCCAATCCAAACCTAGTGGATGTAACAGCTAAATTGGCTTCTACTATGAACCCAGATGACTGTGGTACCAGGAAGTGATTTCCCAGATCTCATATTGCTATTTCAAAACGAGGGCTCTCTGGCAGGGTCCCTAGGACCACCCACAGTCAGAACTTCTGTTTCCTCGCAAGTAACATACCGCCAAGAGGGGAGGAGGGGGGGGGGGAGTAGAGAGAGAAACTTGAAAATACATTTAATTTGTTCACCACTGCCCTCGCCAAGCAGTTTCAGTGGAATAGGTTATGTGAAGTATTTCTCCCTCTGTCCTGCCTTTTGTACACAGAGCAGTGCAGGGTTGCTGGCTCACAGCAAAGTCTAATTGCCCCAAGGCCATGGCCAGCTCGTTTCAAACAGGGTCATTTATCTTCCTGTGGAAAAGGAAATGGTCTTTGGCCTTGATCCTTAATCACTCCCCTGCTGCTGTGTACAAGGTCATCAGAGAGTCCTACTGACACTACACTCTGAGCAGGGAGGGAGAAAGGGCGAGAAAGATGGAGAAAGAGATTGGGAAAAGGAGGGAGGGAGAGAAGGAGAGAGAGAGGGAGGGAAACAAGGAGGGAGGAAGGAAGGGAAGGAGGAAGAGAAGTAGGGACGAGGGAAAGAAGGAGAGAGGGAGATATAAAAGGGGTACAGACCAAAAGAAAGAGAAAGAGAGAAGGAGGAGGAGGGAGGACACAGGTCACCTCACGGGTACCCATCCTACCATCTCCCTGGTGACATGCAGCTTCCTGTTGATGCAGGATGTAAGGTGTAGGCGGGACCTGGGTGACGGTGGTGGTCGTCATGGTAGAGGGGGTCATGCACCAAGGGTGGAGTGATTGGGGGAGACAGGAGGGATGGAGGGATGGAGAGAGGAGGAGGGGTTGGAGAGAGAGAAGAGGGAGGGAGAGATAGAGCGTGTAGGGATGAGGAGGGATGCAGGGAGAGAGGAGGAGAGCCCAGACAGCCAGGAGGACAGTGGATGAAAGGGCTGCTTCCCTAACACACCCAAGGGGGGGAAGACTTGGCTGGCTGGAGCGGGCATCTTTCAGCCATCACCCTGGAGCCTGCCGGAGACTAATGACCCTGGACCTGTCCAGTACACACACACACACACACACACACACGCATACTGTACACAGTCAAACATACAGTAAACATACAGTAACACCTACACAAACACATACACACACGAGTCTACTTGCATGAAGTCCATGATGTTTCAGTACATGTGACAGTAAGTGACTGTGGAACATGCATCAGTGTATTTCAAAGGGATGTGATGAGAAAAATCACTTTCTCTGGGAGGATGAACATTATGACCACTTCAAGGCTGAAATACGAAATCAACGTTTGTCATAGAGGGCTTCACATATGCCCATAGAACTGCACTCAAACCAACCTAAGACCCTCAATAAAGACAAGGAAACACTCCCAGAAATGGAAGACACCTTGGGAGGAGCGATTCAGTCATAATGAAGCAGCCGAGCTGAAATCTTTACTTCCCAGACATTAACAAAGGTCCCATTTGAGTTCAATTCCTAATGAGCAAACTTCAAATGAAGCTTTCGATTCTCACTCTATTTAAAAGATGAAAGTTGAAACACTATCGCTAACCGATGAAGAAATTGCATAAAATATACTCCAGAGAATCTCTCTCTCTGTCACACCCCCACCACACACACACACACACACACACACATTTCCTCACTGATATTGAGCACAACAGACAGCAGTTCAGCAACTCAACAAAAGGGAATTATTACCGTTCCCCTAAAGACCCAGCTCACAAACAGCTGGGCCTAGCCATAACGCACTTACATGAAACTTCATTACGACATCAAAGGGAACGAAAGTGGATTTACATAAAATATATTTACCCAGTGACACACACACACAGTCTCACAGACGTACACACATGCACACTCTTCCTCACACACACACACACACACAGTCTCTCTGTCTCTCGCTCGCTCGCTCGCTCTCACACACACACACACACACACACACACAGTCTCTCTGTCTCTCGCTCGCTCGCTCGCTCTCACACACACACACACACACACACACACACAGAAAGTGTAGCGTGGCTCTATGTAGTGTGGTAACAGACTGTGAGTGGGAATATGAAGGCACGCACTCCACTGGCTAGTCCTGTGTTTAAAACACCTTCACGTACTGTAAAAGGACTTTCCCCACAGAGAAACACCATCTGTGAAAGAACACACTGAGAGGTATAGACAAACCCAGTAATACCGCTGCTTGTGTGCGTGAGTAGGTGTGTCTAAGTGTATTTGTGACAGAGTGTGTGTGTGTGAGAATGTGTGTAAGTGTATTTGTGTCCTGTCAGCCTTCCCGGTGGGGAGTTCACACACCATGGGAGAAGAAAACAACACACATCGATCACACATCGCACACACGCGCACGCACACACACACACACACACACACCCCGTGGAGCGATCTCCTCAGTGGGACACAGGGACATCTATTACAGCCCCCCCCCCAACCTGTGCCCCCCTCCCCCCACCATGCCCTGGCTCCCCAAGAGATAGACTGCCTCCCCAATAGCAGAGATGCACCAGAACCACACTGATGGAGTGAGAGAGGGAGAGTATCAAGGGTGTGTGAGGGACAGAGGGAGGGAGAGGGAGAGAGAGAAACAGGGGGGGGGGGGGGGTGGAGAGAGAGAGAGGGAGGGAGCAAGGCAGAGAGAGAGACAAAGAGAGACAGAGAGAGAGACAGAGAGAGAGAGAGAGGTCCAGGCCTGCATGACAGATTCCTGGCTGACTAACACAGTGAGCAGAGACCACCATCAGAGCTTCTTCTCTTGTCAGAATGTGACAGAACAGGGACTTCTACCATTACCACGGACACACAGTGTGTGCTGCACCATTCTGTCTTGGAGATTGGTGTGCACGTGTGCTTAGATTTCACAGGTTGGTTTGTTCCATAATAAGCAACACACACACGCGCACACGCACACACTCACACACACACACTAGAAGAGGCTCCATTAGTCTGTCAGCACCTCTAATTGCAACCTCCAAACAGGCCGCCAGCATCCATCTCTCAGAATTTAGCTGGAGAACACAGGCCACAAGAGTGGGGGGGGAGGGAGAGAGACAGAGAGAGAGAGAGAGAGAGAGAGAGAGAGAGAGAGAGAGAGAGAGAGAGAGAGAGAGAGAGAGAGAGAGAGAGAGAGAGAGTATTAATGGGTAAAGGCATGCCTATATGCCAGTTTGACCTTTACACAATTACAAGCTCCCTGGACGGCCGGTTCTGTGTGGGATGTTGATCCCTCCAGGTCCACTGGACTAATACCTCTACACACACACACACACACACACACACACATACATGCATACTATATGCACACACACATGCTGTACACACATACTTTACACAAACACACACATCAGGTTAATTAATCCATATACAGTTGTGCTTTTGTAGTGTTATAGATTTGTTGTTGCCTTTTCCAGTAGAAGAAAGGAACTGTTGGATGGTGTTTCCTGGATGTTCAGCTGAAACAGTAAGGATGCGGATTCTTGTGGTAACTTTTCACCCCTTCATTAATCTTCCTAACCCACTCCTACCCACATGAGGATGATGGAAGGATGTAATTTCTCACAGACACCAACAGAGTAAATCCTGCTTTCCTCTCTCTCCATCCCTCTGTTTTTCTCTCTATTTTCCTTTCCTCCCTGACTTCCTGCAACTTTTTCTCTCCATCCCTCTCCACTACCATCTCTGTCTCTCCCTGCCTCCATCCCTCTCCACTACCATCTCTGTCTCTCCCTGCCTCCATCCCTCTCCACTACCATCTCTGTCTCTCCCTGCCTCCATCCCTCTCCACTACCATCTCTGTCTCTCCCTGCCTCCATTCCTCTCCCCCTCCATCCCTTTCTATTTTTCTCTTTCTCCATCCTTTATTTCCTGCATCTCTCTCCCTCAGCCTCCTACTCCCTCTCTATCCCTCTCTCTCTGTCCATCTCTCTCATCTACTCTCTCTCTCCCCCTTTCCCTTCACCCGCCTCCATCACTCCCTCTCTCTCTCTCCCAGTGGAACTCCAGACTGTAGCCCCTGCTCCTAATTGCTCCCCAGCATATCCAGAGAGAGGAAGTTAATTGAGCGAGAGGCGTGGATGTCTCCCTGACTGAGGGGGAGCCAGGAAGAAGAGCCCCCCAATGACCAGCTCACCGCCTGGGGCAGGTGGCTCACTTCAAGGATGTGCAGACAGCTAAACGGATGAAAAGTAGTGAAATCACCAGGTGTAAATCTGGATTCTGGGGCAGAGAGAGAGAGAGAGGGGGAAGGGGAGGGAAAGAGAGAGAGACAGAGAGAGGTGAAATCTGTGATTTGAATTTATGTTCCAGGGCTGAGATTCTCTCTATCAGGGAAATCTTTACAGAGTTCTCTCATCACAGCAGTTACATATCTCACAGCACAGTTCATACATTAGAAGAGTACTATAACTTGTTTCTTTCTGGTGAAGAGTTTTGCGATAGGGATTGTTTTTCTTTTATCTTTTTCTTTAGTTTGTATGACTATTCCTTTGGAGCTTCATGAGAGAGAAGTGATTCATGAAAACAATCAGTTACCAAACACAACTCCCTGTGTTACGTGAGAGAAGGCTTCCACGAAAACATGCACTCAGGCTATAGCGAGAGTAGTGGACTGCACATTAGCTAGTCTCTCTGCTCGCTAAAGTAGTCTCTGTTATTTCTCATAACAGCTGCTGTACAGAAGGCTCTGACTCCCCAAACATCAGCCACCCTCCCCCTGGGACCGCCTCCTCACTGCCTGCCCCCCCCCCCCCCCCCCACACACATATACACTAACCTGTCTTCGGCTACCAATCCCTGTCCCCATGATTAAATGAGAGAGAAGAGAAAGAGAGAGGTGGAGAGAGAGAAAGTGAAGAGAAAGAGAGAGTAGAGAAAGAGTAGCCTGTGTCCCTGTGGGGCTATCATTAATTAAGCGTGAGATTGTGTCTCTCTCACTACTGTTTCTTCTCTCTTCCCTTCCCTTCCTTCCCTCCCCCTCTCTCTCTCTCTCTCCATCCCTCTCCCTCTCCTCTTTACCCTCCCTCTGTCGTTTTGTTGATCTACAGAGGAAATGTGATCCAACACCTCTCACCTCCTGGGACCTGGAGGGGCTGGTAGCACCAGGGAATGTGTCAGAGATGCAGACCAAAATAGTCACACACACATGCACAAACACACGCACACACAAACAGACACACACACACACACACACACACACACACACACACACAAAGCAAGTCTCAGCAACAAACCTGTCTAGCCAAGAGCACAGCATCACTAACAGTGCCTTCTCCACCTCTCCCTCCCTCCCTCCCTCCCTCCCTCCCTCCCTCCCTCCCTCCCTCCCTCCCTCCCTCCCTCCCTCCCTCCCTCCCTCCCTCCCTCCCTCCCTCCCTCCCTCCCTCCCTCCCTCCCTCCCTCCCTCCCTCCCTCCCTCCCTCCCTCCCTCCCTCCCTCCCTCCCTCCCTCCCTCCCTCCCTCCCTCCCTCCCTCCCTCCCTCCCTCCCTCCCTCCTGTCTGTCCAGAGGGGCAGCGTACGTGAGCACAGAGAACCTGCCAGCACTCTTTCTGGATGCTGGGTTGACAGTCAAGCAGAGGCCTGAAAAGCAGAGGCCCAGGGTAGGGGAAAGGCCTTGCCACAGCAGGATGAGTCACAAAAGCACTGTGGCCAGGCAGCGAGCCAGCACCAGAGATGTCCCTTCAAAACAGGGAAGCTCAGACTTCATGTCATGGGACTGAACTGGAGAAGGTAGGCAGGGACTGTGTCGATGGTTGACTGCAGTTTCTCTTCCTGGAAATATTGGAGTATGAAAGTAAGTGAGTGTATCAGCAGTACAGCACTCTTAAAAAGAGCTCATATGCTCCATGTCTTTTCACCTTGGGCAGATAGAGTCCCATACACAGTCTAAGTCATGACAGACAGATCCCTCATCGATCCTCTTAGATATTAATAGCCTGTGGCATCAAATGCTATTTTCCTCCCTAATCCCACCTGGTTCTGCCCAGTGACCTTGTGTGTGCTGGTGAGAGGAGGCTGTAATGCATCTGACTCAGCAGGATGCCAGCCCATCACCAGGATCTGTCCATGCCTCGCAGACAGACAGGCAGACGGCTTAACGCAGCTTTTAACATCCAGCCCCCCCTGACATATCCACAGACACACACCAGGCCGACACTGGAGACCTTGGCGATAGTTACACACACACACACACACACCGATTCAATAGACTTTCCTCCTTTTTTCTCTGTCATGTTCTCTGTTTTTCTCTGTTTCTTCTTTGCTGTCTGTCTCCTTCTCCCTCTATCTATCTCTCTCTGTCGGTCTCCCACTCTCTCTCTCTCACCCCCACCTTCCTCGCCTGCCCTCTGAACTGATAAAGTCAGACAGAAGCGCTGTCTGACGCCAGAGGTCATCGTTATTGTGCTCTGGACAATCTGTTTAAAGGTGAAGAGGCAGATAACTGCTGTCTTGTCTGCCGGGCGTCCAGTTGGCCCTTCCGCTCTCCTCCCGCTCTCCTCCCGCTCTCTTTCTCTCTCTTCCGCTCTCTCTCTCTCTCTCTCTCTTTCTCTCTTTCTCTCTCTCTCCCGTCTCGCTCTCCCCTTGCTCCAGGGAGAGTTATGGCTTTAATATGAACACTGCCAGTTCAATTTGTCCTCTGACATCAATGGGACGCTTGGCATGATTACTTTCTTGGCGAGCTGGGGACATTCATTGGCT
Source organism: Hypomesus nipponensis (assembly GCF_054491055.1). Classification (NCBI taxonomy): domain Eukaryota; kingdom Metazoa; phylum Chordata; class Actinopteri; order Osmeriformes; family Osmeridae; genus Hypomesus; species Hypomesus nipponensis. Next base: position 14,247,405 of record NC_140366.1, on the reverse strand, counting down.
TACAGTCAGGATGCGTTTCACAAAGCTCTCCATTATGAGAAGTGGAGGACAGAGAGAGGAAGACAGAGTGGAGGAGGTGTGAGGGAAGCCATAACGCGAGGGAGAGAGGGGTGAAGGACAGGAGAGACATCCAGGGCCCATCGAGGCATGACAGACAGCTACAGTAGCAGGATAAGGGGGCCGAGGCAAACGCGGAGGCTGAAGACCAAGGCAGGCACGGAGGCAGGCACGGAGGCAGGCACGGAGGCAGGCACGGAGGCAGGCGTGGAGGCAGGCGCGGAGGCAGCCTAGCTTTGCTCGACTGGGTCACGACTGAGTCTCGGTTCTCTGCCGCTGGAACGCTCAACCAAGAAGCAGAGCCAGGAACAGATATCTCTCTGAATACTCGCTCTGAGAAAGTGCAGCCTTCTGAAACATGACCACAGGAGAAGAGAGTTCCACCCCTCCCCCACCCCACCTCCCACCATCCCCTATTCCCCCCTACATCTCCCCTCCACCCAGACCCCTACCTGGATGGTGGGCGGGGAGCGTTGCTTGCGGGTGGTGGTGGTGGATAGGGTGGTGGTGGTCTCGATGAAGGTGGTGGACATCTCTGGGGGTACGGAGGTGGTGGTCCTCGCTGCCCCCCGGCTGACGGGCACGTCGCCCACCAGACGCACGCTGCCGTTGATCTTGATGTTGGCGTGCCCCTCGGCCGCCATGTTGAGCACCTTCAGACCGTTGTAATACAGGCCGGACAGCTGGCCCTGGTATGGGCGCTTGCGGTCGTTCCCCCCGATGGAGATGGTAGCCTGGGTGTTGAAGATGGTCAGCTGACGTCCTGGATGGAGGAGAAGGGAGGGAATGGGAGAGGGGAAGGTGAAGGGGTGAGGAAGGGGGAGGGGTGAGGATCAAAGTGACTAGGATTGCAGCATACTAGATGTGAACACAATCCGTTTTGGACTATTCTGTCACAACTACTTGTCAAGGGTCTGCTATTTAGCTACCAAATGGGAGATGAACTGATGAGATGAGGTCGTTGTTATGCACGGTGATTCCTCAGTCTAGAATTTCGGTGCAAAGATTATATCTGTGGACGTGTGGAGACTCTGAATAAGCTCAGAGGGTGAGTTGTTAACAACCCAGAGCATGTAGTGTTACATATACATATAGTACTGTGAATATTATAGATTATAATTAGTACACATTTACATGCATACATATATATATATATATATAGTAATATAGTACTAGTATACATATAGTACTATCAGCTGACGGACAACCGGGCTTAAATCTTTATTTCATTGCTTATGAAGTATTCTCTGATTACAACATGCATAAATCAATGAATAGTGCTTAGAGAAAGTCCTGTATTTTAGTGTGATGGTGTACAGGATGTGTGATAACAGTCGTGAGACCCGTCACTTCACTTCAACGTCACACACATTTGCTCTGGAATGGAGCACACAAACAGGAAATCGTATTTCTGGAACCCACAGGCGCACACTCACTGCAAGCTGATCACACTTGTCACATTTGCAATTACAAAACATCAGGCATGGAATGACAGGGACAGAAAGCTGGTATCAGACACATAAAAGAATATTGTGTGGATTCATGCATGCACTACCACTAATGGGGTTCAAGGCAGGTTTGGTTTTTAGAGTGTTAAAGGGACTTTATAAAATCTTAGGAGGTTTAAGTCATGACCTTTAAATGTAGTTTAGGATGATATTATGTCAAGTAGGACATTTAACACAGATAGCAAGAGGAGCACAAGCCCCCACACTTCCTTCCCCTCCATCTGACATCACCCCATCTTCAGTTAACTGGACTGAAATAGCTGGATGATTCCAAAAATGCATTCTGGATTTCAAGGCAGAATTCACTGTAAAAAAAATGATTGTGGAGGTCTGCACACCAATGACTATATCTACTGTATGATCTTCCAACAAAAGGAGGATCAGCTGTACTTTGTCATTGAATGTGGTCATAAAGGTAGCTGTGCCAAAAAATACTCCAGATTCCAGGGTCTCTCCAGCAGTACTATGCACTCACTGATAAACAAATGTGGTTTCTGTGTCCGTATAAACTGAGACTTTAAGCTTTAAAGTCTGACTCATGCATTGTTAATGAGGGCATTCAAATTTCTCCCTCAGTCCCTTTAACTGTTCACCATCAATGATTCAAAGCAACTCAAACGATGATCAAACAAAGGAAATGGGACAGAAAATAAGAGAAAAATAAATAAAGAATATGAGAAGAAAACAAAATCACAATATTTTAGTTTAATTATCGTTTAAAGGGTTTAAGGGATGGTTATTCATTCGCGGAGGTTTGAGGGGAACAAGCCAATGATATGACAGGAATAAAAAAATAAAACATTTTAGTAGTCCAGTAGATGTTACCTTTCTCCTGGAGCCAGTCCTCTACCGGCCGGGTGTATTTGAACGGGATTTTCTTGTTTGCCATTTGATAGCGCTCAATGTCGCTGTGAGCTTTGAAGTTTGAAAGTTTAAAAAAGAGCTGAAAACATCATACATCACCACTTACATTTAGGCATTGGTTTATAAAGAAAGTTTAGCCTTGTTTAAGAAAGATTAAGGGATTGTTATGAAGATTTTCTCGATATTTAGTTTGAAGTTTAATTGCTGACGTTTCAAAACATCTCGAACAACCAATGGTTTACTTGGGAAAAGCATGCTTTCCTATATTGAGGACTGTACATGGCAACATTAAAATACACATAGCCACAAAATCACCCAAACATCCTGCAAGAAGTGTTAGTTGGACAATGTACTTGTTTGCAATCCTTAACAAATCACGTTTTACTTGCATATATTTATAAATAAGGATAGTAGGAAACAAGCCTGCTGAGCTAAAGTGGCCGTCATTAGCATGGTCGTCTCCCACTGGACAGCAACCCACTTTAACATGACCAGGGTCAATGAGCAGGTCAGCCCAGCTAGCATGTGGAGGGGAAGAGGAGCAGGTGTAGGGAGGGAAATCGAGGCAAAAGCACTGCAAACCTGCTGGGACCGGGGGGGGTCCCCACAAACAAACATGTGAGGAGGACGGAGGGAGGGTGTACAGAGGGAGGCGAATACAGATGAGATCATTACCAGCAAGGTGTGAGCTCTTCTGGGTAGCTCCAGAGAGACAGGATAGCGTTAGATAGAAACTGCTGGACAACTAGAACTGTACTCTAGGGGTTACCTATACGTCAAATAATCTCAAGAATAATGATACATTTACCCAGTGTTTTCTACAGGTGTGATCATCTCAAGAATAACTACAAATATATTTACTGTTTGACTATATGCGTGATAATCTCTTAACAACTAGAAATATACAGTGTTTTCTAGACGTGTGAAAATACAAGTTTCTTCTACACACTGTGTAGGTGTAGAATGCTTAGCTGTATTCTACATATCTATAAATATAACGTGTCTATATCACACCTAGTTCTACCTGCTAAAGTAAGCAGGTTCCCTTCTGCTGGATCACATGATCCATGAGTTGCCAGCCAGCCAGTGGTCCAAGCCAAAGTAACGACAATTACAGCTCTGTGCTGTTGGCTAAATTCCTGGTGTTGGTGAAACGTGCAGTGCATTATGAGTGCCGTTGACAATGTCACTCTGTTCCCAAACGGTAAGTTTTCGCAGAAAACAAAGACACGTCGACCCGTTTCACAGTCGTTGAGGGAATAAATAATATATTGACTGGAGCCTTTCAGAGCACGATTTGTGAGACTTGAAAAAGCCTGGGAACTCGTTTGACGTATCTTCAGATTCAAAACGGGGCTGAGTCAAAGAAGAGTAACGTCACTGCGAGGCCCCAGGGGTCCACCTTGTATCATCCCCCCTCCCTGGAGGAAGGTAGAGGTAGATGGAGGAAGGTAGAGGGAGGTGGAGGTAGATGGAGGGAGGTGGTGGAGGTAATGACTGAGGGCTGTTTCAGTCAACCTCTCTTCCCTCCTTCCTTTTATTTCGGTTAAAAGAAAAAAGCTGAAAAAACACCAAGGAGCAATTCTTCAAAGCTTTCAGGTGGCGAGGGGAGGTGTGGGTGTAGAGACAGTTGCTGGAGGGCGGGTGCGGGGGGGGGCTCAGGGGGGCTAGAGGGGTGCTGGGTGGACGAGGCTGTTGGAACGGAGGTTAATACGTATCTAGAAAGACTCTGTGTCTTTGATCCACGCAGGCACACAAACACCCAGAGACAGGCTCCTCTGGACAGAGGCCACAAACACTGTTAGCAGAACACGTGTGTGTGTGTGTGTGAAGCCCTGAGGTATAAACACAAGCGCCCACGATCTGACGCAGAGCTCATACGCCACAACTCTCTCTCTCTCTCTCTCTCACACACAAACACACACACACACCTCTGGGTCTTTCTATGATGTCTTTATTAGTATTTGCTCAGTGGGAGTGAAAGCCAAACTATAATAACAGTACACACTCTACAAACACACACGAGTCTTGAGTTTCCGCGTAGAGATCGAGACGCCGAGATATTGAGTCAAGTTCTGTAAATTGGAATGTTAAACAGCGAGGGTGTCTCCTCCATTGGGGGCAGAAGCTTCCGGATGACTGGAAATGACAGTCTTGCGTGTAAACATGAATCATATTCCATATAAGAAGACTGCACCTGTGATCTGACAGAGGAGCCATGTAGGCTGTGGTTGTGTGCAAGTTCAAGTGTGCAAATATAAACAGCAGAGGAGGATGAGGACTGACCCAATCTTAACAAGCGTGTACACCTTCGAGAAATTAGATCTCCAGACCAACATCTGGGTCTCTCTCATTGTGTGTGTCTGCGGTGGGCGTCTCTGTGTGTGTGGGTCGTCTTCCCATGCGTCCACATGCGTGTGTGTGAGTCATGTTCCTGTGCAACAATGCGTGTGTGTTTTCAATTCTTCTCGCGTCCAAAACAATATCAGAATTTCTCCACCCCCGGTGGCGCCATTTCAGCGAACACAAAGCTGAGAGTTGGGACGTTCGCTCCCCACCCCCAGCCCGCCAGACGAGCCCAGGCCCGATCACAACTGTGAAAATATCTACCGTGACAGTCCCTGACCGTTCAGGCTCTCACAGAACCAGGAGTGTGTGTTCCATACATCACCGTCCTCTACAAGAGCCCTGATGCCAGGCTACAGCTCATAACCACCCTACAGCACAAAGCTCTCTAGAATATTCCCCCTCCTCTCTGAACACAGTCTCTCACTGCCCTCCACTGTTTCAGCCTTCTAAATCTATTACTCCCTTCATCTCTTGGTAGTCCAATCTCTCCCTTTCTCTCTCCCTTTCTCAATCCATCTCTGTTTCTGCCTCTTTCTTCTCCCTCCCTCCCTCCCTCCCTCCCTCCCTCCCTCCCTCCCTCCCTCCCTCCCTCCCTCCCTCCCTCCCTCCCTCCCTCCCTCCCTCCCTCCCTCCCTCCCTCCCTCCCTCCCTCCCTCCCTCCCTCCCTCCCCCGTTGCAGACAGACAAAGAGACAGAGAGCATTCATCATTCACTGCGTGGTCTGGAGGTTTGCTTGTTCACAGGCAGCGTTAGGGCGCAAGCTGCAGTACAGCTCTGCTTATCTCAATCAGCGTGGGGCTGGAGGGAGGCTGTGAGGAGGGATGCTGGAGGAGATAAGGGCTAAACACGTTTGGCCAGCAGGGAACATGAGTGTTTGTTTCAGTTCTCCCAAACAGTCGGCAGGTTTTCTTTTGTGAAACGGAGAGTAGAGGACGTCAGGGTCAGCTATGAGGTGATTGTGGATATACTATATCAGTTGCTATGGATGCACACGCGTGTAGCCATCTCTCAAGTAGCCCCCCACCTCCACACACACACACACCAACACACACACACACACACACGTAGTAACAAGTAAACATACAACCGTCCCCTGCATCTCACCCTGCAGCCTCAGGAGTCGCCTGCACGGCGGTCACTCAACCGTGGCCGTCCGGCCTCTCCCACAGCCGCGCCACAGCGGATGACTTCCGACCGGCTCGGTCCAATAGAGATTTCATCCCACGCAAAAAAAGGTCATGTTGTACTTAAATCCAAGCACACAGAGATGTAGAGAGTTGCATAAGAGATTAGCGTGTACATTCCAAACAAAGAGAAGCGCCCCCAGTGTGTGCATTGTCTTAGAATGACACCGGATTGCAGAATAAACATACATCTTTGACGAGGAGACGGGGATCGAAAGGAGAGAAAAACAGATGGAAAGAATGAGAGAGCAAAAGTGGGGAGAAGGACAGAGAGAATTCAGTCAGGCAGGATTACAGTATGGATGAGTGGGCCCGGCATAGAACACACCCCCCTGCGCCCTCCTTCTCTCCACCCCTCCTCGTTCCCTCCTTGCTCCCTTGTTCTCCTCATCCCATCTCATTCTATCCTTCAGTCCATCACATCTCATTCTCCCCATGCCTCCATCTGCCCCCTCATTTCTTCCATCCCTCTAGTACCCTCCTTCACCTCATTCTATCCATCAGCCCACCCCTCCATCTCCCCTCCACCCCTCCATCTCCCCTCCATCCTTGTCTCAATTGCCTGGCAGAAAACAGAAAACCCAGAAAACACCCCCAAAACGCCTGCAGCTAATCACAGTAAAGGGTCCTGTGATTTCAGAGTGGATGACTGGATCAGAACAGTGCCCGACTAGAGGCAGAGGCTAACATGACAGTCCTGATACCAGAGGCCTCCGCTCACTACAAGCCCCCTCACCCCCACCACAATTAGCTATAAGGGTTCGGTCTGGGTCAACTTTACATTTACGTCGATAATATCTAATCAATCCCGTGAGATTTCAATCTATAGCTAATTTAAACTGACAATAGCCACCATGCTACTTAATCAAACGCAAATATATGAAGGCCTATTTATTTGATACATTTTGTTAGGACAAACGAGCCAACTGTCGCCTTCACAAACCTCACTGCAGCCACCACTGACAGACAAATGACAACAAACCCACTCACTTGTTAACTGCCATAAAAATGAAAGGCGCACCCTCTTGCGCAATAGCTATAGCGGAGGCTCGCTGGGTTGTTTACCCAGAGCTACGTTGCCTGCCTGTCGATGCTACTGCTCCCCAACCCTTAATTACTCCCCACATGACAATACCTTTACAAGAGGAGGGGGCAAAAAATCCATCATTGTCAAATTACCAGCGCTGAGTGTCCCGCAAATTAGCAGCACAGGAGACAGAAGCGAGAGAGAGAAAAATAGATGGCCACATTTTCAATCTATTTCCCCGCGGCCAAAGGTATTTGGACAGAATAGCGAAGTTAATCGAGTTCTATCAACTAGAAGAGATTATGGATAAAATGACAAAACCGAAAGAGAACTCAACAGGTGTCAAACGACATTTCTGATTGGGTGCTTTGATCGGGCTATTGATTGGAAGGTGCAGGGCTCTCGAGAATGTTCAGAGAAACGTTGAATCCTAGTCATGGCCTGGAGATGACGGGAATAATCCTGTTCTTATTGGTTCAACTGTCCTACAAGAACTAGCCAATACAAAGAGTTGTTCTTAACCTTTGTACAAGGGGAATTCAACCTAAGCTAGCCTACTTAAACTGAAATCCTTCTAAAACGACCTTCGGCTGTACTTTCTGTTTGCACTTTTTGTACGTCGCTTTGGATAAAAGCTGAATGAATAAACATTTAAATTTACTTTGAATAAAGTACATTTTAATAAAATTAAGATGTTATTGCAGGCAACAATGCACTCTAGTCAAGTCTACTTGACATTTTCCATTATGTGCATATTTGTGTGCATATTTTTTAGGCAATGTTACCAAGAGAATTGCGGTAGAGTGAAGAATATAGAGGACTTGATGGGTGCAAAAAGGACATCCATGTTTTATTATCTGCACACTACATGGGAACATTTTCCATTACTGTGCTGTATGTATTTTTAGCAATAAAAACACATTATTTTTCAAATTCATAAACAACATTGCATTGCAACGGCAATGTTGTAGACATCAATCCTATACATATGATGTAGAAATACCGTCTCCTTCCCTGAAATAAACCTTCTGAAGGCAGTTTTCATCAGCCGTCGCTGACTACGGTCGGCCATTTTGAGCCATTCCCCATTATGGCGGGAGTGTCTTGGGTGTAACTGAGCAGAGCTGAGGAGAGTCTCTCCCTCCAGGAGGCTAACAGGCGGAGAGACTAGGTCAGCAGTCCCACCGAGGGCCGGGCGGGACGCACACATCAAAGGGGAGGACAGCGAGCCCAAATTAATGGAGTGTGCAGAACTGCTGTGGAGGATGTTCTCTCCTCCCTCCTTTTCCCCCACGGTGTCTTTCTCACTCCCTCCTTACCTGACACCCTGCCTCCCTTCTTCTCTGCCTCTTTCCCTCTCCCTCCCTCCCTCTTTCCCTCTCCCTCCCTCTTTCCCTCTCTCCCTCTCTCGCTCTCTCTGTCCCTCACCTCGCTCCAGTTGAGCAGCCCGTCTCTGTTCCAAATGAGGGTGGTGTCTGAGCCACCAAACAGAGCAGGCAGCGTTTGATGACCTCATTAGTATTCCATCCACTGTGTCACTACCTGGACCTGGGAGTGAGAGATAGAGGAAGGCTGCATCCTCAGCCTTAGCCCCAGTCTTACCAACCCCAAACCCAGCCCTAGTCTCAAACCCAGCCTCAGCCTCAAACCCAGACCCAGCCCTACTCCCCAGGGTACCAGCCTCAGGCCCAGTCTTAGTTCCAGCCTCAGCCTGTCCTACTCCCCAGGCTCCCAGGCTCAGCCCAAGCCTCAGCCCCAACCTCAGCCCCACTCCTCAGCCCCAGCCTCAGCCCCACTCCCCAGAATCCCAATGGAAGTCTGACAGCTCTCGTGTCTTTGCGTCTCAGCAGCCAACACACCCTCCCCTCCCCCCCTACTCTGCCCCTCTCCATCCCTTCCCCCATCTCCCTCCGAGCCCCCCATCCCTTCCCTGTCACCATTTGGCCAGATGCTGCCTAGCTAATACCTCCCCCAAGACAAAGACACTGGCTCGGCCTGCTTCTCTGGGCAGGGCCAGGTGTCCGGAGAACATGCCGAGCCAGGACATGGAAAGGACGATTAGGGCCACAGCATGTGTCGTACTGATTGCTGGCTTAGCCCTGGTCAGGACTTCACAGGAGCGTCAGTCCGTGCACGACGCCAGCTCTCCTGTAAGACTGGAGGTAGGGGGGAGGAGGGGGGGGGGGCGTATTAACTTCTCACATCTGTTCACACTTGAACAAATTGGAGAGCTTCGCAGAATAACAAACAGTGTTTCTCCGAGGGAGGGGGTAGAGCAGAGGCTGGTGTTTCCAAAACTCCTAGTCAGTGCCCTGTAAATGCCTGGGGGCGGGGTCAGACTGGAGGGGGTCGGACTGGGCTCACCTACAAACCTCTCTCTCATTACTGGAGTATGGATGAGTGGGACGGATGAGTGAGAACACAGCACTGTTCCCTCCTTCTCTCCATCCCTCCATCCTCCCTGATTCCCTCGATCTCCTCGCCGTCTCTTCATCCCTCTCATTCCTTCCTCTCTCCATCCCTCCCCCCTCTAAACCCAGGGTGTGTCCAGTGGGTTCGGACGAAGCTATCGGCTCCCGCAGCCCTGCTGTCAGAGCAGATAGTATCCAAGGGTCAAAGGTCAAAGGAGAGGAGGGCGGTACCTGTGGGGAAGTGCTCGTTGATTGGCCAGTTGTCCACCTGCAGTGTGGCGTTGCCCCCGTTCCTGGTGAAGCGGGCCAGGTGGTACTTGCCGTCGTTGATGTCGGTGGTGAGCTCCTTCACGCTGATGTCCACCGTGCCGATGTTGAACGTCACCCCCACCTTGCCCTGGTCCTGCACACAGGAGAGGACACACCAAGGGAGAAATACTTCTGATCAAATATAGTAAGTAAGTAAGTAAATAAGACTTTATTTATATAGCACTTTTCATACAAGAATTGCAGCTCAAAGTGCTTTACATAAAATCAACAAAAACAACAATACAAGTGTTGATCTAACTAGCCGCACTCTATCTGCGGTCTCTCGAATCCGTCTTAGATCCGAGCTGCCACTTGCAGTTTCGAATACACAAACATGACAAGGAGTTAGACAGGACGGGAAGAAATTTTCAGCATAACATGAGGTGAGAGAGGAGAAAAAAGGCAACCCCCAGACTATGCCCCTATAGGAGTACAGTGTGGGAACAGGCACAAAACACCTCAGCACATAAGCACATATATTGTACAACATTACAGAACCACATTACTTGTAACGGGGAGGAGGGGAGGGGTATGGACAAGCAGCATCTGGACCTACAGCCAAATAGGCGCTGGTCACAGAGCCACCAGCCACACCGGGGGAACAAGCAGGCGAAGGCGTTGGATGGGGGAAGGGGTGTGTATGAGTGTGTCTGGGTTGGCGCCTTCGCCTAGGCCACAATCAGTCAGATTCTCAGTTCACAGATAGTTTTGCCATGGAGATATCCTTGGTCATGACCCAAGACAGAGACGCAATCCACAGGTGAAAGTTAGTGTATGAGTAGGCCTGGGTTGTCACCATCGCCTAGGCCACAATTAGACAGTTCTCAGTTCGCAGATTGTATTGCCATGGAGACAGCCTTAATCAGGTCCCAGACAGAGACAACAATCCTCAGGTGTCTGTTGGAAGGGGGTAGGGAATGCAAGGGAAGTCACCCGACGCATCCATCGAGTAGCCAGCTGCGAACGTCCCGTCAGGACAGTCAGGTTCCCCCAAACCCAAGATGGTGTCAATTGGAGACCAGCTGATCAAATCCATGATTTTTAGAGATAGAGATTTTATAGTTATGTTTTATTCTTTTAACAGACACTTTTATCCAAAGTGGCATACGAATGGTTGTAGAAAGTACAGCAGAAGATCAAGGATCAGAAGTAGATAGTTCCAACAGTATTTCAGTGGTCAGAGTCTAGGAACGGTTTGTATTTTCTAACATTGCAAATTAACAAGCCTTCATCTCAGCCACCAGGCACGGTGAACAAAAAAATAATACTACAATGCCACGACAACATCTCAGTGACATAAATACAGTTGAACACTGTTGGGAGTCACATGGGAATGAGAGTAAGGAGTGACAGAGAGGAAGTTATATTGTTTACTACTGCTGTTGAGGTATGAAAGACTTGCGGTACAAAGACCCGGGGAACGTCGCTAGCTAGCTTGTTATCCTGCACCTGTGTGTGGAGACACCTGTCTGACGGCAGACAGGACAACACGCTTATTAGTAAGAGAGGTTTTGGACTTGTTTATCAGATACTGACACACGCACACACTCACTCACACACTCACCCATACACTCCCACACACACACTCACACACATAAGTACACATATGCTCACAGAGGTTTTCCTGCTTGTCCTATACTGACACACACACACACTATCATACACACACACGGAATCTCCGCCCATTCCCTCACATCCATCAAGTACATTTGAAAAGTTCCTCCTTCTTAAAGACCAGTTAACTACATCCTGATGGCATTGTGATGTACTGTTGTAGCTGCGTGTGTATTCATGGACCAGGGGACATTGTACAAGCCGCAGAGGTGAGTGGCATGTTGAGGCGGTATGTTTTCAGGGTCGTTTGTTTTACAACCCATCAGGAAGGCTGTAAGAGTAATCACATGCTCCTGAGTTGCCAGGCCCAGTGGGGAGGGGGGATGTTGTAAAACAAACACAGAGCAGATATATCCGAGTTGGTGTGAGCAATAGATGGATGAGGGAACAGACAAGCCTGGCACACGTTACCTAATACCAAGCGACTGAACCATTCGACTTCACACTTCTAGAAGAAATCAAATGAATCATCTGCTTTTCAAATAAAATGCTTTTTCCGGAACGACGTACAGAGGACGACCTGCGACTTTTAGATCTGCGGTCAAATGCGGCTTGTTGTGTCTCAACCTGTCACCTGATAAGTCGGCTAGTCTGCGACCTCTAACCCCTGGGCCCGGAGTCAGTAAACTCACAGTGTTGCTAATAGACTACACTCTCCAAACACACGCTGATGAAAGACACAAGCAGGAAGACATTCAGGTTCAACGATAACCTTTAGAGAATAAGTTCTCTACAGAATTCAGTTCAGTTAAATTCTTATGAAATCAATCATTTGTACTGCCCTTTTTTGAAGCTTTTTTCAAAGAGGGCTTCACAGATGCCCCGCAGATCAACACCTACAATTCATTGCGATTTACTTCATAAGTAAGTTGAAGGAAGGTGTACCAGTGTGGAAGCTTCTAGAACAAGACCCTTAAATGTTCCAGCTAGGCTCTGGGGGAGTGAGAGCCTTGATCAACAGCTCTAATGCACACCTTGGCCACGAGTCTATCCGTTAAAATACTCCAGAGCGCACGCCAAGCTCCCGAAATAGCAGCAAAGTCTGCTCTCTCCCACTTCAGGACACGACGTGTCAGGACTTCCTGACGAGCTCAACGAGAAGAAAATGCAGCAAGCTCTTCTACCTCAGCGGGCCATGAAAGAAGAAGTGAGGAGAGAGAGGAGAGAGAGGGCAAACATGGAAAATGCATCTTCTAAAAGCGTAGGAGTGCCCAGGAACATAGAACACTGACTACTTAGCATCCTGCTCTCACAGACTGGTAAAAGGCCATTAATTAGACGAGATGCTGTTAAAATCGGAATGGTGTTCATATGGGGGCTAACAGAGGGAGAGAAGGGGGGAAGGAGAGAGAGGGAAAGAGGGAGGGAGAAGTGAGGTGAGTTGCATTCAAAGTGAAAAGGCTTGTTCAATGTGTGCTGTATAAAAACCATCTGCATTTCAGGATAATGATCGAACATTTAACAGATTAACAGAAGACATTGAGAAAGGCTGCCTAGACAAAAACAAAACTCGTTATATCGTCATTTTCTGAATCATCATCATTATCGCGCCTCATCCAACCTGACCTGCAGATACATGAAACATGCAGACCATGGCCTGCTGCACACATCAAAGGTACATTCCCACCATAAAATACATCTCTGTCTCTCTTACCCACAAACACACACATACTCTAGCAGAAAAACACAGCTGTGAACATACACATCGACCAGAACCTCTCTCTGTCTCACACACACACATACCAATTCTCCAATGTCACATGCCTCAGGGCACTGCGTATTTGGCTGTGTGTGTGTGTGTACCACCTCTGTTGTACAGTGCCCCTCCACCAGCCCGCCTCTCCCTCCCATGCTTTGATTGACATTTCCAATTACACTTTTTTATTGGCCTGTCTCTTGAGAGGCGGGACCGACTCTCATTGTCTTTATAAAGGGTGGAGAGCAGCTTTTGTTCTGGTAAAGATGATGGCCGCCCTTGTATTCAAGAAAATACAGCAAGGAAAAATGCTCACATGCGTTTGTAAGACACATGGGTGAAAACACGGGTGCTGATGAACAATGATCTAAAGAGGACAACCTTGGGACGTCCAGCTACACCGAGCTGTCACAAGTGGAAGAAGGAGAAGAGGGTTCAATCCCACCAACTGTCTGTCATTAAACACACACTACTCACTCATGTTTGTGTGTGTTGTCAGTGTCTCTCTGTAAAACAGCCGAGAGTGACGGTGGAGAAGAGAGGAGGAGGAGGGGATTTTTTCCAGCATTAGAGTTCACCTTCTATCAGACCCGAGATACAAGCAATTAGACTGAGGGACAGCGTGGGTGTGTGAAGGACAACATGTGTTTGAGGGTGTGTGTGTGATGGTGTGTTTGTGTAGGAGCGTGAGGGACAGGGTGTGTGTGATGGTGTGTTTGTTTAGGAGCGTGAGGGACAGGGTGTGTGTGATGGTGTGTTTGTGTAGGAGCGTGAGGGACAGGGTGTGTGTGATGGTGTGTTTGTGTAGGAGCGTGAGGGACGGTGTGTATGCGTGTGGGACAGTGTGTATGAGACAGAGAGATACCGTGTGTGTGTCTATGTGTGAGGGAGTGTGAGTGTATGTATGTGTGACCTCCAGGGTGGGGACCTATGAAGGGACTCTCACACTGACTCCACGGTTACAAAACCTCACAATCCAATTCTGTCCCAATCAATAAGACAGCAGAAGCAGCCCCTGCTGGAGAATCACTCAGGACTCAGACTGTCTCACACACTCCTCCTGGGTGTGTGTGTGTGTGTGTCTGTCTCTTTCCCTCCATATTTACTGGCCTTGTCAACTTACACCAGGTGTGCTAACTCTTTTGTCACTGTGCACACAGAGTTACTTGAACACCTGAGATCAGTTTTGGATAATTCAAGTGAATTGAATGGAAAGGTGGATGGACTGTAGAAGGGCGGAGTGCCAAACATGTATGTACTGAAACTATTAACATCAGCTTGCAGAGCAGAGTCTGAATGAAGATGACTTCATCTAAGTGTTCAGTTTCAACATTTTCCATGTGGTGGTATTTGTAGTGAATGACATAAAAAGGCTTCAAAGTCCCAGTTGGGAGGCAAAAGATCCAATATCAACTAAACTGGACACATCCCAGTGTGGGAGATTCCATTACATACAACTTTCATTCGACATCAACTGCTAAGATTATCCCTTTGTGGTCCGGCGCCATCTTGGATGCCGGTGAGGCGGAATCGATGCAGGGGCGGGGGGAGATGAAATGAAACAGAGGGATTTATAGTCCTGGCCTTCACAACAACAAGCCGTTCATCGACGGTAATTGACAGAGATAACTCAGAGATGACAGAATGATTTGTAGCAGTGTGTGTCTCTCTCACACCAGACAGAGACATGAAGACTGTAAGAGGAGGCAGTGATTAGCCTCTGCACTATAGCTATTGTAAGGGACTAAGGCCACAAGACTAACTGAAGCCCGAATCGCTCCAGTTATCCCCTAAAATGGAAAAAACTTCAGTTAATTCAACCCAGAAAGTTGAGGTCACCAAGAACAAATTAATTTAAACATTAATAATGGCATGTAGCCTTGGGCTGTGAAGAGGGCATTTGGCGACTCAACGCTACTTAAATATTTATATCACTTAAGAGCCCAGGAGTCTCATCTTCACACAGACGAGCAGCAAGGAACCTGTTTCTCACACACACATACACACATACACACACACACACACACACACACGCACCTTCAGAGTGAGAAACGACTCTAAGTAACAGTAAAAAAAAAACTTTTTTCAGTCTATTGCTGGGTAATTGCTTGGGCAATACCTTGCTAGTCCATTAGCCAGTGTGTTAGTGTGTAGGAGTGCTGGTCGTCGCCAGCCCCGGCCTTCCTCTCCTCTCCTCTCCTCTCCTCTCCTCTCCTCTCCTCTCCTCTCCTCTCCTCTCCTCTCCTCTCCTCTCCTCTCCTCTCCTCTCCTCTCCTCTCCTCTCCTCTGCTCTGCTCTGCTCTGCTCTGCTCTGCTCTGCTCTCCTCTCCTCTCCTCTCCTCTCCTCTCCTCTCCTCTCCTCTCCTCTCCTCTCCTCTCCTCTGCTCTCCTCTGCTCTCCTCTCCTCTCCTCTCCTCTCCTCTCCTCTCCTCTCCTCTCCTCTCCTCTCCTCTCCTCTCCTCTGCTCTGCTCTGCTCTGCTCTCCTCTGCTCTGCTCTCCTCTGCTCTGCTCTCCTCTGCTCTGCTCTCCTCTGCTCTCCTCTGCTCTCCTCTCCTCTCCTCTCCTCTCCTCTCCTCTCCTCTCCTCTCCTCTCCTCTCCTCTCCTCTCCTCTCCTCTCCTCTCCTCTCCTCTGCTCTCCTCTGCTCTCCTCTCCTCTCCTCTCCTCTCCTCTCCTCTTCTCTCCTCTGCTCTGCTCTCCTCTGCTCTGCTCTCCTCTGCTCTCCTCTGCTCTCCTCTGCTCTCCTCTCCTCTCCTCTCCTCTCCTCTCCTCTCCTCTCCTCTCCTCTCCTCTCCTCTCCTCTGCTCTCCTCTCCGTCCAGGAGCTGCTGCTGCATATTTCATACAAACATGAGGAGTGGCAGCTCCAATCCAGGAGAGACCTCTCCTCCTCTGCTCAATGTCAAAGCCTGAGCACTTTGATCCTGTCCTGCGGAATATGAATCTCTCTTGCAGGGTCAGGCCTTATTAATTATTTAGGTTCTTCTGTATTTCCTGTTTGTCCGTGTGCAGAGCAGTAACTGGCCCTGACACTAATGGCGGACGGTCTGGTAAAAACATTTATCAACGTTACCGCAGAGTCATCTCCCCCTCCACAATATCGCTTTCATCCTCTCTCTCGTGTTCCTGTGAGAACCAACACTCTTCTGCTCTCTTAATCATCACAATACCCTCTCTGGTCTGTAACTCTTTAGTCTCTGGTCTCTCTCTCTCTCTCTTTAGCCTCTCTCCTTCTGTATCTTGCTAGTCTCTAACCCTCTGGTCCGCTCATCTCCCTTTGTAATATACAGCTACTGCACTTCTGAATTTCTATTCATACAGCAAGAGAGTGTTTGACAGTGTAGCTCAGCAGTACTCCACCAGGAATAGAGGCAGACAGACAGGAAGAGAAGCAGACTGACAGGAAGAGAAGCAGACAGACAGCAAGAGAAGCAGACAGACAGGAAGAGAAGCAGACAGACAAGAAGAGAAGCAGACAGACAGCAAGAGAAGCAGACAGACAGCAAGAGAAGCAGACAGACAGCAAGAGAAGCAGACAGACAGGAAGAGAAGCAGACAGACAGCAAGAGAAGCAGACAGACAGGAAGAGAAGCAGACAGACAGCAAGAGAAGCAGACAGACAGGAAGAGAAGCAGACAGACAAGAAGAGAAGCAGACAGACAGCAAGAGAAGCAGACAGACAGCAAGAGAAGCAGACAGACAGCAAGAGAAGCAGACAGACAGGAAGAGAAGCAGACAGACAGGAAGAGAAGCAGACAGACAGGAAGAGGGCTCTGCTACAGTACCAGACAATGGCTGAGCTGAAGCGCAGCTGAGAAACACAGAAATAACTCCAGTCTGAGCCACAACAAGATGGTAACTGCTAATGTTTACACACGTTTTCACTCACCAATAAATGCATTCATTTCTACATTTCTGGTGTTTATATTAGTGTGGCTGAAGCCATTACCATGCTCGCTGCATAATTACAAGGTCGGTAAACCACACAAGCGTGGCAGAGCATGGCTGATATATTTTCATGTCTGCCGTTCTGACCCATGCTATTACATCTGCATCATTACCAACACAAAGAGAAGAGGCTCCAGCACTAGCCCACCCCTAATCAGTTTGCTTGCAAACGCAATTAAGCCCCACAAGGCCACACCATCACTAATATTCCACACCACCAGCGATTTGTAAATGTTGAGATGAGAGTTGAACTAATGTTTTGCTGCGGCTGTATGGGATGCCAAGGATGTAAATCATCAGATGTATTATCATCCTTCTCTCCATGAAGACACAGTGAGCTTAAACAGCTCTGCTGGGTCATGTCAAGGAGCAGGGCTGCTTCAAGCTTAGCACCACACACAGCTATTTCCACCCAGCTGTGTGCCTGTCTGCCTTTCTGTCTGTCTACCTGTCTCTCTACCTGTCTGCCTGCCTGTCTCTACCTTCCTGTCAATCTGCCTGTCTTTTTGCCTGTCTGTCTGTATGTCTGCCTGTCTGTGTCTCTCTACCTGCTTGCCTGCCTTCATGTCTCTCTACCTTCCTGTCTGTATGACTGCCTGCCTGTCTGCCTGCATGCGGCTAGCATGACAGGGGTTCATTAAAGCAGGAGTCGCTGAATAGGATTTGTGCTCGATGGAATACAGAGCTGCGAAAGTCCATTAGGGAGCTGGCTAATGAAATTGAAACAGCTTGGTGATCAAATTAGAATCTGTTCTGTAGATATTTAATTTAATGTGCTGGTGAATTCGTGCAATTTCAATTTGGGTCTCTCTCACGGTCGAAGATTGTGCCCCATAAATCAGGCAGGACTGAATTAATCTTGCATTACCTTGCTCTATTCTCTCTAATGAAGAGAAACAACCTATTGTTTGCGCCAGAAAATGAAAGAAATATCACCCCTTCTATCTTTGAAATATTAGGCTAATAAAATAAAACCTAGCTGTCTACTAGACTTACTAAGCAAAACCTAAACCCAGATACTGGAATAAAATGGTGATGAAAAGGAGAGATACAAATGTTCCCTTTGACCTTTCTTCTGATTCTCCACGGAGAACAGCTCCGTTTCTCTCACATCTTCAGTCACGGAGAAAAAAGGACAGCAGAACTTCCAGCAGTGTGTTTAAAACACCCTCAGGGTTCACTACAGATTTTCTGAAGGCCTCGCACCATCAAAATGCCATAACTTAAACCTAAGGAGGGTGAGAATTGAAAGGGTTCATTTATCTAACGGACTGTGGAGGTGTGCATTGCCGTGTCCTGTCCCCAGGACTTAGAGAGAGAGGTCCAGGAGACAGCAGCAAACACATGACTGCATGTAGTAACGTACCTATTTGCATGCTGCCGAGAAGCGCGCAAGAGAAGATTTTGAAGTTGTTGTTTTTTAAAGAAATGTGCACTTACCGGGAATCAACAAACTGACGAAAGGGTGGTGATGGTGCTATAGCTACTATGTTTTAGAGTATCACCCCCCCCCCCCCCCCCAACTTTCCCACTGACAGACCCTTCAAATTAACCTAGTGCAGGTGAACCTGCGGGCTAGGGCAGGTTCGTTGTTAACCTCTTTATGCGGGCTAAATCAGCTGAGGATGAACAATTACCTCCATGCTTTGACCGTAGACAAAGGGCCTAAGTCATATTTCATGGCTGATTAACTTGCAGAGACCTAATGTGGAGTGCTATTTTGAGTGAATTCCAACCTGAAACTGGTGTCCTGCAGGGCTGGTTTAGAGACATGCTGGTTTAGAGAATTGCGGCTAACATAATGCTGTCTCTGTGTGTGCAAGGCTAGAGGTCTCTCTGCTCTGAGTGTGCTAGGCCAGCTATCTCTTAGCTTTGTGTGTGCGAGGCTAGCATTTTAGCTAGCTGTTATTCAACACTCCCTGCTCAACTCCATTATGATGAAAATGTTCCTCTCGCACACACTCCCTTTAAAACATCAACATAACCAGACACCCAGGCCTTCTTAATGTCATGCAAGGGTGACCTGATAGAAATTGCAGATTGCAAAGCAAGAGCAATCTATAAAGGATTGTACTTCAGTAGGAAAAATATTGCACAATATATCGCAGCTATTGGGAAAAGGCTATGAAGTAGATTAGATCACCATTTTACAAACAGATATGAGCGTGTTACTTTTTGACATCCTTTCAGATAAATCTAGAGAGCGGACCCCCTGCTGTTAGAGAGAGATGAACAGTTCCCCTCCTAGCTGTTCTCATGTGTCAGCTGCGTGCTGCACTGCTATGACTGTGGGTGCCGTGCGTGACTGAGCGTGTGTGTGTGTGGGTGCAGTATGAGTGGACGTGTGTGTGTGCGTCAAAGCATGTGGGTGTGTTTAGAGCTAGAGATAGATAGATCAAAAAGAGGAGAGAGTGAGGGGGGACACAGAAAGAAAACAAATTGAGGAAGAGAAATTGTGATCATATAGACAGGTGCTGGAGAGGATGGAATAGGAAGAGAAGACCTAATGTGAAATAGAGGCATTGAGGGACCCAGACTTAAAATGGCTGAACAGCTATAAGCATATCTAGGTCGCTTGTCTCTCCCACTTGAAGCAGCATTAAGGCAGTATCATTGTAAGTGCCCTACTTCCTAAGACATTTTAGGGCCAAGCTGTCTTCAAATCTTATCTTGCCTATCTGCTGAAAGCTCACACTCCACCTTTGTGGTCTGACCATGTAAAATGGCTTCAATATGTGGTTTAATATACGGTCAAAAGAAGCAAACAAATCAATTCAAATTCAAGTTGTTTCTTCATTTCCCGCCCTTGTTCCACCCTGTCAGTTATTCATTATAATTATTCTTTTTTTTTTTCTCTCAACAATTTCCTCGTCTTTATTTATCAACCGCTTAATTGCTTCAAAATGTAATAAGGCACCCATATTATTTTTTTAATGCAATTTTCTTTTCCATAATATGAAACAGCGAACAGATAAGTGCATATCAAAGGCTGGGAATACACTGTTTCCTAGCTCTACACCCTCACACAATTACCAAGACAGCACACAGAGAAGCAGCACGCTATCTGTGCTGCTGGGATGCAGAAGATGGTGCCGTTGTATTTCAGAGTACCCAATTACTGCTAATCAGACACCTACAACATTCTCCCTCTCCTCTCTTCCCTCTGGGAAAGGCTCAGCTAGATGTCCCATGAATCAGGCAGACCCACTCACAACCTCCCCTGCTCCTGCTTCTGAGAAGCTTTGCATGACATTTAGTTTCTTTGACTTGATTTATTGTTTATATGTTGGATTTCGTGTGGACATCGTCCAGAGAGAGTCAGACCCCAAGTTCCGTTGATTCCGATTTGAGGGGTTCAAGACGGGACTCGTTTTGGTTGTTTCCTGTGGTGTTTGTGCTCCTGGGCCTTAAAGAACCAGCTGCAGCCAGGTACCAGATAGTGTACTGACACCTCTGCTGCCTGCTCAGGGAAATATATACGAGTGGAAATACGATAGATCACATCTGGTGAGTGTGTGGGTTTGTGTGAGAGAGAGAAAGTTAAGAGAGGACTAGAGGGAGAGAGAGAGAGACAGAGAGACAGAGAAGAAAGAGAGACAATTGAGATAAAACATTTGTTAAATGTGTATTTATCTAAATACAGGATATATGTTTTCCTTAAAATATAACAGTACCAATCAAGGTTCTGCTAAATGAATAAATGTATGTAAGTGACGTGACTATTTCACCTGGGCTGAACCCCACCACACCTCTCCACTCTTCTCCCTCTCTACGACACTTAAGAGCCAGGCTTGTCTTTTAGCCAAAAATGGAAGCCACTGAAGAGTCTTTTTCCAGATGTCTGAGAGTACCTCATTTCATACTAAATGCAGTGGAGGGTAGGAGGACATCTATTGTCACTGGGGACAGTAAAGAGCTTTCATTTTAATCACATTAATTTATCCTTAGAGGCCACACTACATCTCCAGCCTCAAAGTATTTAAGAAGTTGGGTTTTAAACATTTAAGGGTGCTGCTACTTGCTTCGCTACACGTAGAACTGCATCCTCAACTCATGCACACTGTTTGAGAGCCAGACTACCAAACATACTGTAGAAATGCGACTCCTGCGAGTGTATATATATGTGTGTGTGTGTGTGTATTTACCTCTCAATCAAAAGTCCTAACACAAAGAGAATGAGGCAGGGTGTAGTGAGGTGGATAGCAGCCTCCCTAAAGAGCCAAACAATCTTTGGTGGACGAGACACATTGTGAACACAGAGAATGAAATCACGCCTCCTGCTGTTCTCCATCCCTTCGCTTTTCACCACAGAACAACACTCGTCTCTCTCCTCTTTCTCAGTTCATTGTTTCCCTTTCCTTCATAGCCACATACACCCCTCATCTCTCTCTCTCTCTCTGTTTCTTCTCTCTTGTTAGTCTTGCTTACTGTCTCCTCTGGGCCTTCTGTTTCCCATCTGTTTCAAACACGTATCTCTCTCTTTCTTTTACTTTCTCTCTGATGCCTGCACTCTCTCTTTCCCTCCCTCCCTCCATCTGTACCTTCCTCAGGAAGCTCTGGGTAGGAGGGGGTGAAGGGGTTGAGGGGTGAGGAGCAGGGGGTGTTGATGGGGTGGCTGGCTGCTGGGGTTGGAGCCAAGCCTGCTGTCAGATGATCTGTCATGGAGAAGCCAGCTCTCTGGTGACTCTCCTAGGCAGCATTAGACACACCAGACCGGCGCTGTCTGACCGGCAGGTTCCGACCGGCACTGTCCATCTTTGAGGCTCCGCTGAGGCGCGACCCAGACAGCGTGTTAGAGGGCCGGCCCTCACACAGCAGAACCTGCCAGAACTACGCAGTGGGGGTGGACAGACAGAGGTATTGAAGGTTGTGTGTGTGTGTGTGTGTGTTAAGGTGAGGTATTGAAGGTTGTGTGTGTATGTGTTAAAGTGGAGTACTGAAGGTTGAGTGTGTGTGTTATGGTGAGGTACTGAAGGTTGTGTGTGTGTGTTATGGTGAGGTACTGAAGGTTGTGTGTGTGTGTGTGTGTGTGTTGAGGTGAGGTACTGAAGGTTGTGTGTGTGAGCGTGTTATGGTGAGGTACTGAAGTCTTGTCAAGAGGGTAGACCATGGCTGGCAAGAGACATTCTACCACACACAGTTAAGACTAACACTGCCTTCTGTAATCATGTGCTCATTTAGCAGATGCTTTATCCAAAGTACAGGAGGGGGTTTCGAACCTGTGACCTATTGATCTGCAGTAGAAGGCCCCACTACTGAGCTGTACCAGTGACTATTCTCCTTCTTGCCTGGCAAAGATCAGGTATACAGTTCTCTTCATCAGGGATGGCAGCTGTCACACTGGTCTGTGCTTTGCTCCGTTGAAGGCAAACAAAAAACAAAAAAACTACAAACACAGCACACATACAACAACACACACAACATCACAGACAACAACACACACAACATCACGGACAACAACACACACAACAATAAACACAGCGCACACAATCAAGGAGTAGTCAGACCAGGATCTGTCTCATCCTGTAAACTGCTGTCAGGATGCCCCAAGTGGGAACAAAATGTACACTTCCATCTCATTTAACTGTATTAAACTAGAGCTATCTACACAATTGAAAGTGTATTTAAGGTGCACTGATTTTGTAAATTCACATTATTGTTGACAACTTACATGTAAATATGTTTGCCCTTACACTTTGTAAGCATACTTTAAGTAGAATCTTTGTTTTGCCTTGGCCGGCCTCCTCACTATGGTATTTCTGAGTCAGATCCAGCAGAATGCCATGCCCACCCCCATCTGTCCTCCTTAGCCCCACAGAGGAGGGGGGAGGGCAAGGAGGGGTAGTGGGGGTGGGGAGGGGGGATGGAGGCCCGGACCCTGGGCTCTGAGCTGAACTCAAGCAGAAGCATATGTAATGACTCATCGGGTCCTTCTCGACTCCGAATTGCTTTAATTGGAGTCCATGCAGAAGCCTGTCAGAAAAACAGCCGACGCTGGAAGGTCAGATCTGTTCACGAGTAAGCAAATCTGAGGAAAATAAACACATTTAATTCCATGCAGCAGGCTTCTGTGTCGTGGATGTGTCAGGGGTGAGCCCTGCTCAGCTCCCACAGCAAGCCAAGGAGAAATAAAAGAAGGGAAAGAAGAAAAGTCCAAAAATAGTGACTGAGGAAAAGATTTGATATTAACACATCCTTTACTCTTCCAATTAGATTTTCGGGGACCTGTGAAAGAAATATGATCTGCATGTCCTGTTTTAATGCAAGTCTGTGTCCTGCATGAGAAAAGCTCCCGGAAGGTTAAAGCTACACGTCACTCTTTCCCTGACTCCTCCTCCCTCAGGCTCTCTCTCTCCCTCGTTCGTCGGACTGAAACGTTCCCAGAGACTGCGGATGAATAAAAGATGACGGAGGGAGGGAAGGAGGGTGGATGAATTAACCATGTTTTCCCTCATATTTCAGTCCACTTCATCAAAAGGGGCTCAATCAGAAGGACGTGTGTGATGTCAAGATGGAGGAGAGTCAGGAGGCTGGGGAGTCGTGTCTGTATTGATGTCTGACATCTTAGCGTTGGTCACCTTTAGCTCCATGCTGACTCATGGTGTCATGGCAGCCAGATTGGGGTAGACCTCGGAGATAAGTCAAGGACTAGAACAGAAGTCTCCAGACTGATGCCAGCTCATTGCCTCTGTCCTCTTTGTGATGTGTTGCATCAGGATAAAGAGGTCAGGACCCTATTGGTTGATACGTATACCCTATCAGCCACTCTCCCTGTGGCCTCACTCTCCATAGAAACAGTGACAGTCTTCCAGGAAATGCAAGGCAGACAAGTGAGGTTCGGAAAACTTAAACTCCCTAAGAATAGCCGTGACTTTGCACAAGAGCAGAGGCACAAGGAGTTTTCAGTGAGACGGAGGCTGGATAGAGAGGAGACTTAAACATGTCACGTCCTTGTATGTTCTTGGAAAACATTTGAAGATCGATATAGGACTCAGAAACGACCCGCATCATCAGAACGAGAGTGACATCAGGACGTATTCATTCAGCAGATGGTTTCAGCCAGAGCTGACAGTACAGAGGGGGATTTGAGCTTGCAATCTTTTCAGCTGGAGCCAAACACTCTAACCACTGAGTATCCCCACAGGTGTATCCTTTATTCATTTTAGCGCGTATTTCCTTTTTTTTTTTTTTTTTTTTTTTACTTGACCATATTTGTATTCTTCAGGATATCACAGGCTGATTTAGATTTGAGGGGCCGCACCACATTTTAGTCCATTTAAGGTTCATTTAGAGATTAATCTACACAAATTGATGTCTTGTCAAACTGGAACCCTGTCAAAGTGGTGCAGGCGCACTCGGTCCCATTTCATCTCTCCAACTGCAAGAGCTTTTTTGCGAGAACTTTTCTGTTTGATCTACCCTGTCTCATTTGCAGAAAGGCTGGAAAAAGAAACTAGCTGTTGTCGTCAGCAGGTGCCTAATCCCTGCTGAATACATTTAGAGAGAGCCAATCTCTCGCACCGACGATGATATTGAAAGCAGCAGATAGATTTTTTCTCACTTTCCAGTAGATTTATTTTCTAATGTTGAAGTTTATCACTTGAGCAGCTGCAATTCATCATTCCTTTTTTGTCGATAATCCGAGAAGCAGTCAATCTGCTAAACGCGTCTCTCTCTCTCTCTCTCTTTCTCTCTCTCTCTCTCTCTCTCTCTCTCCCTTTGTCTCTTTCTTTCTCTCCTTACCGAGTTGCTTCTCTCATGATTCTTCTCTCTCTCTCCCTCCCCCTCTCTCAGCCTCAGCCTCAGCCCCCTTTCTCCCCCCATTCCTCCCTTGCCCCTCCCTCACCCCTCCCTCCCAGGTGAGGCAGACAGTGGCGGAGGAGAGCGGCGGGGAGCGGCGGGGCTGCTGTCAAGGCGACAAGCAGGGAGACGTGTGGAGGGATTTAGGGGTGTCTCTGGCACTCAGACGGCGCCCGGCCTTCTGTCTGAGATACGTCTATCGATCCCTAATCCCTTGGATCTCCCTCACTCCCACCCCCCTCCCCTCCCCCCTCCCCTCTCCTCTCCCCCTCCACCTCATCAATCACACCCACAAACCGTCAGAGAGGGTACAAGGAGGAAATTAGAAAATGAGGCCACCTCTCCCAGAATGAGGCTGATGTTGGACTCCTCCTGTCAGAGTTAACCTTCGAGCTCAGTCAATGACAGGAGCACTGAGTGGCTGAATCAATCTTTTTTTTTTTTTACAACTAAAAACTTCATATTGGATCCAGAACAGTGTGAAGCGTCCAGGGAGAGAACCCAGCGGTAGCTGACTTGACGAACCGAAAAAAACAAAGTGACATTTCCTTTGCGAGTTTCCTACCATATCCGTGGTTACAAGACGCATGCCAGCTCAAGTGCCCTGATACGGTTCAGCATACAGAAATATCCCCCTCTTCTCCTCTCGTTCTCGCTACCCCTCCATTTCTGTCGCTCCCTACTCTCTCCATTACTGGGAGCTGAAGGCATGTGTCATCACAGAACAAGAAACACTAACAGTCTGCAGTAGTTTGTGTCAAAGAACAAGAAAACGGTAATGCACTTTTTATCTTAATCCATGAAATATACATCTATGTGGCTTGGGCTGGATCTGGAGGCCGGGATTGGGGGCTGGGGCTGGGGCCACAGGAGAATGTATCATTATGCTACATTGTTGTTATACTTGATCTGTTATACTTATTTCTATGAGTAGGCACAGTGTGTATGTTTCTGTATATAAAAGATTGTGTGTAGGAGAGTATACGTGTGTGTATGAAAGATTGTGTGTATGAGAGAATGTGTGTGTGTGTGTGTGTTTGTGTGCATGAAAGACTGTGTGTGTCTGTGTGTGTGTGTGTGTGCACGTGTGTGACAGAGAGATATATATTACCATTCCCAGTGCAGCCTGGAATCGCTGTGCTTGACTGACAGGCTCATCTCCCCACAGACTCTCAGATCATGTTTAAAGTGTCAGAGCTGGTCTGCTAGGCCTTCTGTGTGACTGTGTTTTATGTGTGTGTGTGTGTGTGTGTGTCTGTGTGTATAAAAGATTAATGAGATTGCATGTGTGTGTGTGAGGATGTGTGTGAGTGTATGAAATATTGTGCGATTGTGTGTGTGTGTGTGTGAATATACGTGAGTGTATGAAATATTGTGAGACCGTGTGTGAATCAAATACAATCTTATTTGTACAGTCCTTTTTACAAGCAGTGTCACTGAGGGCTTCCCATTATACCCATAGAATGTTGGAGTGTGTGTGTGTGTGTGTGTGTGTGTGCGCGTGTTTTTAATGGAGACAGCAGGAGAGTGTGTGGGAATTTCCAAACTAAGAGAGGGAGGTTGGGAGGAGAGCTGTCAAACCTAATCATGTCCTTTCATTTTGTTGACTAGTTATTGATTACAATTGCACGATTGATTTCCCAGTGCCAATATCCTTCTGCCTACTTCCATAACACAGAGTCCATGAACACTAGGGAGACGAGCAGTCAATCAGAATATCTGGAGTGTCATCATTACTAAAAGATAAAGGTCATTAACGCTGTGTCTCTTCAACACCAGAGGAATCATGTTTCTCCTTGACACATCTGAATAGGAATCAATTTGACATGATCGGCATTCAGACGTCATTAAGCCCGGCTGTGATCTAGCCAAATGTCAATAGCTTAACAGTGTGAGTGGAACAGTCAATGAACTACTGTCCTCCATGTTCACTGTGACAAAACTTCAGTCTACCAGAGACTAGAGTCTCTGTGAGCCAGCTAAAGTAAAACTGTTTTGTTACGGTTAAAGTGTGTTTGAACTTTTTCCATATTTCCTTTGAGAAATGGGATTTGAAACTAACTGATTTGAAAAAACTGCAACTCAAACTGATGTTATCTGAATTAATAAGTTATAAACACAACCCTTTTTACCTCCAGAGAAGTAGAATAACTCAATAGAAATACATGCATTAATACACACATGTGCAGAGAGACACACGCACACACCCAAGCACACACACTCACACACACACTGTACTCGCACACACACACACACACACACACACACACACACTCACACATACACACACACACACACATGAAAGATGAAAGACAGATTGACCGAAACAGACAGCAGTCAGGTTCAGAATGCAATATAACATTTACCCTGGGTAGGTCCTGTGACTCATCTCTTTGCTCTGGCATGTCTGTGTTTTCCTGTCTGGAATGGAGTTTTCAATCACATCCAACTGTTTCTCCTTCCCGTCAGAGGGAAAGAGCAGGGGCTCAAGATGGTAATGGAATTCATTACACCGGCGTTGCAACATTAAAATTCCCTGCCTGATTGCCGGTAATGTATTCATGTGAAGGCAGGGTGGTGGAGATGGAGGCGTGTGTGTGTGTGTGTGTGAGAGAGAGGGATCTTGCCCAGCAGGGTAACGTGTTCCGACAGCCTCTTCCTCACAGCTGCAGATCACACGTGAGCATGTCTTACAGGTGGTGGATGAATGACAGACTGGCGATCTCCAAGGAGACATATTAGTATTATGGGATGTAGAGTACTATGGATTCCCCCAGGGAGACAACAGAGGATGAGGAAGGAGGATAGGCCGTTGGGTGCTCTATCTATTAATCCTGGTGTGAAGGACCAAAATAGACAGAGAACGTTTCGATGATGTAATGTTTCCATGTAGCAGAGAGCTTTCATCAAAAGCACCATACTAGGGAAAGTTTTGAACATGCAATCTCTCAATCAGCAGTCAAATGCCCTGACCATTGTGCTATACCTATTTTTTGGGGGGGTATTTAGATTTACTGTATCTGTAACAGCTTGGATCATCGAATTTAGAATGATCCAGTTCAGCAGACAGAAAGAGAGAGAGAGAGAGAGAGAGAGAGAGAGAGAGAGAGAGAGAGAGAGAGAGAGAGAGTGCTGCATGTGTGTGTGTGGCATGACTACAGGGCTGTGAGGAAGCACTGAACAGCTGGACAAGTGATTGCCGTCTGACGGAGACCAGAAGATGTAAACGCCAAGCTACTTCCCTTTGTTCTTGCAGAGACATGAAGGTGGAATGAATATCTGTACTCTGTTAAACGTGTCTGTGCTCAAGTAGACTGTTACTGTTCTGTTCTTCGTTTTTCCTTTCTTTTTATCTTTCTTTCTTTCTTTCTTCAACCCTGTTTCCCTCTCTCTTTCTACCCCCTGTTCTCTCTGTGCTCTCTCTGTGCTCTCTCTCTCTCGCTCTCTCTCTCTCTCTCTCTCTCTCTCGCTCCCTCTCTTTCTCGCTCCCTCTCTCTCTCTCACTCTCTCATATGTGTGGTGTGTGTTTGTGTGTGTGTCTTTGTGGCACCTCTTGGCTAATCTTCACCTGCAGCCATGGAACATTCCCTGGCGAGAAACTGCGTGTGAGTCATGACCAACACATCAGGCCTAGAGCTGGGAGGTTTGCTATGGATTTAAGAGAGAGAAGAGAGAGAGAGACAGAGAGAGAGGAGAGGGACCTACCTAGTCTTACGCAACAAAGCGACTAGCAGGATCTGATGCAAGAGGGAACAAGTTTGTGTCTGTATATATGTACTGTAGGGAGTCAGATGGCTGAAAGGGAGTCAGATGGCTGAGCGGTTAGGGAATCGGGCTAGTAATGTTGCTGGTTCCATTACCGGCTATGCCAAATGACGTTGTGTCCTTGGGAAAGGCATTTCACCCTACTTGCCTCGGGGGGAATGCCCCTGTACTTACTGTAAGTCAGTCTGGATAAGAGCGTCTGCTAAATGACTAAATGTAAATGCACTGTGACTGGCAAATACAGATCGTTCCTTGACTCCGACCACCAAAACTCTGCATTTCAGATCCATTGCACACTTCTGGATAAATCATCCATACACTTTCTGCTGTGTTCTCTATATGCACTATTTTCATGTCGCTCTCCAAAATGTATTGTAAAAATGTATGTATCTGTATGTTGTGACTTTCTTTCAGTTTTGGTCTCTCCATTAGAAGGTCAGTCAGGAAGTAATACGTTAGTAATACACACTTTACTGTCAGTACAGACACTTTGTCTTGGCACTATCTGCTTACAACGGCTCTCTGCTGATAAACAAGATTAACACAACAAGATAAATAAGAGATACTTTTTCTTGACTTCTTCATGTGTCTCACTTGGAGCAAGAGAATCTTAAATAATTGTGTTGCAGGAGAGATGATGAATGTGTTATGTGTCTATGATAGTTGACTGACAGCCTCTCCCCCAGGAGCCAACCTGTTTCTGTTGCCTCACAGCACCATTGTGTTAATCCCTTCAGAACTTCTCCCTTTTTCTCTCTGGCTAGGAAGTGTAATAATTAACTATTGTACACTGAATAAAAAGGTCTAAGCAAAGAAAAAGCATTTTTGTAGCAACTATTTAAACAATACCTCATTATTAAACATGCAATTGTTTCAGACAGCCAAATGAACACCAACAGCATAATTTAAAGTCATGATTGCACAACAAGCCTTGGGCTTGAGAGAGATAAGGACAAAGAGAGAGAGAGAGCGAGAGAGAGTGAGAGAGAGAGAGAGAGAGAGAGAGAGAGAGAGAGAGAGAGAGAGAGAGAGAGAGAGAGAGAGAGAGAGAGAGATGGAAATAGAGACTGAGAGAGAGAGACGGAGAGAAAGTGTCGGAGAGAGACAATTCAAAGGTGTCAACACTCTCCTGTCAGATTTCATTACAACATATATCAACATTAGCATCACTAACAAAAAAACTCCACCTTCATCCAGTAGAATATTCCAATCACCACAAGACAGTCTTGTCTTACATCAGTGAACCCTCCTGTTACGTAACTCAACTCCAATATATTTATAATGTATGTGTTATTTCATGACATTAAATCCCATTGAATTGAGTTGAAAGAGAGAAAGTTAAAGAGGAGAGAAAGGGAGGTAGGACCAGGTAGA